>NC_136899.1:15090420-15690420 GCF_949152265.1 Phoxinus phoxinus | reverse complement strand
CTCAGGGTAGCTTTGAGGAGCTGCCGGGACAGAGCCTGTTTCTAACAGCTGTAGGTGAACTATGAAGGCAAAATTCTGTCCAAAAGTTTTTTTTTTTTTTTTTTTTAAGAACAGGAATGTCACATCAAATGAGTCACATTAATGATACACAAAGTAGAGGAGAACACACACACACACACACACACACACACACACACACACACACACACACACACACACACACACACACACACACACACACACACACACACTTTAGATCTGTGTAGCAAGGCATTAGCCTTTCAGATAACAAGATTAAATGAGTGATATCCTGCCCTGCAACAGTAATTGACGATTAGCTGATAACGATATATTAAGGCTTAATGGGCTGGTGCTATTTATACACCATCATTGACGATTAGACAAGTGATTCTGCACTGAAAACTCAAAGACATGTGCTGACATCTCAACATGCTGACTTACCATGTACTTCACTAAGAAACCTTATTGTAAAGTGCTACCATAAATATATATTTATATATTTTATCATGTGCAAAAATAAAACATAGTTCACTCCTTATGCACATTATCACATCCTCAAAAATTCAAAAAAGGATTATATATCTTTAGCGTTATTCCCGCTCATTTGCAGGGTCCGCTGTACACATGTTTTGGGACAGGCTTTATGCCGGATGCCCTTCCTGACACATTCTCACTCACACACTCTACGACAGTTTGGCATATCTAATCCACCTAACCTGCATGTCTTTGAACTGTGGGGGAAAGAGCACCCGGAGGAAAACCACGCTGACACGGGAAGAACATGCAATTGCAAACTCCACACTGAAAGTCTTGGCTCAGCTGGGGATCGAACCAGAACCTTGTTTGCTGTGAAGCGACACTGAGCCACCATGCCACCCACACACACACACATACATACATATATCAATCATCTCTGCCTCTTTACAAGTTACAACTTTAAAAAAAAAAAAAAAAAAAAAAAAAAACATGAATGAATGTCAGTGTTCATGTTGAAAGATGCAGTGCAACTTGCTGAAACTAGCATGTCAATTGAGTCAATACAAAACTTCAAAACTTGTATTGTCCCTTGTAACAAAAATATTTTATCTAAACCCCATTAATATGCAGATCCTGATGTAAATAATAGTGAAAAACTATTTTTTATTGTTGTTGCTACCCCTTAGCAGATTTTGACTGAAATTTTTGCAAATATATTTAAGTTATATATATATATATATATATATGTTGCATATATTTTGACAACCTGATGAATGTCGTAATTATATCATTTTGAACAAATCTTGTCAAAAACTATTTTGATTTGTTGGAATAAAATAAAAAAAGTGGAATCTTCAATATCTCCAAAAACATGTTTTTATGACAGCCGCCATATAATGATTACATCTCGACAACGATTTGTAAACACCATAATTGTATAATTAGACAGAGACTTCCCTTTTTCATTCATTCAGTTCAATAGTTGTGTGTCAAAACGACTCAAAATAATGGAGCAGGTCACATGAATTTCATCAGATCGAATTCTGGGGCATTCTTTCTTTTCTCAGCCCTGAGCACAAATTGTCTTAACATCCACTTTTTTCTACTTTATGTCATCTATCATTTTCTGCACTCCCATTGGATGCTTTATGTGTTGTTTAGTTTCAAATCTGTTCACGATGAGGTAGGTGGCCTCAACTAGTGGCCTCAACTTGCTGCCACATCTTGGTTAAGGATTAGTCAAACCGATACTATTGAAATGTGATGTTGAGGTTTATTTGAGTCGTTACAGCGCCCCAGGAACGTGAACTGTGACACCCACGTCCATTCAAAATGAGAGTGTTGAATGAAACAGAGATGTCCATATATAGCTTCCAGTCCCTGCATGATAAGAGACCTGCATGTACAAAAGTGACTTTATTAAAAGGTTTGATTGGTAAATCTGACATTGAGCTACTCTGCAGGCATTTTTTAAATACATTTTTTAGCTGTATTCTTCTGTACAAGAGATTTGTGAATGATTGTTTCACAAAACATTTGCTAAAAAGGAACTGATCTTTTTGCTGCTAAAATGGGCGTTGAAGGTGACAAATGAGTTGAAGATGAATGTAAGCCAGACTCTCCAAAGATACACATCCAAAGCTTTAGTATGGTTATGAGTGTGCACCAAAATGTGCATGTTCCTGTGCATGAAATCTAGTGGACCCCACTGTGCCACTGTAAACCCTAACGCTCAAAATAATTAATTGGTTTGAGTAGGGCAAACATAAATTAAATAAATTAGTTAAATCAAATGAACTTTTATGAGTTTTTAGAGCTTTCTTTTGCTTTTGAGTTCACAAAACTGACCAATTTTAAGTAAGCTGAATTGTTTTATTGTTTTGAGTTTTATGAGCTTGTTTCTTTTAATTTAGAAACTTACATTTAATTGAAACTGGGCTGGGATTTCCATTTCCCCTGTATGCTTTGCCATGGCACTTAAAAGGAAAAGGAAATGCTCAAATTAACTGGTATATAATGATTTTTGTGCAAGATTATTGTTATATAGGGCCCTATTTTAACGATCTGAAACGCAAGTATCAAACTCGAAACGCAAGTAACTTTGTGGGCGGATCCCGGGCGCTGTTGCTATTATACCGGCGGGATAAATGACTCTTGCGCCCGACGCAAATCTAAAATGGGTTGGTCTGAAGTAGCTTCATTATTCATAGGTGTGGTTTGGGCGTAACGTGAAATAAACCAATCAGAGCGTCTTCTCACATTCCGTTTAAGAGCAGGCGCGCTTGTTCCACGGCGAATTGCAATTATAACGGCGGATTTGCCAGCGCACGCCAGGAGCGGTTTACAGCCGAGGAGATCGGCGTTCTCGTCAGGGCCGTAAAAGACAGAGAAGTGACAATGTATGGGGATGGGAGAAACCCACCCAAATAAGCTTCGGTTAAACAGGCGTATAATAATTTTGGGTAAATGTAAGCTAGATTTATGCCTATTTTTTCACATCTTCATGGACACAACAATGATTTCCCTCGTGTGTTAATATTTTTCACACGCTACATAATGGCCAAGTATGCGCCCTTAAAATAGCATATGACTATCGCGCAATGCGATCTTTAGACTAGGTTTTTCCTGGTCAGTGGCGGAATTGTTTTTTTAAACTCCAAAATAGCACCAGGGAACCAACCCGATCTCACCAAATGTGTCTATATAGCACGCAGTGTGTTTATCGTGTAATATATACGCGAAAATGAGTTTTTACGTGCATAGTATACGCATGGATAGCACATGGTTGGGTTTAGGGTGGGGTAGGGTGCGTGTGTATTATACGCTTGGGTAGGATTAGTGGTGTGGGGTGCGTGTGTATATCACGAAATTAAGTGCGTATCATATGCACGCGCAAAACTGCGTATCATATACACGTAAAAACTCATTTTCGCGTATAAATTGCACGATAAACACACTGCGTGCTATAGAGACGCATTTGGGTGAGAACAGGCTGAGGGAACGTTTGCGCCGGAACACGCCTCCTCTTTTCGCTAAAACGCTAAAGTCCGCTGTGCGCGGGTACAAAATAGTAATGATACATGCAGTGTTTAATTCTTTGCTGTGCTAATTTAGAAGAGTGTCTGTTATGTTTGGGGGGGGGGGGGGGTACCTCAAATATTTTGTTTCACGTATACAGTGTGCCATTGCTAGGCATTAGAATTACAGAATATTAAGATAATGTAATAAAGATTTCAAGACTAAAAGGAAAAAAGTTTCACTTATACTTATACAAAATTCCCCATATCTTTCAGTTTAAGAGCTACAAGAAGAGGTGTGATTTGATTCAGAGACCACTATGAGAATGATTCATCAAGTTTTGTTCCCAGCATTAAATCAATTCTATTAAAGTCCTTGTATTCATCTTCTATTCTTGGTTTTCATTTCTTAAGAAATGTTTTGATGGGGGGTTTTTTATTCATCATATTGTGGTTCACCCTCTAAATATGATTTTTAAATAACTGTTGTGAACTGTGATAAATGAAGCTCAATATGTAAACATGTATCTGCAGATCTACTGTTTACCCAAGAGCAACATTCAATTCATAAACAAATTATCTGCTGATGGATCAAGGACAGGCTGTACTTCATTATGAAGTGTCTGAAGGCTTCACACGATTCATAACCATTCAAAGCCGTGTGGTTTCCCTTCATCATGGACTTAATGCTTTTTGTGTAAGAAATATAAGATGTCTGTATCAACATGTCTGTTAAAAGTCGGAACTTTAATCTAATATAGCCTAATATTAGAAGATATTTCATTAATTTCTTCTAGATGATGGACACCTCCCAAAACAATTATGTTTTTTCTTTCTTTTCTTTTATTGTTATAATTTTTGTAAAAAAAATAAAATAAAAACTGGAGGGAAGTTTTTCACCACTGGCAATAACGTACAAACGGTTTCATTAACCAATCCTCTTTTCAAACACAGGATCAAAACAGTGGATGATATCCGGCTGCTGTATATCAACAGGCTTGTTTAAGACATTGAGAAATACCTGAGTAAACATCAAGTGATCCTGATCTACATCAGAGGATTGTTTTTATGATAAGTCTCCCACGGTCCATCATTACTGTGAGCTTGTCGCTCTCATTGTGTTTGTAGTTTACCGAGGGACAGATTGTAAACTCATTGCCTTTTGCTTGTCATGTAGTTATACATTACTGCAGGTCACACTCCCTCACAAGAACACTGACCTTGACACAGTCATCAAACACACCGCCATAGGCCTCTAATCTGAGAAGAAAAAACAACAATGGAAGAAATGTGGCACAAGTGAAAAATACAAGTTAGAGACACTAGAGATATCATTGTAAAAATGCTTTTAAATATTATTATTAATTTATTTTTTTACAGTGGTAAAACTTTTCAGTGTGGTTTATCTTTAACATCTTTCAGTTTTTTTGAAGAATTTTGAAGAACGTTTATATTATTCTAGTATTAAGCCTATACAATTGATCAGTACTCCTTTTTGGAGTGTGGCAGCTATTTAAATGTATAGAAATATAAATACTGTATATCCACTATATTTTTTACAAATACTTCTGTTATTGTGTTAGAGAACGTAGTTTTACGAGTTTCTCAGGTGAGAATGTAGTTATTTAGACCTCAAATATAGTTTTTGACTCATATATAAACATATAGCGCCTATTTTGCATTTGTTTTGATGCCTTCGTGGATGTGAGCTCCAGACAGTCGTTCAGCGCTCATTTACCACTTATTTTATACGTTTTATAATTGTAACTTGAGATTTGAATCCGTGGCTGATGACACTCCATTGTTGTTTCTTATTTATTGACACACTTGTGCCGTCATATGTATAGAATCAAAACAGGTGTTGTCTCAAGCACATGTTAGAAATATGGTCAAAAGAATGGTCCAAAAAGTTAAGAGAATACAGGAACAGGATGCAAAAAGATAGAGAAGGAACTAAATGTTCCTAGAGACACTGTTGGCAGCATAGTTTGTAAGTTCAAAGTTAAAGTGGTTACAGTACATCGTTGGGGCAGAAAAAAGAAGCTATCAATGGTTGCAACCATATTTCAGGTTCAGAAAAACATTCGAGTGTCTGCAAAAGACCTGCAGCAACACTTGGTAGCAACAGGCACTGAGGTTTCAGCTTGCAAAGTAAGGCACGTTCTAAACACATGCACATGCTCTAAGACGTACACCATACTGACACAAAAGCACAAGAAAAGTCGGTTCCAATTTGCTCAAAATCAAATAAATAAGCCACAGAAGATTTGTGATTTTGTTCTGTGGAGCGATGAAACAAAACTGACTTATGGATCAACGGTATGTCTGGAGGAAGAAGAATGAAGCATATGCTGAAAAGAATACTCTGCCTAAAGTTAAGCATGGTGGTGCTCTGGGGCTGCTTTGCATGGCACTGGAAACCTGCAGCTCACAACAGCAAACGTTTGTTCTAAGTACTAAGTAAGCTTGCCATGAAGAGGCTGAATCATTTTGAGATGTCCTTAAAAGTGCCACTTTCAGTTGAATTTGGGAACATTTGCAAACAGCTGAAAGTCTGTATATTTTGCCAATAAACGTGATTTGCAATGGGGGTTGAATAATTTCGATTACAACTGTATATACAGCCCCATTTCCAGAAAAATTGGAACATTTTGTAAAATGCAATTAAATCAAGAATCTGTGACTTGTTAATACTCTTTAACCCTCATGTGGTCTTCGGGTCATTTTGACCCGGGAAGAACACATGTGTTATAGGGTTTTGAACACCACATGAGGGTTAACCTACTAACTGACAATATTTTCACTGATGACTGTATTTTGTAAATATAGACTTTTTTTTTTTTTTACCACAGTGACATTAGCGTCGATTTCGGTGGGGACGCGTACCAACCAGATTTCGTCATGAGTCATTTTGTACCCACCACTTTATTTGTTGTTGAAAACTTAATTTAGTCGTTCTGCTGCTGCGCTGGCTACACGCTTCTCTGTTCATAACACTGCAACAACTGTGGGATACGTTAGGGTTATGTAACATTGGGATACATTCTAGGTTGGGGGTGGTTGGGCACGCGACATGAGAACCGCGGGGAGTCAACCCACAGCCGCACCGCCTCCGCTGCCCTGGTGAAAATGTGAAGCAGAAATGCTTAATGTCAGATAATGTCCATAATAATTGGACTTTGGGTTAGATTTTTTTACTGTTTTCACTGGTTATGAGGAGTAATATGAGAGAGAAATTTGGTAAGGTACATTAAACCACGTCATGTCATATTGTCAACATGGTACTTATGAAGCAGAATAGTGGGTCATATGTCTAATGCTTTTTGAAAACTTAGGCTTTCTTCTTCATAAAACGAGTCGGACATCATCACATTTTTGTATACACTTTTTTTTATTTACATTAGTAAGCTACAGGACATCGTCTTTCAAAACATGACCTGGGCGAAAGACAAAAAAAAAAAAAATATGCGTCATTGTACCCAGCACTTCTGAAAATGCACTTCCGAATGCGTCTCTGTCCCCAGCACATTTCAAACCATACTCATGCACAGTGACACATCACCTTTCCTTTTAATTACACTTTTTAATCTTTTGGGAATTGAAGATACTTGTTGCAGTTTTGCAAGTGGAAATTTTGCCCAATTTCTCACCTGATACAAAACAGCAGCTCAACAGTCTGTGGTCGTCTCTGTTGGATTCAACTTTTCATGATGGGCCATACATTTTCAATAAGAGACATATCTGAACTGCATGCAGACCTGTCAAGCACATCCACTCTATGGTGTAGTGTTTCTACAAAACCACTCTTTTGTAGCATGTGTAGAATGAGGCCTGGCATTGTCTTGCTTCCCAAGATGTCATCTTGATGGCAGTATATATATCTGTACAATCCCAATATACACCTCCACTTCAATGGTTCCTTCACACATTTGAAAGTCAGAGATTCAAGATTCAAGTTTGTTGCAGCAGCAGACTGTTACGAGACAATGGTTTTTTAAAAAGAAATTCCAAGCCCATGTGGCTATTTTTAACACAGTAGCATCTTGGTTCCTCTTACAATGAGGCTTGAAGGTCAGTCACGCACAGTCAACAAAGTGTTCTTGCCTTCAACAGCCTGAGATTTCTCTGGATTCCCTGAATCTTTTCACAATAGTATGTATAGTAATGGTGAAAGACCTAAATGCTTTGCAATCTTGCCTTGAGAAATGTGATTTTTGAATTGTTTGACAATTCTCTCGTGAAATTTGGCACAAAGTGGTGACCCATGACACATCTTTGCTTTCAAAGTCTGAGACTTTAGTGGATGTTACTTGTATACCTAATCCCGATACCCCCACCTATTACCAATTCACCTGATAATTGTTTCAAAAGGATTAAACTTGGAAATTCTGAATCTTTTCACTTTCATTTTGCCTCTCTCCCAACTTTTTTGGAGTGTGTTGCAGCCATCAAAATCTAAATTTGTTTATATTCACAACATACTAATTTTGTAATTATTGTATAAGAGTATTTTTAGAGCTTGATATTGTATGATAAACAATAGTGTTACTACATTACATATACATTCTAATTAACTTTTTTTTGTTTGTTTAAAGGTGAACTATGCAGGTTTTTTATCTTAACTGAACAGCTTCGGAGTCATTGGAAAGGTTATATTACTTTTCGTGTTGAATGGTGGTCGTCTCGAACACTTCTATCGCCTGTGAGCAACAAAAAAAACACTCTTGCAACTTTGGGTCGGCGGGCCGCGGGCCGCAGCATCAGGAAGTATCGCGTGATATCAGGTCTCGCGATGTAACGAATTGCTTTACGGCAAAAAAATCTGCTAAAATTCTGTCATTATTGCGCTCCCTCACGCTGTTCGAACCCGAATGAAGACGTTTTAAAGAATGTCCCGTCTGCTTTGATGTCGTTGATCTACTAGCCTCTGGTATCTGAGAGTTGCCAACGGGTTTTTCGACAGTGTTGTCAAATATCTATTCCGAAGCTGTAGGGGGAGCTCTATAGAGAAACCTGCGAGCAAAAAGCGAGAATACAGCGAAGAAATTCCCGAAACTGCATAGCCCTGCTTTAATGGAAGATAGACAATCAGGACGATATAATGACAGAACTTTTTGATGAAAACTTTCTTGAATTTTTTTTGCAGTGTGGTTTTGGAGTCTACAGTCATCTCATGGTCACTTTAAATGAAACTAATAAGGTCGTCATAGTGCAATTCACCAACCTGGATAGATTCCTGGAAGAGTGTTTTTTGGGTTCAGTAAGCTGGTAAGCTTTGGCTGAGTGCTAACTTTTTGGCAGAATTCCAGCAAGGCTTCTTCCCTTAATCCTTAAGCTTTTATAAAAGAGTTTGAGGGGGGGGGGAAAGAGCAAGAGGTGTCAAACGTGTAAACCTGCTGTCACTGCAGCACCTGTTTCATGTCACAGCTGTGTGAGTGAAGGCAACAAGGATTGAGAGTGGGGATTTCAGTTTCCCCTGACCCGGATCAGGGTTACTAAGACAAAGAGACTGCTTGCTTGTTTCTCTTTCATGTCTGACTCACTTTCTCTACCAACTGTTTTCAAACAAACCAGGACCTTGAGGGCGATTGACCATTTCTGCTGTTACGCTCCCATTAGCCTGACAGGAGAAACCACTTTTCAGCTTCTGAACAGGATCTGTTTAAGCATGGAGTGGAACAAGTGTTTAATGTAGAGCAATGCTGAGCTTTTGAAGCCCCCTCAGGTGCAATGACCCCTGTGACTGAAACATCTTCTGAACATATACTGGAACAACCATCCCCTTCCTATTATGAATCACATCTTTCCATTCATAATCACTTACCACTCACTGAAAACTGCACAGCATACTGTTTACTGCCAACTATTTTAATACATTACCTACTATTTTGTGAAATAGTCAGCAATATTCTAAAATACACATTTCAAATAGTAATATAGTATACATAAACCCATTTCTGGCGGGATTAGTTTTACAAGGGTAGATGGAGTAGTATAATTTAACCACACAACGGCTGTAATATTAATGACCAATACGCAGGGGATAAGAAATCTCAGTAAAACTACCAGAAGTGAGCTTGATTTACACACAGCGTGTCATCATGTGCATATTACGTTGGTTCCTGATATCACCTGTGCCAGGAAATATGTACAATACTATCCCTGGAGCATATAAACATTAACTATATATAAAACAGTTAGATCCGGTCGAATTAATGATTTAAATTCTGATTGGATTCTGTTTGTAATAGGCACTTACCTAAAGTTAAAAGAAGTTTTGTCTCTAACAAGTGCTTTCGACCTTCTTTTCAATCTGAATTGTATGCGGAAAACACTTGAGTTGAAAACAACCGAATGCTTCTTCAAGCCATGCTTCTCATACTTAAAAAAAAGTGGGAAATACTTTTAAACAGGAAATGACAGAATATTTACGGCAAATACCTGAGGTAATCTGTCCAGACCTTTTTACAGAACGTAAAAGGCGTCATAATCCTTATTGACATTGTCCGTTACTGAGATGGCACATTCAGACGGGACTAACATAACTGGTAATAATTACCCACCTCTCCATGTAAAACTAATCCCGTCAGAATAGGGTATGCTATATGAATTTACCACATTGCATGTTTAATTCAGAGAAAGGGTCCATCATTTTGGAAATACATTTTTTTTTTTTTTTGCATTTTTATTAAATTTTGTGTAATAAATAACTAATAATAAAAAAAGTATCATATCCATCTAAAACAAAACATTTGCATAATTTTCACAGTATGCATACTATATGCACCAATAATAAGAGTAGTATGCTATTCCGCTTTTCTCACTGGAGCATTCAATACACTGAAAATAATTCGATCCAGATTTAGTTTACATAATTTGTTGTTATTTCAAAGTGTAACTGAAGTTTCAAATGTACACCAAAAAGAACGCATTCTCCAGTACACATTCATGGGCCAGTTCGCATTTGACGAACACCTCAGTCACAGATGACGCACAGTTACGTTTCTTGAGTCCTGTGCTTTTACAGAAGTCAGTGTACCGTTGCAAGACGCATACTAACTAACAGTTAATCTGGCATCCTGAAACAGGTCCAACCTGCATGACTCACCCTAAACGGCCTCCGTACATCAACCGCTCACACAGGAAACAGACAACTTCACAGAGGCTCATTTCTTATCTTTCCACTTAAGAAATCCCTCGCCTTGCACTTTTTCCAACAGACCATGTCCAATGTTCTGATGTAATTTTGTATATGTGCACATAAGGGGTATAATATGAGGATTGCATAAGGATAAAACCCTCTTGTACTGTTATAAAGCATTAATAACAAGGCTCATGAGTTGTTATTACACATTTATAACACAAGACCATGACAGCATATGATGTAGAAGTATCACAGAGAGGTCGTAGTTGCAATGAATGTTTTAAATGATATTAAAAATTGTTCATATACATATATGGAAAGAGTAGTAGCTGGTCCGGTATCTGGTCACAGTTTATTTTAATTTTTAAGCTCAGTTAAAACAGTCATGTCAGCTACGACCTCTGTGTGCGTGAACAAGTGTATAATCAGCAATTAACTTTACAATAAGTCTGGAATTTTTTCTTCTTTTTTATCTATTGTGTTCAGTTTCATTTCAGTTTATTGGGATGACATGGGACATCCCCTGAGTGGGCAGTCGTCTGCTTAGATAGACATATACTGAACAGTTTGAGTAATCACCAAGTGAAACAGAGAAGAAGGGGAGAGCCCTGTGCATTACAGATCATGATAAATTGCTGAGAAACCTTACAAGAGCCAAGTGGGAATCTGAATGAGTATTCACTAAGTTTACTGCTCTACTTTCTTTTTAGAGAATAGTTTTACCGTGCACATGTTATAACATTTTCTCACTATGACTGTTGTTTCCTGGCATGCAAACATTTATAATTAAATGTTTCCCTGCGTGGTGCTAGTTACATGGAGTAATTTTTATTTAAAAAATGCTTCTGATCTGATTGATTTTTAAGAAAATAGATACAATTTACATGTCTGTGAGTATGTGCATTCTTACCTGTGTCTGCGGATGAAGCCTTCGGTGGGCTGTACTATACTCTAAAAGGTAGGGATGGTATGCAGTGGCTGGTGGGAAAATCAGTCACCCACTTCCACCCTCACTATCAGGTATACAGGTTGCTGTTGAGTGGCCATCACTCACTTACCCATGTTCTTTACCCCCTGATATTATCTCTCACACACATACACATTCCTCCTGAGCCACACCGTACACACAAACTCCAGCCTGACTCTGTGTGGGAAGGACATTTTTGTATTGGGAATAGACTTTTTTTCCCCTGAGAGCGTGAGAGAGTTGTGAACAGAACAGATAAAAAGCAGACAGAAGTAAACGACGAGCCATGACAGAATGACGTTAGCAGGCGTGAGGTAAATCAAATCAACTTTTATTTATATACCACAATAAAAGCAACAGTAGTTGCTGTACAACAGGATACATATAAAACAAAACAAAAAAAAACAAGATGACCGCAAAACAAATGATAAAGGGAGTTTACATCAAACACACAAATCAGAAAATTCAGCATTAAAAATAATGCTGCAAGCGCAAATCAAAGGGAGTTGTTTTTTAAGATGTTCCTTGACCACAGTGCATTATGGGAAATTAAAATTGGTTCTGCGGTCAAAAACAAGTGATGAACCACATCTAACTAAGATTATTGCACAAGTTTCCTGACTAACTAAGGAGGGCAGTGTCCATCCATGTCATGTTGGTGGTGAAGCTAATGTGATTTGGATGTTGAATTTCTTCCAGAACGTTTTGGATAAACTGGTCCGCTATTGAATAAATCAGACTTTCCAACACAACATATGAGAGTTGACCATTTAGGACAAACCGTTTCACTTGAATCATTGAATCAAACTTTCTGATGCAGCATACAGTGTGAGAATGTTTGGAATGAACTGATTTGCTAGAATGAATCTGGCTTTTCAACAAAATACTTGAGAGATGACTAGAATTAATCAATCAATCAGACTTTTGCAATGCTATAAACAGTATGACATAGACTCTTTAGCACAAACTGATTCAGAATGTATCAAGAGTTTTCAGCACATGTAAGAAATGACCGTTTAGCACAACACGACTGACTAGAATGAACTTACGTTTGTTGTGTGGGAAAGTTTAAAGACTGTTTAGGATTAATCGATTTACTATAATTAATCAATTATTTGAGCTTTCCACCACAGCATATAGTGAGAAAGAGAGGACTGTTTAGCAGAACTTGATTCGATATAATGATTCAGACTTTCCACCACAATAAGAAAAGATAATTTAGCACATATGATTCACTATGAAATGGACTTTCCCCGCAATATTTACTTTTAAGTTTTACTCAATTATTCCCCAACATATAGGTGTGAAATTATATTTGTGACATATATGTGAAAGATAATTCTGGGGATCGAACCTGCTGACAGCAACGGAGACATCTGCAGATTGCACTTGAGAATAAAAAAAGAATAAAAAAAAAGAGAATCAAAACACTTGAGAATTAAAAACACAAAGTGAGGCAGAATAACTTGACATCATTCTCACATAGACACACAAATACTTAAAACAACAAATACACACTCACATAAACTTCCAGTAAACCTGATTTTGCAACTCATGTCCTCTTTTTTACATCCGTGCGTTTCACTAGTAATATGCAGCTTTTAGCATTAACTGGAAAACAAGGGTCTATTTCTCAACTTGAGAGTTGAGAAAGTGTCGGGTTAAATAATAGTTGCTTATATTCTGGTTATGCTTAGTAGAAACAATGGTCACACTTTATATGAAGTGTCTTTAACTATTATGTACTTACATAAAAACAAACTGTTACAACATATTATTGTGTTCATGTTGTATTGCAAAATCTTTGCTGCTATTGAGGTGAGATGGTTAGAGATAGGTTTCATAATTATTTTTAAGGGTGGGTTAAGGTGTAAGGGAAGAGTCAACAGTGTAATTAAAGATGTTATTTATTTTAATTAATATTTCTAATTACATGCAGGTATTTTTTTAATACCTGTACAGTGTAAAAACGTGTATGTACACAATAAGTGCATTGCATCGATAGATTCATTTAAATTTTAGTACATTAAGACAATCGATTCTGAAACACTGAGGCAAGACTTCATGAACCTGTACCAAGTGTATGAACAATATGTTTTCATAACATCACAGTGACTTAATCATGTTCTTGGATTTTCATATCCGTATAACCAGGATCATGGGAAAGTTCAGATAAAATCTAAAAGATGAGTATGAAAGTTACGAGAACATGTTTTGAAATTGCAATGTAGTGTTTCTGCAACGTTGAACATACAAATGGGAATGGGACACTCCTTGGGAAAGTTTTATCCACCGCTAATGCGCTAAACCAACAGGCAAAGCAGTTATTTCTTCAGTACAGACTGCATATGGGTGGAGTGTGTTCCCCTTACACAGAGATTTCAAATTAATTATAACAGGTGAGAGAGTTTCTCAAACGTCTCAATGCTTGAGGCTAAAACTGTTATGCAAAACCTCACATTCCATCTTATTTCAAAAACTGTCTTTCTATATAAAAATAATAATAATAATAATGCTCTTACAGAATATCCTTCAATCATTGATTGGCTTTCTGCAGTCTCAAACCACTGATCATGCTTTCATTAAAGTTAATGTTCCAATTGAACACCTTTAAGACCTCAGGATTTTTGGTAGCAGCATTTTCTCCAAGTGAGAATTTTGATTACAATTGCATTGCTACACATTTTGAAATCACATATCTCAGCGTGCTCAAGGAGAAAGGGAGTGGTTGAGTCATATCCCCATCGTCAGGACAGAAAGGACGGAAAACACAACCAAAGAGGATGTGAAACTCAACTCTGACCTGACATACACATACAAATATCCTTGCAGTGGATTTTTTTCCTTGTCTGGTCCTGTGTTATGCCCGATACAAATAGTACGATTTTGGACTGTCCCAAACGAAAGATGACCAAACCTGGCGATTCATAAATGATGGTCCTACGTCAACCTGAGAGAGGTTCAAAGATGGCCGCTATCACGTTCTTGCGACCAAAGATAGCCTGTGATAATTTTCTGAAAGTGTCAGAAATGTAGCATGATCATCTCACAGTGTGTTTGCTGCTACGACCTACGTCTACTGACTAGCAAACAAAACTGCAACATGAAATGGAGTATTGATCAACGCGACATGGAGCTAAACCTGGCCAACGGACGAACAGTGTATGATTATGATTCGGGCAGAAGTAAGATTGGATCAGAACATTCAGAATATTTATCCAGTTCCATCTGTTTGGAAGTCAGAGTCATCACGCCGGTATAGAGACGAGTTTGTTGAGGATCAGTGCCGGCATTAAGAGCAACTGAAAGCGGTTTATGTGAACAGAATGATACCCTAATATAAGGACCTAAAGATCCCATTCAACCTCATCTTCATATGAAAGACTAAATTATGTTTTATTAACAAAGTTCGGGAGGAGCACGTTCAGATAATTAACACGAGTGGACGGAGTGCATTTAGCAATCAATGATAAGAGGTATATATAGATTCAGCAATCTCACCTCAATCCATTGCAGTTTAGCAGGATCCCTCCACCGCCCGTTCTCCACACTTAGTCTTAACCACTTACATACGGGGGGGGGGGAGTATCTGGGTTCGGGCCGAACTCCGAGCTCGGAGCCCTCCCCCCGGACAGCACGCCAAATACGGATTAAACCTTACCGACTCTAATTGTATTTAGTGTGAACTCGTGAAATAAGGTATTGCTAGAAATCTATTAAAATACACTCCCAAAGCCTTCTTTATGATAGTCAATGAAAAGAAATCTCAATCAAAGCATCATTCTTCAGCTATTGTGCAGGATACTTAATGTCTATCTGTTCATCATCTGAAACATCAAAACATCATCTGTTTTGTCTAAACACAGGTGATGCCATTCATCTCCTGGGAATCAGCTGCTACCGTCTTTCAACATTCTGGCAGCCTTTCACCGTCCACTCACACGTCTAATTGCAGTGAGCGAAAGAGAGAGACACTCAGGGAAAGTTTATCCCAAAAAATTACTGCTCACTTAAACAAGTTCTGTCATGAAAGCACTACAAACCGCTTTAACAGGTTGTAAAAGAGCTTGCTTCTGCAACCCGTGTGCTAGAACCTGTGAGAGATCTCTCAAACAATGAAACTACAGATAGAGTGAGAGAAAGAGCTGTTCTTACTAACAAAGGCAAAGGGAATTTTCACTCAGAATTTCTGTCATCATTTAATTCTTTCTTTCGTACATGGGACAGAAAATGATATTTTGAAGAATGTTCATGCTGATTTTTTTCTAAACCATAAAAGTATATGAGCAACTGCTGTCAAACTCTAAAAAGAACGAACACTAAAGTAGTCCACGAAGTGTTCTGAAGTCACATGACAGCATTGTGTGAGGAAAATACCTACATTTAAGTCATTATTCACTGAAAACTGTAGCTCTAAAATGTCTTTGGGCTTGCAGATATTCAAACTGGGCACATTTTGAAATTAATTGTATTTAAAAAAAAATTAGCCTATATATTTTTTCAAAATATTTACACTGCCCAGCCAAAAAAAAAAGTCGCTGTTTGGATTTAGATATAGGCAAATGCTTATACATGTAAGTCTATGATTGGATTGTTATTGCAGTGATTCTGTGTCTAACATGTTATATGTTTGGCAACAGTTCTTCTAACCCTAATTGATGGAGTTCAGTTTTTCATTTGTTAAACAACCATGTAGGATATACGAGATCTTGACCAAAAATGTACATATGCACCTCTTGATGGAAATAAAGGTGCGTACATTTTTTTAATCAAGATCTTGTATTGGCAATGCAAGAGTCAAGCACTCTGTAAAGTCTATTCCAGCACATCCCAAAGACCTCATAGGTGCCAATTCATGTGCGAAAAAGATTTGTCATGCTCCTCCCAACCATTCTTTCACAAATTGAGCCTGATGAATCTTGACATTGTCATCCTGGAATATGGCCATGATGTGTCTACAGTGTGTCAAAATGTCATGAAGTGCCGGATGGAATCTGTCTTCACCTGATCAAATGGTACCGCCAATCAACAATAAAACCACAGAACCATAAAACTTCAAACTGTTCAATAAAAAAGAGAAGGAAATGGTGTTCATTTTGTTTTATTACTTTACAACCAAATGAATACAATAAGGCTTTTCATCTCTTTCACGTGTAACCGCAGTAACAGGCACCACAACAAAAAAATACTGATAAAGGTTTAACCTATTTTTAGGGTAAAAATATGTCAATATATGAAATATATTTAAACAATATTTGGCCCCATATGTCTACAAAGTGTGTATTATGCTTTGACAGGTCACCCTGTATGGTGTCCTGATGATATATTGCACTTCACATTTGATTTTTCCTCACACATTCATTTATTTTCGCAGGAGTTTACAAACTGTATTTCACCACTCTTTTACATTTATTTGTTATCCCCTGACGTGTGTAAAAATGGCACATTGCAATTTCACAAGTCATACGTGTCAACAATAAGAGCATGCGAGAGGCTGAAGGGTGTGAAAGCATCGCTACCGATGCAGAGATAGTGTTGCAAAGACATGCTGGCTGCGCGATGTTCCTGGGATGGCGATGAGGTTTTGTCAGGAATGCGAATGAAAGGGAGAGGCTGTATAAAAAAGGGACCAGCCTGGCGTTCACACGCACACACATGGACGCACTCAATATCTCTTGCCTCTGCACAGCATGGCTGATTGACAATAAACCTACAGAAGTTGCCGGTGCCATTCAAATATGTATGACTCACAGGAAAGATAGACACTTTCTCTCACTTCACTGCAGCAGAATAACATCTGAAATAACATCGGAAAGCAGAGGCACACAGTTACCAACAGCCTACATTTGCTGTCCATTGATGTGTAGAAGAAACAATTGAAATATTATAGAGATATCATTTGGACCTACAGTATGGGCTGAAATAAAAGCAATATGATACTCAGACATTGCGTGTTAACAAGACCAACAAGAAATACAATATTATAAGCAGAGTGAAATTCCACCCCATTTATTTGCTCCTTTTAGAGCTGTAACATGTTGAGCCTGGGGGCTTATTTGGTTCATAGCAGTTTAACTCTGGCTTGCAACATATCCACTGTTTTTTGTCTTTATACTAATTCTACTTGTACACTGACAAACATATTAAACATTTCTGAAGGATCATGTGGCAGCTGCTGAAAATTAATCTATGCAATGACAGGAATAAATAAAATTTTAACATGCATTAAAATTTAAGTTATTTCATATTTCACAATATTACTGGTTCTACTGTATCTTAGTAGTATCAAATAGCTTCGGTGAACATCTAACTGACCCCAAACTTTTGACTGGTGGTCTATATATAATTATTATGAATTTATATTGTGATTAATAAAGTACACACTCAACCCCTCTTCTGTCACATACTATAAAATCATTCATTTGCTTTCCTGTAGCTCAGTGGTAAGAGCTTTGCATTAACAACACAAGATTGTGGGTTCGATCCCAGGGGATTGCACATACCTATGTATAAAAGGATAATGCAATGTAAGTCGCTTTGGATAAAAGCATCTGCAAAATACATAAATGTAAATGTAACTCTTGCTATCAAAAGCACATTACACAAACTCTCCAATATACATGATCAGTACATTATTACACTGGAATGAAACACAAGTGTTCCTGGATCCTGTTTGCAAATTCCACAAGATAAAAGATCTTGAGATTCTCCTAAGGTAATTTAGACAGCAGGCTAGACTTTTTATCTTAATGGCATGTTTTATCAAAGCAGGTGTATTTTGTTAGGAACATGTAATTTCTGTATATACACTGGAAATATTCTTAAAATCACCATAGCAAATTTGCTATTCCAGCAAGCCTGAACTCAAGCCTCTGGGACCATTTGCATACTTGGAAACTGTTTCCGTGAAGATCTGTTGACTTAGGACTACAAATCTAGAGCAGAACTGCAGTGTAATGATCTTTTCTCTTCTCTGTGGTTCCAGAGGCCAAGACCAGTTCTTTCAGGTCAGCAACGGAGCTGAATAACCCCGACTATTTATGGAACAGCGCTGTAAAGGAAGTAATAAAAAATTACATTCCCCATCCCATGAAACCTTATAGCAGGGGGGTTTGTGAAAGACAAGCAAGGTGACGTATGTGTGTATGCATGCATGCGAGGTGGCCGTTCTGTGAAACAGAAGAGTCAGCCATTCGCAGCAGGCAGTTCATCCACTCATCTTTCATCAAATGACTCCTGGTGAAATGTGATAGGACAGGAATGTGCGCCAGTCAGCCCCGTCCAATCGCAGATAGGCAAGCGTAACAGAGCACCATCAATGATGAGGAAGGTCTCATTCATCGGCTCTCTGCTCATTCACATGGACCTTGCAAAGAGTTACAGAAATGAAGGTCCGACCTCCCAAAAAAGTGACACCCTAAAAGTTAATCTGAAAGCACTTAACTGGATTAATTAATGACAAAAAGCGTGTATATATATATATATATATATATATATATATATATATATATATATATATATATATATATATATTTTACACACATACATATGATAAAATAAAATGAATAGACTATTATTCAATTCAATCAAATTCAATCTACAATTTAATTATAAAAAATGACAAAACAATATTTGAAAACAGAAAAAGTTTATTATTCATTCAGCCAAAGAGGATTGGTTATTGGCAGATGCCAATTACAACAAAACTGGCTTAGTCTATGTATCTATTCAAACTGTATGTTTGTAAAGTCAAAACGCATGTAAATATTCATACAAAAAGCACCCAGTACCAATTTCTCAAATTGCAATCATCATTTCAAGTATTGGAGTGAAAATCTCCAAATTATATTAGAATATAATACGGTAAGTTTAAGGTTGTTGTAATCAGTTTTTATTTGGTTATATATAGATATACAAAACTGTATGTAGAAATGCATTATAAAATATTTGTGAGAAATAAAAATAGTATGGTGCCCTGATATTGATTTCATGCTAACTCCAAATGCCAGAGCTTCCTTACCCTCTTCCTCATCTTTACGCCCATTGTGTAAAACCCAGCTGTCCGCAGGCAACAGCAGATCTCCATCTCTTCACAGCAAAGCGGCATCGTTGACTTTGATGGCAAGGAGCTGTCGGCTCACGGGGGGCAGAATGCGTAGGTCTTTTCCTGAAAAGTTTGGCATTCCCTTGTGGCTCCGGTTTCACGCTTCCAACAAGAGAATGACAGGCTGACTAGCAGCTGTTCTGAAGGTCTGTGAGGAAATGAGGGAGGCAAGTCATCAGTTTATGGGGATGAATGGGCATGACTTAAGTGATACTCAAATTGAAAATGTCCACTAATTAAGTTTCTAGAATTTCTACAGTGCATTAGGAGGCGGAACTAATAGTATCTTTTGTAAAGATCACTCTCGCTTAGGCAGAAGAAATTACCCAAACTGAGGAACTGAAAGGTTTTGTTTCTAAAATTACCCCCCAGCTGTTTCACTGGAGGCCAAGCACTTGCACTCTTAAAAATACAGGTTTTTAATGGCATCTATGTTCCATGAAGAAAATTTTATATCCATGGAACCTTTTCAATGCTCAAAAGGTTCTTTGGAAAAAAGTTTCTTGGATTATATAAAAAAAAATTGTTTTAAGAACTGAAAAGTTCTCTAGAGAATCCAAAATGGTTCTTCTACGGCATTACGGCAAAAACCACCTTTGGAACTTTTATTTGTAAGAGTGTGCATTGCTTTTTATTTCTCCCTTCTAGCCTTTCAACCTTTCCTCAACAGTTTTAGCTAAATTATTCTGTGTTTGCTCCAGCTCTATTTACTGAGGCAGGGCTAATATGAGCTTTCATTTCATCTTTGATCTGTTTTCCTGTAAGAACTCAACGTGACCTGAAGCATTTCCTTCATTCGACTGTACTAAAGCTTGAACAGGTTTGTCAGGACTTATTGATGCTCTTGAAGTGCATTAACACCACATTATCATGCATTTAACTTGTTTTAGATGTCAAGAAAAGCATGTGAATGAGGCCAAGTAGACACGCTGACTCACTAAGCTCCAGCTTACTAATGACAAGAAAAGAGAATATATTATTGGGAACAGCGTGTAATTTACCTTGAGAGCTTTTAAGAGTGAGTTAAACGTCAGTTAAATGTTCAGTGAGTCAGACTGTCATCCTCACCTTGGAATTTCAAAACAGGTCAACACACGCTGTCATTGCATTAACCTTCATTCACTTAGATGTGTAAAACAAAGAGTTTGTGAAGATGTTTAGGAAGATGACTGTTACCAGGTATATATTACTGCTTAGTCACATGCTATGACAGACAAAACAATTGTCTAAATCAATATAATTAAGGTGTAAATCTGTAAACTAAAATTAATCACTGTGAGAACAGTTTCATTATGATAACTCAACAGAAAATGAGTGTCCTAGTTCTAAGTGTGCTGCTCTCGGCTGTGTGCGACCACTGGGACTGCAACTGCAAAGACTGCTCATTTAAAAGATGGGGAGTTAGGCTATATATGCAGCTGCAGCCAATAAATTAGTGGCGTTAAACTTGGACAGGCATTTCACACAACAGGTGCATTGCCTGAATGGAGCTATGCTGCTCGGAGAAGTACTGAGATGTTTCAGGGGATTTTCGCAGCAGCATCAGAGTGAGAAATTCTTAATATATCTGATTATAAACTCTGGTGATTATCTGATCATCACTATAGATTATACTATACAGGCATCTGTGGTTTAGATAATTACTAGAGTGAGTGAAAGTGTGCATGCGTGCGTGCCTGCGTGTGTGTGTGTGGTGTGTGGTGTGTGTGTGTGCGTGTGTGTGTGTGTGTGTGTGTGTGTGTGTGTGTGTGAGAGAGAGAGAGAGAGAGAGAGAGAGAGAGAGAGGGAGAGAGAGAGAGAGAGAGAGAGATATGCATACATACATCCATAGAAATAGTTTGCCAGAAAGTAGACAGAAAGTCAAGTCACCTTTATATTTTTACAATACTGATTGTTTCAAAGCCGCTTTACAGTGCAGCAGGAGAATAATCCAATAAAGTTTGTTTCTAGAAGAAAACAGCTTCACAGTCCAGCTTAAGTAAGTTCAGTGATGGTTAATTTTTGTTGTTCGTTGTTCATTTATGTTTAGTTCATTTATATAGCCGCTCTGGAGAAAACCGTGCAGTCATCATCCAGCTCAGTTCAGTTCTCATATAATGGTGTCAATGCAGGCAGATCAATAATATTGTTGAATATTAAATTGAAAGAAAGTTAAAAGAAAGGAAAATTAAAAAGAAAGTCAGACAAAAAGAAATACAGCAAGATAGAAAATTGACAGTCAAAAGAGCACATAAATATACCTTTCCCCTAGAAAAGTTAGGTGAACAGCACCATTCTAGGTCTGAGTCAGCACCATTACAGTGACAACAGTATCTACACCAGACTAACAACTTCCTGTCAGTCTCAATTCAAGTTAATACTTTTGGGTGAAAGTGTAACACTGACTGTACCAGCAGTAGTTTAGACTATAGTGTAAAAGTACAACAATACTTACAGTAAATTGTGCGGTGACTACAGTATGGAAAGTGTACAGTATGGTCTACTGTACTAAAATTTAACGTATCTGCAGTTAAAGTGTGCTGTACTTTCCTTCCCTTTTTTAAAAAAATCTGCAAGAAACATGCTAAAAATCTAGCTACATATTGCTCAATAGCACTTACACAGGAAGTCGGTCTGACACTAATAGCATGAGCTGCTGGGAGAACATGAAGGACGGCATTCAGAAATGGTTTTGACAAACACGTCCACATCCTCTCTTTAATGAATATAATGTGGATGTTATGACACAGGGGCTTACGATGTAGCCTGGAGGAATGATGTCACAGAATAACCCTGTTGTCTAAGCAAGACTCTCTGAGAGGTGATTCAGAATCCACAGGCCACGCCCCCATCCATCTGTCCTCTAATTAATTGTCTCTTCCGTTCATTACAACTCTTCCTGTCATTTATGTCTGATGCAAACCAACTGAAAAAGGAGACTTTAAACGGGTTGTCATGTGTACTGTACACTATATGGGAAAATAATATGGACACTTAAATACCATAAGCGCATGCTGAACATTTAATTTCAAGATAAATAAGGAGTTGCATGAATATACACTGTATGAGACAATATTAAAGTGTGAAATTACGTTTCATTACATGTTTCAAAACAACATATTTCCAAAGAATACAATAAATATAGATATTCAATTATTATAAATAATGTCAATTGTAATTGCACCAAAGCCAAAAGAAATTAAGAAATTATAAACAGTTATAAAATAAATTATAAAGAGAGAGTTAAATTATAAAGTCAATAATGTTTCCGAAATCAAATAACTATACATTACTTAATTATTATAAATTATTTATATTGTCATTTCAATAAAGTTAAAATAAATAATTAAAATATTATCTGGAGAATATGTACTTAGATAATCTTTTATATACGATTTATAAACCTTTACAATAATAGTAATAAAAAAATCATGTTTATTATTATTAAGTTAAAAAAGTACTACTGTTAATTGATTAAAAGTTGACATTGTTCACGGGCAGCCAATGAAGACCATAGGCGGGCATTATGCTAATGTCTTACACTGTTACATGTAACAGGAAGTGAAATGAAATTAAATCACAATAAAAAAAATTGCCGTGCACTTTGATCTTTAAAACTTAGACCTTTTACAGTCACAAACAGCTATAGTGTACACCACATGAAAGATAGTTTTCGAAAAAGCATAATAGGGACACTTTAATGGTACTGCAAAATGAATTGTTTCAATATTGGCTGGACCGATGACAACGATCAAATATGGACACGTACTGATTTTGCAGAGATGTCTTCCTGGGTCAACATATTTCTGATCTGAAAATGTTGTCCTAACCATATCCCTACCACTAAACCTAAACCATGAGCCATCCTTAAATTATGTCAATAACACTGATGTTAAAGCACTTAACCCTGGTTGTACACCTAAACTTAACATAATCTGTAGACTTGTCCCTCAAATTCGATTGGTTAATTGGAATGTTGCTCCAGGATCAACAAAGATGTTGAACCAAGAACATGTTGCATTTGGTGAAATCAGGTTTTGCCAAATATAGACCCCGATTTGGGGTACATACAAGCACTGTATTAAGCAGTACATATTAAATGAAAAGTGTTTCTGTTGCTTCATGAAAATGCCTGAAATGTCTGTGTGTTTGATAAATATTGAATCCAATTCACTTCTGTGATGAAGTACTCATACACGGCGCACGTGTCACCAGAGGGAAGCAAAAAGTGTCTGACTTCATGTCTCAGTGTTCAACTCCTCCCCGACAGCAAATGACAAATCTCGCCAATTGGTTACATCCAGCCTCAGCGGAAGTTGAACACACCTAGTATATACGACAGAGGAAACACAGAGAACTGAAAATACTCAAAATAAGAGTGAACAGAAACTGTGACAATTACAATAAAATATTTTAGTCTTTGTTTTAAGAGATAAAACATGAATATACAAAAAAAAAACGAACATGCATCAGAAAACAGAACATTAAAATATATAGACAGAAAAAAACATGACAAAATTGCCTAACTTAAAGGACAATTCCGGTGAAAAATTAACCTAGGGGTAATTAACACATGGGTAAAGAGGCGATCGTTCTCGGGGATGCGTTTTCATGATAATCGAATGTAAAGAGTTGTATCTCTAAAAACAGATTAGCTTATAACGCTAGTATATGGGACATATAATAGGTAAAAGTAAATCGCTAGTTAATACCACTAACAAGGCTCATAGCCTCACACAAACACGGTAGCATAATGAGGGTCCCTACATGCAAACCGAAGCATTGAGAACTTTGTAAGTGTACAGACAGTTTAATAAGAAGATACTTTATAAAGACAGTAGGCCTACATTACGCATATACAGGCAGGAGCCATCTTGGAAAACAGTCTCGACTAGTCGAGCCACGAACGCCGTGCTAAGTGAGCTGGTCGATAGGAATTACGTTTGTGAAATCTAACGTAGCACGGCGTTCGTGGCTCGACTACACTTACAAAGTTCTCAATGCTTCGGTTTGTATGTAGGGACCCTCATTTTGCTACCGTGTTAGTGTGAGGCTATTTTGAGCCTTGTTAGAGGTATTATATGCCCCATATACTAGCGTTATAAGCTAATCAGTTTTTAGAGATAAAACTCTTTACATTCGATTATCATGAAAACGCATCCCAGAGAACGATCGACTCGGTAACCATGTGTTAATTACCCCCTAGGTTCATTTTTCACCGGAATTGTCCTTTAATGGATGGAGAGCTGTGACGCCAACTGCTTTAACAACACAGACAGATACACACTAAAGCATTTTCAGAGCAGTGGGGAGAATATGAAACTCAGAGATGATGACACTACGAGACCACAGATGCTATGCTTCACTGTAGGTTTGGGATGGGCTGGGTCTCAGCACTCTATTTTAAGATCGTCCTGACCTCAGAACCTAGTTTAAAAGCGCTGTGCAGAATTACATCAGACCAAAGTCTTTTTTTCAACCAAACATATTTGATTTGTCTAATGTCTAATTCCTAGAGTTAGCTGAAATTGGCCTCACTTTCTCTTTCAGACTTGAACAAACTGATCACTTCCTTCTCCCTATTTTTTTCCCACAATCTCACAGGGAGAGCTGGGTGTCGGAAACAGAGAGGTCAACAGGATCATTGAGGGTTGTGTCAGGGTGTTTTGATCAAGCCAAACAGATGGAAAACATGAACATAGAAATGTCTGCACATCAAAGACATGTTTAATTTAATATTTAATCATAATTTGATCACATATAATGTTAATACATCTGGATGAAATGATCAAAGAAATTCAAGCATCTGGTACTCTCTTGAGCAAATATTCCCTACAGTCATTCATCCAGCACTTCTCTTCACTGAACTATTGTCTAACTGTCCTGTTTAGAGGTGAGTGCAGAGAAAATCCTTCATTCATTTCTCTAGAAGCCTTTGAACGCTCCCACAAGAGCGCTAAATATTTACTCGAGGTGCCTCTGTTTGTTTAAAGTTGGGAGACACACCAGAGAAGCTGAAGGGGCCAATCGGGGGGGAACTTGAGACAAAACACCTCTCTGCCAGACCACCAGGTTGGTCTCGACTGTCTTCCTTTTGAGGGACGTCATCTCTTTGCCTCCTTTTGAGGGCATGAGGAAGTGTAGACAACAGGCCTGCATTAACACATCTCTCTCTTTTGAGGGAATCAGACTGGTCTTAAGATTAAGTAATGAAGAGTAAATATTGCATACAACCAATTATGTTAGTCCTACTGTACATTCAGTAAGCTCTTAAAGTACTTAATTTAGATACATGGATATTTCAAACATTCCTGTCGGTCAAAGAGTAGAACATGACGTTTGCAATTGATTCGATTCAATAGGAGTCTACTCATTAACTAAAATATCAGGACATCAAGTGCCTTGGACAAATTAAGTAAAGGAACTTATTGGAATTAAGCTGTCTAACACCTTTAAACTCAATCTAATTCTAAGTCTAAGTCAACAATCAACAAAATCGATTTCAATTACTTTCTTAATACATATTCCTGGTCTTATAGATCTTTTGGGAGTGGCATGTTTATTTTTGACAAGAATGGAAACAAGACTGTGAGGGATAGAAGTACAGTGTGTTCAATGGATACTGTTGTTTTACAACATGCCAATTGTTCCGCTGAAGAAAAGTCTTTCCAAAAAACGTTCAGTAGACAAAACCTCCTTAACATTACATGTGTTCAAGGAGTTTTAATATGGTGCTTGCCAAAACTGTAAATCTATCCCTTACAGCTTCAATTTAATCAACGTAAAATTCAACATGGTGTTAACACTGACTAAAATCTATTATACATGATTCATCGGTGCATGTGATTCCACAGAAACACATTTTTGGAATCAGTGTCTTAATGAGCCAACACCGGCCCTTATGCAGGATTATCAAGGCGGGCCCCCCTACTACAGCACGTGATGACGTAATGTCCTCGAGTAGGCTACCATGAATAGGACAGGTTAGGATCATAGAGACACAGCATATAAGTGTGCACCATAACAAATTGTTACTCACTGCTATGACTACACACCCTATACTACACATAGGCCTAGGTCCAAATACATAAAAACGATGCTCATGCTTACATTATATCTGCATTTTCCGTACTTTTCTCTGTGCGAAGTTGTCGATTAAATCATTAAGATTAAATCCTGCTATTTTTTTAAAGAAGCTTCCTATTTTTGGTAATTTACTCATTAATTTATCCAATTCCTCTTTTAGGTTTCGCTTTTGAAAGCCACTTTTGTGTTCGTAATTTGACAACAAATCCATATGGATATTGTCTGTCTCAAGTTCAATGTTTTTACTGTTTTGCACGCAATACGCATGTTCACTTACCATATCCGGGATTCAAATTGGGACCCGGGGATTCCCCAGTCTAATTATTTATTCAAATAAATTTGCGATAAAGTAAAATGCGATTAGACTAAAAGTAGTAAAATGCGATAGGGTGCCTGGCTGTCAATCAATATATCCCAGTCACGCGGGCCCCTGATTGGTCCGGGCCCGTATGCAACCGCGTACCCTGCTTACCGATAGTTACACCTGTGTTTGGAATAACCAATCTCTCTTATTTTTCAGCCCTTTTCCAAACTGCTAGTTCCGCTTTGGAATGAAACATCCATTGATTGATCAAAATAAATTCCTCTATTTCATTCAGAAATATGTCAGATAACAGAAGTTTAGCATTACCAAAGAGAATGATGAATGTGAACAATAAAATGTACAAGACATACACTTTATGTCAACAGAAAAAGTCACACTACACAAATCGTATCACATGTCAAGTCAAGTCAAGTCATCTTTATTTATATAGCGCTTTTTACAATACAGATTGTATCAAAGCAGCTTCACAGTGATAACATGAAAATAATACAAAAAAAAACAATTTCATCATCATCCACCTTTAAGGCAGATCTATAATATTGTTGAATATTAAATGTCCCCAACTAAGCAAGCCAGAAGATAAGGCAACAGCGGCAAGGAACCAAAACTCCATCAGGTGACAGAATGGAGAAAAAAACCTTGGGAGAACCCAGGCTCAGTCGGGGGCCAGTTCTCCTCTGGCCAATGAGTGAACAGTGTATGAAGTTCAGAATGAATCAGAGTATTTGTCCAGTTCCGGTTGGTTGAAGTCGGAGTGGAGAGGAGGAGAGACTGGTTGACACTTCAGGTCAGCGGCGGCGTCGTCGTGTCCTGGCGCTGGTCCTTCATCAGATCTGGATACGGCCTGGTTCCGGTGGACAGCAGTAAACCTCGGGATAGACAGAGAGACTAATATTAGCGTAGACGCCATCCTTATTATGATGTACCAAGTACATCAGGATTTACGGGAAGTGTTCCCGGTCCCGGCTGTTCTAAACTATGCAGCCTAATTATATAAGTCTATAATGTGTTATGTGTATGCTAGGCCGAAGAGATGTGTTTTTAGTCTAGATTTGAACTGACAGAGTGTGTCTGCTTCCCGGACAATGGTAGGAAGACTGTTCCAAAGTTTTGGTGCTAAGTAGGAAAAGGATCTACCGCCAGCAGTCGATTTTGATATTCTAGGTATTATTAACTGGCCGGAATTTTGAGATCGCAGTAGACGTGAAGGACTATAATAAGTTAAGAGCTCGCTCAAGTACTGCGGAGCTAAACCATTTAGTGCTTTGTAAGTGATCAGCAATATTTAAAAATTTATACGATGTTTAATAGGCAGCCAATGCAGTGTTGACAGAACGGGGCTAATATGGTCATACTTCCTGGTTCTAGTAAGAACTCGAGCTGCTGCGTTTTGAACTAGCTGTAGTTTGTTTATTAAGCGTGCAGGGCAGCCACCCAGTAGAGCATTACAATAATCTAGCCTTGAGGTCATAAACGCATGAACTAATTGTTCTGCATTATTCATTGAGAGCATATGACGTAATTTAGATATATTTTTAAGATGGAAGAAAGCGGTTTTACAGATACTAGACACATGACTTTCAAATGAAAGATTGGTATCAAAGAGCACACCCAGGTTCCTAACCGACGACGAAGACTTAACAGAGCAGCCATCAAGTGTTAGACAGTACTCTAGGTTATTACGTGTGGAAGTTTTTTGTCCAATAATTAGAATCTCTGTTTTTTCTGAATTTAGTAGTAGGAAATTACTAGTCATCCAATTTTTTATATCAGCTATGCATTCCGTTAATTTTGTGAATTGGTAGGTTTCGTTAGGTTTTGAAGAAATATACAGCTGAGTATCGTCGGCATAACAGTGAAAGCTAATTCCATGTTTCCTAATGATATCTCCTAATGGTAGCATATACAGAGTGAACAGCAGCGGTCCTAGTACTGAGCCTTGTGGTACGCCATACTGAACTTGTGATTGATAAGACATCTCTTCATTTACTGCTACAAACTGATAACGGTCAGATAAGTATGATTTAAACCATGCTAGTGCAATTCCACTAATGCCAACATAATGTTCGAGTCTATTTAAAAGGATGTTGTGGTCAATGGTGTCAAATGCAGCACTAAGATCCAGTAATACTAATAGAGAGATACAACCACGATCGGATGATAAGAGCAAATCATTTGTGACTCTAACGAGAGCTGTCTCGGTACTATGGTACGGTCTAAATCCGGACTGAAAATCCTCGCAGATATCATTTCTTTCAAGAAAGGAACACAGTTGTGAGGATACTGCTTTTTCTAATATCTTTGACAGAAATGGCAGATTAGAGATCGGCCTGTAATTGACTAGTTTTGTAGGATCAAGTTGCTGTTTTTTAACAAGCGGTTTAATCATAGCTAGCTTAAAGGTTTTTGGTACGTATCCTAGAGACAAAGATGAATTAATGATATTAAGAAGAGGATCTATGACATCTGGAAGCATCTCTTTCAGCAGCTTAGTCGGTATAGGGTCTAACATGCACGTTGTGGATTTAGATGATTTGACGAGTTTGCAAAATTCTTCCTCTCCTATAGCAATGAATGAATCAAATTTTCCCTCAGGGAGACTACAATGCACTTCCTGATGCGATACTGTATTAGACGGTTGCATAGTTATAATTTTGTCCCTGATATTATCGATCTTATAAGTGAAGAAGTTCATAAAGTCATTACTGCTGTGTTTCTTGGAAGCTTCTGGGCTTGAAGCTTTCTTTTTCGTTAGTTTAGCCACTGTTTCAAATAAATACCTAGGATTATGTTTATTTTCTTCTAATAGGGTTGAAAAATAAGCAGATCTAGCAGCTTTTAAAGCCTCTCTGTAAGCAATCGAGCTCTCCTTCCATGAAATCCGAAACACCTCTAGTTTTGTTTTCTTCCAGTTGCGCTCCATTTTTCTGGCTGCTCTCTTAAGGGCCTGAGTGTGCTCGTTGTGCCACGGCGTTGGACTATGTTCTTTAATCTTCTTTAAGCGCAGCGGAGCAACTGTGTCTAAAGTGCTGGAAAAGAGAGAGTTAAAAGTTTCTGTTGCAATATCAAGTTCTTCTAAGCTATCCGGGATGCTGAGATGATGAAACTGATTAGGAAGATTATTGATAAAGCATTCTTTAGTAGCAGAAGTAATCGGTCTAACATATTTATAACACGGAGTCGGCTTTGCAGCCTTGGCTAAATGTAATTTACACGAGACTAGATAGTGATCTGAGATGTCATCACTCTGTTGCAGTATTTCAACGGCATCAACATCTATTCCATGTGATAGTATTAGATCTAGAGTATGATTACGACAATGAGTCGGTCCTGACACGTGTTGTCTAACTCCGATTGAGTTTATAATGTCTTTAAATGCCAATCCCAATGCATCTTTTTCATTATCTATGTGTATATTAAAGTCACCAACAATTAGTACTTTATCTGCAGCCAATACTAATTCTGATAGAAAGTCCGCAAATTCTTTGATAAAGTCTGTATGGTGCCCTGGTGGCCTGTATACAGTAGCCAGCAGAATTTTCAAACGTGATTTATCGTTTACACTATATATTTTTACATTAAGCACCAACACTTCAAAAGAATTATATTTACAACTAGATTTCTTAGTGGTTTTGAAAATATTACTATAAATTACAGCAACACCTCCTCCTTTGCGTTTCAGACGAGGTTCATGTTTATAACCGTAATCTTGTGGGGTTGACTCATTTAAAGCAATGTAATCGTTTGGTTTTAGCCAGGTTTCTGTTAAACACAGCACATCTAGGTTATAATCTGTAATCATATCATTAACTATTAGCGCTTTTGAAGTAAGAGATCGAATATTCAGCAACCCAAGCTTTATCATTTGCTCATTTGTATTATATCTATTTTTTATTTGTTGAAGATCAATTAAATTTTTAACCTTAGATGGGTTTGAACGTATTTTTGATTTCCAAGTTCGGGGAACAGACACAGTCTCTATATGATGATATCTAGGTGAAAGAGGCTCTATGTGATGGGATTTATCTGACCTTGGTGACGTGAGGCCGCTAGCAGACGGTCGGTTAAGCCAGTCTGTCTGCTTCCTGACCTGAGGCCCAGATTGTCATGTTTTATCTCTAAGACTATGAGCCAAATTACTAGAGAGAAGAGCAGCACCATCCCAGGAGGGATGAATACCATCTCTTTTCAACAGGTCAGGTTTGCCCCAAAAACTTTTCCAATTGTCTATGAATTCTATATTATTTCGTGGACACCACCCAGACAGCCAGCCATTGAGTGAACACAATCTACTAACTATCTCATCACTCCGCCGAACAGGAAGGGGGCCAGAGCAAATTACAGTGCTTGACATCGTACTTGCAAGTTCACACACCTCTTTAATATTAATTTTGGTGATCTCCGACTGGCGGAGTCGAACATCATTAGTGCCGACGTGAATAATAATCTTAGAGAATTTACGTTTAGCATTAGCCAGCACTTTCAAATTTGCTTTGATGTCAGGCGCTCTGGCTCCCGGCAAACATGTGACTATGGTGGCTGGTGTCTCTATTTTCACGTTCCGTGTAATAGAATCGCCAATAACTAGGGCACAATCAGAATAATTCTCAGTGGGTGTTTCACTGAGCGGGGCAAATCGATTTGTTATCGGAACGGAAAAGTGGTTTTTTGATCCGCGACTAGAGCGATCCCTCACTGTCACCCATCTGCCCTGCTGCACGGGCTCTACTTCAGCCGGAACCGACTCATGTAAAGAGTTCACTAGGCTAGGCGCATCCAAAATAGTATCTAAAGCTCTAGCACTCTTCTTACTATTCTCGATTAAAGTTTGGATGCGTGTCTCTAGTTCTGAAATCTTCTCCGTCAGCCTGACTGTCTCCTTGCATTTATCACATATAAATCCTATATTGCCGACAGAGAAGGCTATGGTAAACATGTGACATGAAGTGCAGGTGACAATAACAGGAGAAGACATTACTCACCGTGTTTGTTGACTGATTCTTACTCACCTGGGCTTTTATGAACTCAAAGGCGCGGGCGCGCGAGAGAAAAATAAATAACTGAGCGCACGGGTGGTGCGTTAAAAGGCTAGCGAGTTAGCGTGTTGTGCTGACAATAACGGAAGCTAGCAATGTCAGGTTAATCTGAGATGTTGAGTAAGCTGTATTTAGTAGTATAAACAACTAGAATTTATAATAAATGATGGTTCAAAACAGAAAGAAATACGAAGCTAATACGAGGCTTAGACGCAGCAAACAAACTCACAGCAGCAGCAGTCACAGCGAGGCAGCCATGTAGACATGTGACCAATAGAAGATCAATAAGCCATGGCTGGTCATCTTGGCTGAATTAAAAGAACACACTTTTTTTGCAGTAAGATTGTATATTTTTACTTTTGGGATGTATTATTATTATTTGTTATATGTTGAATTTATGATTATAGAAAAGTGCCCTTAGAAATGTTGCGTGCTCAACGTCTAGTGACTGACTACAGCCTAAGAATTTAAAAAAAGGAATTAATAATTTTATACAGTAAAGATGCAGTAAATTGATCATAAGTCACAGTTAAGACTTGAATATGGTTATTTTGAACTAGGAAAGAATCCTAAATTAAATTCATTAATATTAAGCGGCACAACTGTTTTCAACATTGATAATAATAATTGTATAATAATAATAAAAACTTGCTGCTTAAAATTCACATTATTGTTTTTGTGAAATAAAAAATATAAGTAAATGCAGCCTTGCTGAGCATAAGACTTGTTTAAAAAAACATTTTAAAAAATCCAAGTGACCACACTCTTTTGAAAGGTAGTGTTCTTAAGCCAGGTATACAACTGTGCTAATCATCTACAGAGTAGCTTCCAGAGCAAAGCGTGCCTAATACGCGGATAGTTCATGACAATCATGTTCCAAGTCCATCCATGCATCAAGGTTTTCTGCCTGTTTTTATCTAGACTCTCAGACCTTACCAGTAACTGCTGAGTTCACCACAATGGGACAGTTAATCAGAGGCCGACACATATAGTGATTCAGCATCAACGGAAAACTGCTCCATCCCTCACTGTTCTCAAATGTTTAACAGTGAGCTAATCAAATATTTAACAGACAACAACAATCTGCCAAATGAGAGAAGATGCTTTACTCAACGGTTTCTTTCAGTACTGTTACAGTAATACACAGTGCTATTTACACAAGGCCCTTTGTAGCACATTACAGTGATGTATGTATCAGATGGTAATAGCAAGCTATTTTGATATATACTGTGGTAATGAATGGCTGCCATATTAATATGTCTGGGTATTTACAAAGAATGCCATGATACACAAACAAAACAAAAAAAACACAACATGGTATAATGTCATTATAATGTTTAAAACAATGTGGTAATAATAGTGTAGTACTTTTAAAGTACTTTCTTTATTGTCCTCATTAGTGAGAACTGCATGCAGAAAAATGAAATTTCACATCGGAACAGTTGAAAGAGTGTTACATTGGAAAAATACCCAACTATAGGGTGATTAAAAACACATGATAGAAAAAGGCTCCTCTGTAGAGATAATTGCTTTTACAGTGTCTGTGAACATGTTGTTTCATGGATCAGCAGTTAATTTGATTTGTTGAGCCATTATTGAGGAATGTCCTGAATTAATGCATTACAGTATTTGGCCTAAAGAGCTGAGAATTACTGACTGACAATGACTTCAATGGGACTGACTTTACTCTGTGGCAAGTCTCCTCAGAGCAGCTGACATGAAGTTATTTGCTAGACTGGGTTGTCAGGGCTCCATCTGTATTTTGTGCAAATGAATAGAACAATTCATGTTGACAAGCCTTAACAAGACAAAAATTCAGATATGAAAGCCATACAGTTCCCGGTCCCTCTCTCCTTTTTTCTGTCCTCCCACTCACCTCCTGTTCACTTGTACCGTAACACAAAAGCACACGGCTCAATTTCTTTATTGTTCCTCACACTTTCGTCCTTGCGTATAATCTCTCACACACTGTCATGCTGAGAAGCTCCAAATGTTTATGTCCCATCAGTCTTTTTCTCCTCTGACCCCGCCGAGCCCCCCGCCGAGTGACTTCTGACCTCCCACCTGTTACTTCCTGTCATTGAGTTTGAGAAATGGGCTTTGGAGGGATCACCCCCCCAAATAATGGATTCAATATTTATATATTTATGTTCTGCTTTCAACATTAGAATGCGGAAGGAATAAGAACTAAAACACAGGAATTCGCTTTTTGGAGCATTTTTATGCACTTATGGTTTCATCTTCCTAAAAATGTCAATGGGATTTATTTATTTTTTCTGCGTTTTATTCTACAAGATAAAAAACATCAGTATACTGTACTAACTTGTGTTTTTTTTTTTTTACAGCTTTTACAGTACCGTATTTTCCGGTACTTTCAGGAAAATACGGTACATGTCTTGAAAAAAGCGGACACTGAAAAGTGGTAAAATGGTACAGAAGTTTTCTGGGATATTAAATGTCATATACCGAACAAGTAAACTCCGCTTTTTCAGTCAAACTATTCTAACTCAAACTTTACAACTTGTGGATTGAGTTGTCAGAAGCTTAGTGATAGTGACATCAAAGTGACCGTGGTGTAGTTCGTCTATCGGCTAACTTTAGCTTTTTACTTCTGACGATTGTATTTTGGCTTCAAAATTCGTAAAAGTTGTGTTCATTTGTGATCATCTTTACGAACAAAACGTGTAAGAATCATAAACCTTTGTTGGTCACAGAGCTAGTAAATGAAAATATCCTATTGCATTTTGTCGAGGAAACAAATCCAAAAATGTGTCATACCGGCAGTACTCGAACTGAACACAAACAGCACAAACATTGAAACGAATACGGAAGATTGTTGATCTGATATGTCATTTAATCTTTTGGTTAAATCTATTTTGAAATTGTATGACTGATTGATTGCCAGAAAAAAATATATTGTTATACCAATTGCAATGTGCATATCAAAAACAGCTGTACACCCAAGAATACATCACATGCTAAGAAACAAAACCAGATAAACACCCTAGTATACATACACCTATGATATGCTTTATGATATATCTGTACTACATATGCATACCTGTATCACTCTTTCTAAAGAGTATTTCATTGTCTTTCCTTGTGATTTGATTTAGATGTTCTTTATATTATTCTTTCATTAGCAAAATCATTGTGTAATGTAAATGAGTAATGTGTTCAAGTTCAAATGCAAAAAGCTATACTGTATATATATATATATTATTTATTGAGAACATAGTACTAGATAAGAAAGCCTAAAGCAAAAGCTTGAAAACCAAAAAGCCAAGACATCTGTGAAACCTATGTTCAGTCTCCAAAACATTTCACTGAGCCATAAGAAACAGAACAAGCAGCTTTAGATATTCATTGATACTATTTTGTCTAAAAGCAAATCAACAGCAACACTAGAACTGAGAAAAAGTGATTTATGGTTTAATTGAATTTGGATTTTATGTTTTCACCCTTAGGTTTCTTTAATTCTTTAGCTACAATAGTTGAGTCGAACTGTCTTTGACACATAAGAAAGCTTTCAGTGCTGACAAATAAGGCTCAGACCCCCAAGATAGTGTATATTAGTACCTACATTATACAAGTGTACTGTCCCACTGACAAGTTCTCATAAGAGAAAAGATATTCATAATGGGAAGTTTAAAGTTGTTTGTTGCCATTGTAAGGACCTTATTGGACATCCAGTAGTCAACAAATTCTGTATACGGAACAGCTTTACAGTTCATTGAATATTTCATATCGACACCGCTAAATAAAAAATCTGATTATCTGCAGCTTTACAGTGACCCGGTACGGTTTAACATAGTCGCCAGCACAGGCCGAAAACTCAATCTGTTTACATTGAGAGTGCAGATGTGGTGGTCATGTAAGGATTCAGTCTGCTCTCTGTGAACTCAATACCAGCAGGTTTTCTCTGACATATTCGGAGGACAGAGAGAGTTTCTTTGAAAAGAATTAACCAGATTCCTCTCTCAGAGGAGTAGAGATAAGACAGACCGCTCTTCTATACAGAGACAAAGAGACAGAGAGAGTTAGACACAGTAAGAAGGAGAAAGACAACACTATGATTCAGCAGAGAACGTCACTTCCTCCATATGGTGGCCGTTCTCCTCAGTGGGACTATGAAAGGGGTAATAAATCCCTCTGTGGAACAGAGAGGAGAGCACTGAAAGAAGCCCTCAGACGGGGCACATCAGAATACGTATCTCCTCTTCAGATGTCGGGCCTCAGGAAGATAGAAAGCACTGAAGTCAATATGGCCCTAGGAGATTAGAGAATAATCACATTGAAGTTTCAGTAAAGCCTAGGTATTCAGTGCTTTGGAGATACACCAAAATTAGTGCTGGTGCTCAGCTGGGATGATCTAAGTACCTCTCAGAACCAGCCCATATTTCTGATTTGAAAAACTAAATCGTGACTATCAAAAATGCACATCCTAAGTAGTTTTATCAGCTTTAAAGGGTAACACTCGCCAAATTGCAACCTAGGCTATTTTGTTAATCTACCCGAGTCAAACATTCGTGTAAAAGCATAATTAGAATGGAAACGCCACTTTTAAGATTGACCGTATCGGTCAAAATGCCTTTGGAATGGGAGTGCTAGATGCACTACAATGATAGCATCAAAATCGCTATTTTTAAAACACTAAGAATGCTCGACACAACATGAAACTGTGCTTGAATTATCACCAGGGGCTGTACACATGAACTTGAGCATTGACTACATTGTTTGTGTACACAAAGTTTACTAAAAAGATGACATTCACATGACAGACACAGCATTCCTGTCTGAAAATGTAGTCCAAACCCTAATCACGTAACGTACATAAAATCAGAGGGAAATGATAGGTGTGTAAGCACCTAAACGTGGTTGTACGCCTAAACTTGACAAACTGCAAACTTGTCTCTCAAATCTGATTGGTTGATTAGAATGTTGTTCCAGGGTCAACAAAGATGTTTGCACTTGGTCAACGTGAACTAGACAACTTGTTAAGGACTCCCGAGGAATCATAATGACTTCAGTGATTCTGGTTCTGATTGTGATTCCATGTAATGGTTCCATCAATGATTCTTTTAGCAGTTGCAGAAGAATCCCCCAATTATTGTTAACTACAGTAAAACTAAAACACTTGTTATCCACAATTGGACAATGAGGCTAAAATACAATATAATATAAATAATAGAGTAAAAAAATGTAACTTAAAAAACTTAAAATGTTACCTTGAAAATAGACATGTTGCTTGTAAAGTTATAAATGAATAAAACTAAAAAACTAAAAAGCTAAATAAAAATATAAAAAATCATACAAAATGTCAAAAGCACAAATTACTAAAAAATTATATTAAAATTACTATAAATATACTAAAATTTAAATTAAAACTAAAACAAATAACAAATATTATAGTATATAAATAATACTAAAATAACACCTTTTCCCAGAAAAAATTAACAACATACCTTGGAAAACATCTAGCTTAAATGAAAGGTTTATAAAAAGTTTGTACATGAAGAAGAAAAAAAGAAAAAAACATTTACAATTCAGTTGTGGAAACAATCGAAAAGCAATTACTTTCAATTTAAATTAACTTGTGGTCCAATATGTCAAGAACTGACCCATTCAGTCAATGCAAAAAACAATTGTGAGTCAATTCATTAAAAAAAACTAGCTCAAAGTCAGTGGTTCGCAAATCTAACTGCACTGGTCCTGTGAGCTTCACTTCCTTTTAGACAGATCCTTATGACTGTCATTGAAGAAGAAAGAAATCGGACGTTCCCTTAATAACGTTTTGTAACTGTCATTTCTGCTCCAGATCAAGTTTCAGTCAAACGACCAAAACAGCTGTTATCAGATAACAACTCTAAACAAACATTTGCTGCTTAATCTTTGTCACCTTCAGTGATGTCATGTCAAGACATTCCTAAGCACACTGAGCACACAAAAAAACAAATTTAAATTTCCTGTTAAAAAAGGAATTCATGTAGTTGTCTGGTTTATTATGGTGACCAGTCAAGTCCTGTGAGTGTGAGTGTGCATTTACTCCAGTGTGAAAGATTTCTCCTTATAGTTCTCACCCAAAAAAAGTTGTTTGATTAAGGGAATTAATAACGGTTATTGTTACAGTCTAATAGTGGATAACCTGAACAGTGTTAGATCAATACCTTGACACCAATTAGCAGGTTGGGTAGTTGTTGTAGTGGTTAAGTTTAGGTATAGGGTAGGTTTAAGGGGTGTAGATTATGGTCATGCAGAATAAGGCATTAATATGTGCTTTCTAATAAACACCCAATATGCTAGTAATAAGCCAGCTAATTCGCTTAATAGTGAAAACTAAAGTGTTGCTAAACTTTTTTAATGCCACAGACCCCCAAATATATGCTCTCCTTCTCTGTGGACAACTTTTCAGATGTGAAGTTATTACTGTGTTATTTCTCCGTTAACACACTAACCTGCATTGAACCACATAGTTTAGAAAGCAGTGGTTAGAAAAAGGAAAGAGGAAAATGAAAATATATAATAAATATATTTTAATAACTGATTCCTCAGTTCCTCTGCCTTTGAAAGTCCATGTGATGTTTTGCCCTCACAGTGAAAAAAGTATTACTATTCAGAAACTATTCCTGGTCTTACCTTTGTTTAAAGGATTAGTTCACTTCCGAATTAAATTTTCCTGATAATTTACTCAACCCCACGTCATATCCAAGATGTTCATGTCTTTCTTTGTTTAGTCGAAAAGAATTAAGGAAATTAGGAAACTATTACAGGATTTTTCTCCATATAGTGGACTTCAATGGGGTACAACCAGGGTACAACGGTTTGATGGTCCAAATTGCAGTTTCAATGCAGTTTCAAAGGGCTCTACACGATCCCAGACGAAAAAATAAGTGTCTTATCTAGCGAAATGATCTGTCATTTTCTAAAAAAATAAATATATATATATATACCTTTTAACCACTAATGCTTGTCATCCACTAGCTCTGCGATGCGCCACGCATTACGTAATCACGTTGAAAGGCCACGTATGTTTTTATATTTTTTAAATGACCGATCGTTTCGCTAGATAAGACACTTATTCCTCGGCTGGGATCGTATAGAGCTCTTTGAAACTGCATTGAAACTGCAATTTGGTCCTTCACCCCGTTGCACCCCATTGAAGTCCACTACATGGAGAAAGATCCTGGAATGTTTTCCTCAAAAACCTTCATTTATTAAGTAAGTGTCACCCCCCCCCCCCCCTCTTTTTTAATAGACATGAAAATGCACATTCCGAACTTAAATGGTTGTAATTCAAGAATGCTTTGGAATATAGACATGAGATTGGTCTTGTTTTAAAAAAAGACACTTTTGTAGAAGTGAAATAAATTAAGAAAGTGAAACAGAAAAAAAGTTATACAAGTTTGAGTTTATGAAAATATACAATGTAAAACATTTAATTATTCATATTTTATATAAAATATATTTTTTCAAAACCTGGGTGACTCTAAAACTGCAAAAAAATCAAAGCCAAAAATCTGAACAAGTTGTGTTTCAAATTTTAGGTTGATATCTCAAAAAATTAGCTTTCAGTGAGATTTTGTTTGTGCGCAGTACCAAACTTTTTCACTAGACTCCATTACTGCCCATATAAGGGCGCCTCCATTTCCATATGTTTTTTCTTTATTTTTAAAGCATTTTCAGACCTTTTTTTCTAAAATAATTGAACAAATGCTATCTTTTGAACTCTTGGCATGAAAACAAACTAAGGTTTCTATCATTCTTTCATGATTTTTCATGTTTATTGCTATTTAAAAATGAAGGACTGAACACCTTAGGAGTATGAAAATATTCTTGTTGCAAATTGATAAATTACAGCTCCTCTGTAATTTATTTTGAAAGTCACCAAATATGAAAACTAGAGATTGTAAGCTTTCAAATGATATATAGTTTGTCAAGATTAGTTTAGGTTTAGTATAGGATATTACTATTTTAAATATGTAATGACTTTGGTCGGTGGGCCGGTGACACTTAAAGAAAGACATGAACATCTTGGATGATGTGGGGGTGGGTAAATTATCAGGAAATTTTAATTCTGAAGTGAACTAATCTTTTAAGGACGAGCTAAAGTAGTCAGCAGGCGGGCATTATGCTAATTTGTTACACAGTAACAAAGCTACATCACGAATGTAATGGCAGGACTACAAATAAAGTCACCCACATACAAGTTAGTCCGGCCGATTTTGGGCCCAATTTCCCAGTTCTACAGATTAACTTTTCAGATTTTAGTGTGGTGTGAGGTATGTTAAGACCAAGGGCTCTATTTTAACGATCTAAGCCGATGGTCTAAATGGTCGCGCGGCCGGCGCATGGTCTAAAAGGGTTGTCCCTATTCTCTTAATGAGTAATGGGTGTGTTTTGGGCGTAACGTGAAATAAACCAACCAGAGTCTCATCTCCCATGAACGGATTGACTGAACGGATCAGCGCGTGCGCGAGCGTGCAAGCAGACCATCTACGGGACAAGCCGGATCTTTATGTACACAATATTAATCTTTTACATTGTAAGCCTTTTATTTTTAATATTTGACATGTTTGTGTGCTTCTGCGTGTGTGTGTGTGTGTGTGGTGTGTGTGTGTGTGTGTGTGTGTGTGTGTGTGTGTGTGTGTGTGTGTGTGTGTGTGTGTGTGTGTGTAATAAGCAGAGTGCCTCTAGGTGTACATTACTAACATGCTCTTTACATAACAAAAAGAATATTGCGGCATTGATTTTAGACCAGGTTTTTGTTGTTCAATGTCAAAGTCTATTTCAGTTGCAAGCAAAACACACCTTGTTTTCAGACCAGCACACCCATTGGCGCACAAATAGGCATAAATGGATTTGCTTTTTAAACAATGTGGCGCAGGACACTACAGCAAAACACACTTGCATCGCGCTTGGCGCTGCATTGCGCAGGGTGTATGATAGGGCCCTAAGCTAGTTTGAATTGGCTCAGAAGAAAGTCGTAGATTATTTACGATCAGAAATCTTGTTGTGTGGGAGGAACCCCGAGGACAAATGTACACGCACTCTGTCACATGAAACGAAACGATACCGAATCAGAAAGCGAGCTGACGGAAGACGGAAAAATAACACAACTTCATCCTAATCTTTTTCTTTTTTCCCCCACAAATTTTCTATATAAAAGCAGTTATTATTATTACACTATTATCCGCCATATTTGTTTACTCTAAAGGCACGATTGACCGTGAGAGATTTTGCAGCGATTTCCAGTGTTCACATTCAGGAATCTGGTTGTTTGTGAATGGAATCTGTTAGTGTGTGGTGTGCTGTCTTGGTGTGCACTCCACACACTTTAGGAACAAAACTCTTAAATCTATAAAAAAAAATTATCATCATGTTTATGGTCTCTCACATTTTGAAATCTGTGAAAGTGTGGGCCAGCCTTAAAATGATTGGGGCATGTGTTTTCAGTTGGAGAAATGAACTCCCTGTGGGGTGGACTTAGTGCTTTGTAACTTTGCAGATTGTTTACATGACCAATAGCTATATTACACACTAAAGGAAAGGTAAAATAAAACAAAACATAATAGGCCCCCTTTAAAATGTCATAACTTGATCTTCCGTTGACTTCTTTCTGGTGATGTATGCCAGACATCTCCAATAATTTTTTCCTCGTAAACGGCGGCACTTTCTTACAATCAACAGCAAGATCGCATTCAGATCTCCCTCCATACAATCAACAACCAGTGGATTGAATAAATTCTGCTTCACTCGTATGTACATCACAATATGGAAGAAAATATTTGTCTCTACTTCAATTACATCACAACTTTAAACTTTTTTTCTTAGCCCCAGACATAAGAGTTCACCTTTAGATCTCAACAATATTCTATCTTCTAGATTTCACCTATTTGTTTTGAAAAGTAATAGAATACCTTTCATAAGTTGCACAATCATTCTTATCCAATTAAATTATCATAAGTTTGATGCTTAATATCAAGTTTATGTTCAAATAAATTAGCAATATTAGTAGTAATAGCAAACATCACAATCTAAAAGCACACAAATCATCTGCTACCATTCCATAGAACATAACAATCAAAACAACGTTCTTAAAAAAATCCACTTGTTTATTACCTGAGCTTTCCAAATGGATAAATGCTCTGGTGTCATGTTCAACCGCCCTTCCTCTTTAGTGCACCATCTATGTAGGTCAGTCGTACAGTTTGGATTTGAATAACTCTTTAGTTTAATATTGCATGTCAGTGTGTAGTTCTTTGTCCATCAGTGTCTGTTGTCCTGGCACGCAGTGTCTTGGCAGGGAAACAAACACACTGTTTGTAGTAGCAATGACTCACAAATTAACAGAAGCTGGAAAATGGACCAGTGAGACCAGCCCATCATCGGTCAATGGCTTTTTCAATCCATCTCTTTTCAACCTACGCAGCTGCTGACTTTCAACTGGTTTGACTCACACTCTCAATCTGAGTCTTAAAGATGTAAGCAGTGTGCCAGTGTGTGCTGAAGGTCTACCTGAATAGAACAGACTATTCAGTGAATTCAAGCCATTCAACATATAACCAATATGTCTCTTAATAGCTCTCTTCTTCTCTTTCATTGTGCCCTTTTTCTCAAACCTAATGCACCTATTTTATGACAATGTTGTGGTTCAGAGTCCCCATTTGACCCACAATGGCTGTTCTTTGTTTTCATCAGAGACTTGCCAGTTGTAATTTTCATTGCAAATGACATCACTATGACACGCCCCCTATGGGAACTGACTGGTCAATGAGAACTAACCTTAAGGCTAAATTCTGTTAACACGCAGGTGAATGAATGGAGAGGGGATTTGGAGATTAGGAGATGAGTTACAACTTGATTTTTTGTGTGTCAAAGGGCGTGAGAAAGGGCGGGTGACTGCCTGTGGCAATGTTATCTCACAATTTTTAAGATCAAATTTAAAGCAAAATTCAATCTGCATTCAGAGGGCGTTTAACAAATGTGGCTCTTGTAAACAAATAAATGTCAATTTGGCTCATAAACTTGAAAAGTGCAGAGGAACTTGTTTCACACCACAAACATAAGCCAACCGTATTTATTTCTGTGGCCATATTAACAGTGTACAGCATTTTTGCTGTGTTTGTGAGGCTATCAGAGTTTTAATGAGCCTTATTTTGCCATTCACAGTGTGCTTAAAAGCCTAACACAATCTCATGAGAAAAGATAAATACTTTACAAGTTGGTAATTTTCCTATGGATTCATATGATTTGCCAGGCCATTAGATGGCGATGAAACGCTATAGATTGAACACGTAATACGCATGTGCGTGACGTCTTCGTCTTCGGAGATTCGTGTTTTTGTTGTTTACACGAACACTGTTTTTAAATGCCGTTGTCGTGTAAATGAATGACCAAAACAAATAAAAAGTTGTACAGTTGTATGTGTTTAGTTGAAAATGGTGTTGTGTAAACAGCTCCTTAGTTTCAATGGGCCCTATTTTAACGATCTGAAACGCAAGTATCAAACGCGAAACGCAAGTAACTTTGTGGGCGGATCCTGGGCGCTGTTATATTATATAACATATAACTGATTATAACATATAACGCTGATTATACCGGTGGGATAAATGACTCTTGCGGCCGACGAAAATCTAAAATGGGTTGGTCTGAAGTAGCTTCATTATTCATAGGTGTGGTTTGGCATTACGTGAAATAAACCAATCAGAGCGTCCTCTTACATTCCCTTTAAGAGCAGGCGCGCTTATTCCATGGCGGATTGCTATTATAACGGCGGATTTGCCAGGAACGGTTCACAGCCGAGGAGACCGACGTTCTCGTCAGGGCCGTAAAAGACAGAGAAATGACATTGTATGGGAATGGGAGAAACCCACCCAAATTAGCTTCGGTTAAACAGGCATATAATAATTTGGGTAAATGTGTAAGCTAGATTTATGCCTATTTTTTTCACATCTACCAGGGAACGTTTGCGCCGGAACACGCCTCCTCTTTACGCTGAACCGCCCCCGGGAGCGCAAGTTCATTCCCTTATTTACCAATGTACGTCTGTGGAGGGAAAAGACCGCTGTGCGCTGGTGCAAAATAGGAATGAAAGGATTGTAATGTCCGCAACACTGCTACTTACTCCCATATTTAATAAAAAGGCAATGTTTCGACCCTACTGGGTCTTCTTCAGGCAAATGATAAAACACATTTGATACAGAGATATATAGGCCTTAAATAGGAATCATACATGCGTCGATGTATAAAGTCAATTGCGCTGGGTGCAAGATAGGACCCAAGGACTCTTAGTTTGTATTTCATTCATTTCTGTTTTTCTAGATTCCTGTCACTCTTTAGTTCCTATGGTGACTGTGATAAGTTGGTTTGGTTCAGCTGTGTTCATCTTGTTTCCTTTAGTATTTAAGTGCATGTATGTTCCTTTGAGTTTGTCCAGTCTCGTTTTAGTTACTTGTGTGAATGTAAATACTGCTACCTGATTGAATCATTATACCTGTTTGGATTATTATATAAAATTTTGTGTCTTTGTCCGTTTTCCTGCACACACGTGTTACAGTTGAGTTTGATGCAAGTACATATAGTACTATAAACTATATGTAGTTTCTACATATAGCGATGAATGCATAACCAGCTGATTCTGTTCAGATGATTTAAGCGGTTTGCGAAGGGTCCGATTTTATTAAGTAAATGTGGGTTTCAGATTGAGACGCCGGTTCATTAAGCTCACATGTGAACAAACACAGTACAACACTAAAATAAACGTTTGTTGGTTTGTTTGAAAATTAAGAAATTAAGAATAAATATTAGTATTGTAGTTTTAAGTTTAATAGTAGTTGTACTATAAAACAAAACAATTTTTATTGTTAGATTAAACCTTACATTTTTTATTATACAGTCCAACAGTATTACAGTATATTTCTTAGTTAGTTAATACTAATGTGTTTTCTCAGTATAGTCCTATGCTGTGACTGACTATAGAACCATAAAATACAGCAAAAACGCAATCATTTTTATAATTTTATTTGTACGCTATAATCCACATCTTTAGAATCCAAATGTTTGCAATGAACAGACCCAAATTAAACAATGAAACAAATCTCCATTCACAGCAGCGACTGCAAACGTCAAATCCTGGGGTGGCAATTTTTTTAAATTTCGAACTACCGCAGGATTTGACGTTTGCAGTCGCTGCTGTGAATGGAGATTTGTTTCATTGTTTAATTTGGGTCTGTTCATTGCAAACATTTGGATTCTAAAGATGTGGATTATAGCGTACAAATAAAATTATAAAAATGATTGCGTTTTTAACTAAACCCTAAAACAACTTTTTTTTAGTTAATGATCTGTAAGACTGGGGCTTTAATAATGCTGTTTATGGGGCTTTAATAATGCTGTTCATTGATTCAAGTAATTTTTTTGCCATTTGGGTGTAAAGTGTTTTAATTCTACAATATATGGTGTAAAAACGTCTGAGTGCTGCCCTCTTCAGGTTGAACGGTGGCTACTGCAGTTGAATTTTCCTATTGGAAGTTGTGGGGCCCTGTGACGTAAGAGGGTACCAGCTAACCACGCCCTTGTCTACAGAGAGACACGTCTCAGGGGCACGCCCCCTAAATTCTTGAATGAGAATTTAATACAAATTCGTACATTTTAATTTGTAAATTCGTAAAGATTCGTAAATATTTTACGTTTTTTTAGCTGTAAATACATAATAATGTTTACGTTTAAAGGTGCTATGTGGAGTTTTTCTACTAAAATTAATCTGTGTGTGAAGGGGTGTAATCTCACAATAAAATGATCCACTTGGCGTGTTTAGCTATTACCTCTCAAAGTATTCCTATTTCTATGTGAAGTCTCCGAAGTCGGATTTGCCGCAAAATCCAGTGACGTGACTGAGACCTGCATGCGCGCTCCCGAGCCTCCCGCCTCGTCTACTGACTTTGTACTCAACAGCGAGCGACGACACTGCAACTTTATGACATGGAGTCTGCAATACTAAGAAACGACTAGCACAACACAGACTCCAACACAAACTCCACATAGTAATAATAAAAAATTTAAAAAAGCACTCGCTTACGTTTACTCGCTTGTAAACGTATTGGTTGCAATCTGAAACATCACCGCTAGATGCCGCTGAAAACTTCACATACCCTCTTTAAATGTTGTCAATACGTCTATATTTCCAAACGAACTAAAATGTAAGTTTTGCACCTGAAAACGTTACGTACATATTACCGATGAGACCAGACTGACAGGAGCCCGCTGTTTCAGTTACGCTGCTGCTTCACTTACACGCTGCTTATGCTTGCAGTGTTAAAACAGTCAGAGCATGTGTGCTGGAGATCAACTCTCTATAAACTAATCCCACAGCGCTCACAGTCAGGTCATCCCAGGTCAGGCATCAGATCCCTGCCTATTCTTCAAACACCAGTTGTTGTTTTTCATTTGGAGAATAATAATGCCAATATATTTCAAAAGAAGCTTTTGTTTACAAGAATTCAAATCCAATCAGAAATGAAATTATTTGTCCAATCACTAGGCTGTTTATTTCCTTACCTGGTTTCTCATACGTGAATATAACAGTGGAAAATGAAATAATTTACTTAAGCTCGAGCACAAATAGTCCTTAGATATTTCCATATTGCTTGGAATTGTTGCGTGTGTGTGTCTGAGTCTGTTTGAGCTGCTTACATACTGTCACAAGCGCTAGTCTATACTAAGTCTTTAGCAGCTTACATTCAACAGTCATCCCTTACACTGAGGTACCTATTGCATATACAAATACCCTTTCATTTAAGCCCGAGACAGACATAAATAGTCTCTACTGCAGAGTACTGACACATCACAGATCACATAGTAGAGTATCAGGGCTTGACAATAAGGACGCACAGAAAGCTGTGTCCAAATACAGAATTGACTTCTCATTCGCATCGTCTTGTGCTTGAACTGACAACACAAATATGTCAAAATTCCTGTTTTGGCGAGGCATAGACCCACATACTGGACCCGTGCATTAGCTCTTAAAGGGACAGCATAATACCTCCAGTTACTGTCTGGGTCCTTGAGGTCACCCAAAAAAATAAAATTCTGTCATTAATTACTCACCCTCATGTCATTCCAAACCCATAAGACTTTTCGTTCATCTTCGAAACACAAATTAAGATATTTGTTATAAAATTAGACAGATTTCTGTCCCTCCATTGACAGCTACGCAACTACAGGTAACACTTTGAGGCCTTAAATTTTTTCATTTTTACTATGGGTTTGTATGTCAACCACTGGCCTGACTGGGCCAGAAGACAAAATCCTTAGTGTTGAGCCCTAAGTACATAAACATAATTCAGTCTATAATTCTGAAAACAAGCTTGTTTTTGGAGTAGAGTCTGACATCACAGACTCTTTCCTCAACATCTTTTTGAGAAGACAGGCGTGTGCTTTCGCGCATGTGTGCGTCTGCATGTTTGTCTTGGGGAGGACTGCTTAAATATTCACAGAGGTGCCTTGCGCTCCCAGACTGTAAATGAGCAGGCTTACAGCGGGAGTCCTGAACTCTGGTGGTCCAAACATGTCTCTTTAAGTGTGTAAATATGGAGGGTTTAATTTGCCAGTGCTGTTTTTATACCTAGAATGCACTCAGCTCTCACATAGCTAAGATGACATAACAAAGCAGAAAGCCGCTTGGCAGGTTGACAGCACGGGGTCAGCAGGGCCAGGCAAAACACAGACGCCGCCACCACCGCCACTGCCGTCTGATGGAAAGAGTGAGAAAAGGGAGAGGGCAACTGATTCAAAGAAAGACAGAGAGAGAGAGAGAGAGAGAGAGAGAGAGAGAGAGAGAGAGAGAGAGAGAGAGAGAGAGAGAGAGAGAGAGAGAGAGAGAGAGAGAGAGAGAGAGAGAGAGAGAGAGAGAGAGAGAGAGAGAGAGAGAGAGCATGCTTGTATCATGATATGTTAAAAAATTATTTGCTGGTGATATAAAGTTATACATTAATGAATTGTGTATTGATTTTAATTAACATAGGGCCAGAGTTACTAACAGCTTGCACCAGCGCAAACCCTCTTTTGGTGTTAGAAAACTACTGTCAGAATTTACTAAAGACAGGCAGTGAAAAATCAGCATTGAAAAGGCGTGGACACAGTTATTTTTGCGGCTGACTGTATTGCATGCATTTGTAGGAGTTTTCCTTTCAGAGGCTAAATTTATGGTTGGAGAGTATTTAAATGATTCATACAAGGTGATTTACTAACGTTTGCGCTAGTCAATTTACTGGTATTTGCACCATTATTTACCGCCTAATTTGCACTGCTGTTGGTAGATCTGGCTGTGTCTGTGTTCTTTAATTTGTGCGTCGTCAGTAGATTATGTGCAGAACTTTCCACCATTCCCATGTTTAGTAATAGGTCTAAACATGGACTATAAATTAGAAATTTGTAACTATAGTTTTTCAATCATTCCTTTTGCTTGGGTATCACGTTTTATCATTGTCACTGTGATTAACTTCAGTAACAAAAACAACGATCGTGTCTGCTCAGAAAATTTGGACTAAACCGCTCAATTCATAAGGATGAATTTGTCGATCTCTTTTTTAACTTTTTGAAGCAACAAAGTAGATGCATGGACTGTCAATGCAGGGACAGAAATCTCTCCGTTTTCTTGAAAATATCTACATTTGTGTTTCGAAAATGAAAAGTCTTATGGGTTTGGAAAGACATGAGAGAGTGAATGATGACAGAATGTTCAGTTTTTGGGCAAAGTAGTAACCCTTTAAGCTGGAAGTACACAGTTCATTTATGTGATTCAGTTAAATAATTAGTATTACGTTAGTATTGTGAAAACACGCTTTAAAACTTTGAGTTTAAAAGCCTTGAGGATAAACTGTGAAAAGTTTTGCGAAAACACCAAAAACTATTGATATAAATTGTTTTACTATATCATCCAGCCTTAGCATAAAAGCAGTAGAAAGAAGTTAGAGGAAGAGACAAGTATGTGAGCAGATGACAACAAACATGGCTATTAGGCAGAGAGAAGAGTGATGTCAGCAGGAAGTGATGTAATTTGCAGGGGCCAGAGTTAGGGGGGGAAGAGGTTAAAAAAAGAGACGGCAAAGACAAAGACACAGTTCTGCAGTGTGCTCAGATCTTGCCGCAGTCTCCATTCCAAACTGGGGGGAGGGATTACATAACACATGGAAAATCATCCAAAGAACGAAAACATCTCTGTGTTGCCAAAGGAGCCTGTTCCACCCTCTCCCACAGCCTATAACACAGCTGATGGGTCCAATTTATCTACACTGCAGTTCAACAGAGTTCTTGGAGTCCACTTTCATACGTCACATAGCTAAAGTTATACACAGAACTATGTTTAATAGACTTTGTTCCCCAAAACAGATGCACTAATAAAGTTCAGATGAGGGTTTTTAAAAAGGGTGCAATACAAAGTTAAATGTGAGCGGTTACCCATGTGAACTGAGCCTATTCTAGGCTTTCTATATTCTATATTGTGTAATCAACACAATGCTAGGGTGTTGTGAGTTTTTTACATCAAAGGCGGCGAAGACCCAGAGCACACCTACCTAATGCATCATCGCTACAGACCAAAGGTACTTCACAATCTAGAGCAAACTTTTCCAGAAAGTTCGCTTCGGCAAGCAGTTTCGAACTCCAAACGAACTTTGTTTAGGCCTGATTTTGTTTGGAATGACGTCACACCAGTTCGTTCTTTGATTTTCCCTGAAGTGCATCTGAGATTTTTTTACCCATTTTATGGTCCACTGGATGAAAACCATACGTCTGGTCAAATAGAATAGTAATAGTACACCTTTCCTCAACAAGCTGCAAGATTCATGTCATCATTCTCATACAAAGCCCCAAAGTTTATTACATGAAGTTCCAAACATAGGTTTGGGAGGAGCCTAAACATTCAGTCCTGTCCATCATCATTACAAGTGTACTATATAAGCAGCAGACACCACGTCATACCATTGACAAATTCCTCCGGCAGCCCTCCTCCTCCCCTTCTCCTCCAGTAAACTATCTCTATCCTCTTATGCGCAATTCCATCATTGGGGGTTTTAACTCGGAGCTCAAGCCGAGCCTCGGGTTCGAGCCTCTTCCAAGGACAGCAAGCCAAGTTAGTTTACTATTAACCTTTAAGGCTGAATGGGCAGGCGAACTAGTGAATTCAAGTTAGGGGTTCGTTCAAAATTTGGCAGTACATTTAATCTGCATGCATAAACTTAGGGAGTCCAACAAGACAAGAAGGTATTCAAATGACGCACCAATGTGCTCTTAATGTGCCAAGCTCAGCAGGTCACTTGATAAAAAGTGTCTGTCAAGAGAATGTCTATTAGCACTTATTGGTTGCATTTGTGGGTCACGATTAATATATACTAGCTTATTATTTCACTCCTATCTGAGGCGCCCTGTATTTACATTTATATTCCTAGCAAAAACAACTGACATGTGGTCTTCACTCCAGGATTTGCCTCTGTCTCAGACTAACCCTGAGGCCAGGACAGACCTTGACTGTGTTAGTGTGTGGTCTACCTCCCTCAGTCAGACGTGTGCTGCCATTGCCAAGGGGAACCATGTGACTCTGGAGAGGGATGGGTCAGGGGTACCCATTTCTTTCTGCTTACAAGCAACTTACTTTTTTTGAATTAGCCTAAATGTATTAGACATGGTGTTCCTCTTTGCACACAACTGTTTTAATGTACACTCTGGGTGTTTAATATTGCAGAATAAAACGTATAGAAATAGTCTAAGGTGTACTGTACAAATCTGTGCCAACCTTTGCCCCACACCTTAACAACATACACCTGTTAGTCAACTTTGCAATGTCTCTCTGCATACATGTATCAGCTGACAAAACAGATAGCGAAAAAGATGGTCTATTCTGATCTATGAAAAGATTTGAAGCACACCTGAAATGCACAGACTATTCATGCTAAAACTCCAACGTAAACAATCAATGCATTCTATATTATCTACAAAACTATTATGCCTTGTGCTGAAGACAAAACATGCTTTGTTAATACCTTCTATGAAAACTGAAATTTGTTTATTAATGCAAAATGCTTACAAGCATTTCTCAGAATATATAATATGGTAAATTAAGGTTTATGTTAGGACGGTAAATAGATTAATCAGCACATCCTATTGAGATGCTATGAAGAATATTTTAATGCAGGGGGAATCCTTTTATACAGTATAAAACAATGAAAGCGTGGTGCAATATGGCTGCACACAACCTCTTTGTCAAATGACATATAGACAAAAGGAACTCGATCAAACAGATTGCAGCTGTTGGCAGACAAAAATTATATATTTTTGGTATCAAAGTTTAAGCAATCTGTAATACAGACGAAATGACAGATAATGGATAATACATTTAACTCATGATCAAACATAAATCAAATAGGATAAATAAAATCTCAGATTAACAGCAGACATAATATAACTTAAAATTTAAAAGAAAATAACACTGGATTGGAAAAAAATCATTTTTGTTACAAGAATAATAGCCTTTCTTTTACATTTGGCAGGTGAGAATATAAAATTGCTCTTTATTTCTATACAAGGAGACTGACATACATTAGACTTATTAGCTTATAAACAATGTATTTCTAGTTGCTTGGTATGAATAGGTATTATAAAACCCTTAAGCCCGAATATATCTAATATTTCTAATACCATAAACATATACCCTATTGTCAAAGAATCAATGTTATGCATCAATAATAAGATGAACACGTGCTTCTAAAAAAAATAATATCGCAGTGCAATTGAAAATAATGCAAAACCTACCCCTTTTGCTCCAGATTTGATTAAGTTGTAACTGATATTCCATTTCGGTTGTGTGGTTATTCTTTGGGTACTTTGTCTCGAGCCCTTTTCCATGTGCTCAGAGCACGCGCTCCGCGGCACGCGCTGGATACGGTCACATACAGTCGATGACGTCACATTGCCCCAATACAGCTGCGTCGGGAAAAATCACAGCTTTGTTAGTCAGCGTGGAAATAGATTCGTGCAAAAGACAGTTATTGCATTTAATAGAGCTCAGCTCTGAGCATTTTGACAAAGGAGAAAGAGTGCAAAGATTTGCTGTGACAAGCATTCCTTGATGCAGGAATTGTCTGAACTGGCTAATCATAGCCTACAGCTAAATCATATCATCATCATATTTATAATCAGACGTTTATATTAACATATGACAAGAATTTGCTATGAAAAACACTTTATAGTATTTCTAATGTCTTATATGTTTCCAAATAAGGAGTCAATTATGGGGCATCATAATAGTTTAAATTAGAGTTTCAAACATCTTAGTATAGGCTAAATACAAAAAATGGGTTATTTAGTCAGTTCGCCTATTTATATTTTCAGTAAATATTTGCCAACTGAAATCGCATTCCCTTGAAGTAACCAGATCAAACAGATATGGAACATTGTTAAAACATAAACACTGTCATTATTTAACAGTGTATTGTTGATTTATAAAAAATAAAAAATGTTATTGTCAGCAAAATAAATGTTAAGTTGGCTCGGGGTGAACTTTCGAATGTCCTTTTTTTTTAAAAAAGTTACTCTTAAAAATAAAACAAACGAACATCTTAAAGACGTCTATCAGATGTTAGCAAACAGATGCTTTCCAGTTGAGTTGATCTTTACCAGACATTTTGCAGACGTAAGTGTGCTATCTAGTTTTCGCTTGAAGTCACAATTTAGGAACACCCAATTTGAGGGCAAACTAGATTTGCCCACCAGTTATTTTTTACTAGGGTTGCACAATCAATGTAAGACAAATTCATCTTTACACTTCCTTTTTGCGGTAGCTGTTTTAGCCTATTCTGTGTCCTCAGTAATTATGGTGAGGTGGATTTAGAGTTAGTCAGTAGACCTAAGATTTTAAACCGAGCGATTTATTCAAAAATCTGTGAGATTCATGCTCTGGAAATATAAACCGGAAGAGGTCTAGGTATGGTGCATAATATTTTTTTTAAATAGTACAATTTTAAAGTGAGTGGACCTTGGTGAAATAGGAACAATGCCTCTCAAACTACAGCATTTTACAATTAAGACAATTAAGATTAGTTAAGTGTGATTTATTGTCAGCCAACAGTTTCACAAAAAAAACATGAATTCATAAATAATATATAAAATAAACAGAATAAGAACAAATAACAAAGATAAATAATCATAGACAGATATGATGTGCTCCATAATAATAGCGATTTGACAAACACCGATAACAAATATCTATTTACAACATCTTTTTGCAGTGTAGAGCAATGTAGCCGATCGCAGACATGTCAGTGTAAAATTCATTTCCACTCAAAGGTGGAGTTTTTGTCCAGTGCTGAGTTCTGCACGCTCATAAATCCTCTCATTATTCCGAGTGTATTGATATGTAATTATGTAATTAAGAGATTCACTGTGCAGTAGACACCTTCATTGATTATATTTCGCCACCGCGGATCGCTTTTTTTTCGCACATGCGACAGTGCAAACTTTCACGAGTGACATTGTCTAAATTCATATGAGCGATTATTATTGTCATGTATGCATACTTTTTTCTCCTCTCCCACAAAAAAATTATTTTATGTCTCAATTGATTTGGTGGACCAGTCGTCAATCTGAGTGGGCCCTTAGCCTCGCCACTGCTACTGCTAGGCCAGCTGATGAACCCAGAATAGAAACGCAATAACCAATTCAGTATGTTGCATTCATATAGGCCTACTGGGCTCATCTGTTCACCTGTAGGCTATATAGTTTGCATCATCAGTAAGGTGTATACTGAAATTGATATTTAAATAGGCTATAGCCTAGCTGTTTAGTCTACTTTAAGTGTTTTTTTTTATGTCCTGCTTTGTTTTGTTTACTTCAGCAGGTGCTGTATGTGGATCACAGTTCACATATTTTTGTTCTTTTGATATTAAAATATCCATGGCTTGAAACCGATGTCAAATTGACACGCCATTGCTGCATGTTTTTTTTTTTTTTTTTTTTTTTTGCATGTTTTGCCCAACAGGTCTCCGCCCCAGTCACGTGACTGAAAATATATGTTTACCATAGATTGTAAAAAAAAAATTAGGTTTACGAAAAAAGAAATCGCGTTCGCCTGAGGTAGATCCAGAGCCGTGCATGCCAGGTCGCTCGAGCTGAATCGTATGGAACATTAACTCTAAACGCTGACATTATTTAACACTTTATCGTTAATTTATAACTATTTAAAATATTACTGTCGGCAAAAATTATACGATTAAATATTACAAATAGCATATTAAACTTCAACATTGCGACCTTAAATTAATAGTTCACTAAAATTCTGTCATCATTTAGCCTACTCTGTCAAGTTGTTTCAAACCTGTCTCTTTCTTCTACTGAACACAAAGGAAGATATTTTAAAGAATATCAGCAACCAGTTAATGCTACTCAATTGACTAGGAAAAATATATATATATATAAGTCAATGGGGTCCATCAACTGTTTGGTACCAATTTATTAAAAATATCATCTTTTGTGTTCAGCAGAAGAAAGAAGTTCATACAGGTTTGAAACAACTTGAGGGTGAGTAAATTATGACACTTTTCATTTTTAAGTTAACTAGCCTACTCCTTTAAATGCCCTTTTAAAACTCAATTATAATTGCACAATTATACCTGCAGTGTTGCTGCACTGATTTCTGAGTGGTTGCAGCTCAAGTAAACAGCTCAGACTGCATTAGCAGAGCTTTGCCACATCCATGACAGATGCTCTATGAGCCACATGAGCCCTGCTTCTAAACTATTGAGGGCTGTGGCATGTGAGTCATCATCACCTCTAAAATCTGATGTGAATCATCTGAAAGTGGCTTCTTTTTCTGTCAAAATTCCCTTTGCTGGGTTTCCGGGCAGCGGTCCTCACAATAACTTTGCATTGCCTTTCATTTTTAGGCACTGTTGCTTATTGAATGCCAAATATGAAAGAGCTCAACTTTAGCTGAAATCTAGCTGGGTGGGGATGCAATTGAATATTTTTGTTTTGTGTGCGCTTTTCTATGTTGATTTCATGCAAGAAAGTGCAATTATACATTTCAATTTAGACGGGTAAAACTTACTGACCTTTATAACTTGGAAAATCCCTCAAATGATTAACAATTTGTGATGTAAAACAAAGTTACAGTATCATACTTGGTGAACTAACAAGCAAAGATCAAAATTATCTGAATGAATACGCTCCGAACAGTATCTGAACTCTGTGAATGAGGAGATCAGCGCAAAGAGACCAAAAGAGTCAAGTTCAGAAAGAAATTCATTTATGATTACCGGTAAGTGAAAACATGGAAAAACCATATAGTGAAACAGAATATGGTTTATGAGAACACAGTAGCTGATACAGATCCAAAAATACCTTTCTTAGGAAATATTAATTCATTATATACAAAAACATACAAAAGATTTTTACTTTAGGGTTGTGCAGCCCTATTTTTTCGTATTTTCTTAATAAAAATAAATGACTTAAATACAAATTATTTTAACCACCATTTTAAACTTCGGCAGTATCGAACATGGAAAGAACTGACAATATTCAAAAGAAAAAGAATGCATTGGTCATGCAACATCATCACAACTATACACAGCAACAGTCTTTAACTTGCATAAAAAAGCTGGGGGGGGGGGGGGGGGGGGTCTTTAAAAGTCTTTTCGGTTTAACTCTTGTGACACAGATTCATTAATGTGAACTCCGCAGCTGCTGCAGCCTGTGTTTTAACTGTTCGCTCTTTCGCCTCAGCTGTTCCTTGATGGACAGCAGCCTCTGCTCATCCATCTGCATGCTGTGGATGCACTCTGTCGCCTTCTTTAGGATAACCACTTTAGCGGCTTTCTCGTTATTCGCAACCTCGGGAATCTCATCCCGTAGTGCAAAAAAGCTGAGTTTGAGTTCGTTTCTGCGCTGGCGCTCCAGCACATTGTGAGTCTTGCGTTTGTCGTTGTCCTCAGAATCCGAGGTTCGGGGACTCGAGCACTTGCGTTGCTTCACGTGCCTGTTGCTGCTGCTGCTGCTGCTGGTTTCCAGTCGTAGCCTCTTGACAGCCGGCTGGTCGTGCCGCGTGGAGGGGTGGGCGGCGTAGTTGTGCTGGTGGGTGGAGACGTGACAGCGCTTCAACACCAGGGGACTGGGGTGCCTTGAATCCGACACCTCCGTCTCACTCCTTTTCTGTCGCTTTTCGACTGTCACCACATCAATTTCTTCCTCTTCCTCTTCTTCTTCCTCCTCCTCCTCCTCTTCTTCCTCCTCCTCCTCCTCCTCTTCTTCATCATCTTCTGGAATTGTATAAAAACAAGAGAATTGTTAACTTTAAACATCGGTTCATTTAAATAAATAAACCCCCATACTACAGCAGAATGGGAATATAAAGGAATTTGGCAAGTGGCTTTCCACAAAGGGTGGGGTTGGGGGGGGGGGGGGGGGTGCTCTGCATTCCAGTCCCCTCCCACTTTCCCTGTCAGCAGATATTTGAACATTGCAGACTTTCCTACAGATCTGACTCGGGGTTGAGCAGGGGGGAGGTGGAGACTGAGAGATCTTATGCAACTACAACTTGCATCAAGGGTACGAGGATAAAGCCCCATGACCAACACCGGTGACAAGTAAAGGTCACTTAAATGAAAGTACTCGCACATGCGGATACCAGCTAGACCATGCGTGACATAGATGTCTAAATGATATAATGCATAACATACCTGAATCGCTGCCACTGCTGCTGGAGCTGTTAGGTGGAGTGTCCAGGACCAGCATGGGCTGCGATGGTGCAACCTTGCTGGTTTTGCAGGACTCAGTGAGGGGATAAGGGAAGACCACAGAGGGATCGATGCATTCTGATGCAGAGGTGCTCAAATCCTGCAAATAACTTGCATTGAGTCGATTCGAGCTGCTGTCAGAAATCAGTTCCTTCCTCGCAGCATGCAGGGACTTCAGTCTCTCGGAAACCACTTTCTCCAACTTGGCAGCGGCGGAAAAGCCGCTCCACATGCAGTCCTGGATGATGATGGACTTGATGAAGGACTGGGAGTAGTCCGCGTCGCAGATGAAGCTCTGGTTGACCACGTCGTCTCCCAGGAACTCGCTGACCATCTCCAGCTGCTCGGCGGTGGAGAGCGACTGTCTCCGGCTGGGAGAGAGGGGTGGTGTGGGCAGAAGCTCAAATTTCTTCCAAATGTCCTCGCTGGGAGCTGGAGGTTGAGTCTGTCCTTGCTGATGGTGATAGAAATCCTCATCCTCGTTGTCGAAGTAGAAATAGGGCTGGATAGAGTCGTAGTCGTAATCGTAGTTTTTATACGCCAAACTCGCACTCACCGGCATTTTGACACTTGTGGGGAAAAATACAATTTGAAATTATTATAGTGCATATGCAACGTTCACCTAAAGTGCACATATTTAGACTACGCATAACATGCATGGGGTGGAAAATTAGGTAAATAATGCAACTAAAAGACAACATGTGTAAAAAGGGAGCGAATGAATCCCAAAGCGGAGTAAATACCAAAACATTTTAAAGCATCATTGATTCTAGTGTTGTTGTTTTTTGAGCGTGCAACATGCAAAATTCCAAATGAAAAGATAATCTCACAAAAGAAAAATATTTGCATACATATCATCACAAACGCATGCTGCTCTTTAAGTCTAAAAAGATGCATGCAATATCAGATACCGGATACCTACCCCGTGTATTTAACAACGCAGCTTCAGAATGGCTTCTTTCGAGACGCAATGCAATGAAAAGACAATAAAAAATAAGGAGCAAGAATTAAAATCCAACAGATTACTCCGGTCGCTTGACGCATAAGTGGAATCAGAGTCGCGGTCAAACGGAAAGTGATGTGAAATGTAATGAAGGCTGCGAGCTTGTGCACCTCTCAGATGCTGGACAGACTGATCGCTTGTGTGACAGTGGCAGGATGAATAAATTCTGGAGCTCCAGCGAGCTCAAGCTGCGCCCACTGACGTATGACTGCGTTAGTAAGATTTCCCGCCAAACGAAAACACAGTTTTTTGCGCGTTAAATGATACTCAAACATCAAATGTAAAACCCATTGACTTCTTTGAAACCATAATAAGTCTTTATTGGCTTAGGATATATGCTGCATTTATCGCTGAATTGTGGGACTATTTTTCGCGGAAGGAGACGGTGTGAAAGAGCTTGACGTCATTGGAGTGGCGGAGCGTCTATAGACAAGCATTGACAGCTCACTTGAAAAAGGGTTATTTTTATTTATTTATTTTTACTGTAGTAGACAAGGATCAAAATCAGATCTTTTTAAAAGATTTATGTGTTATTGTGTTTTTAATACCACAACAGAGAGGCAAAATGGGTGAAAGAAAACACCTTTTTCTTATATTAAAGAATTAAATTGCTGTGCAGTGGCACAGCAATAAAGCACAGAGCAGTATAGGCTATAGGCTACCTATATTTGATTTATTTGATTTATTATATTTTAATTCAGGTTTATTTAACAGGGACAATGCACACTAATAATACATAAATAAATGTACAGTGTGCCAAAATTAGCCAAAAGGCTATTTTACATCTGCTGTCCCTGGACAGATCTCAATAATGTCAAATTTATAAAAAGGATTGAAATAGTAGGCTACATACATGTTAATAAGAATAAAAAAATTTACTGTACCAACATATTAAATAGAGCAATTGGTCAACAACAACAACGAAACACACATGCAAAACTGTCAGTCCATTTAACAAACATTTTTTGGACATGCACAAAAAACAATATAACTGGGACAATAACCAACAATAGAGGTTTCACATATCGAAACACAAATGAGTCAGACAACCTCATCGGCACAGCACAAGAAGCACAAACAAACAGGCAGGACAGAGAAGACAGGGTAGCAAGATTTCATGTCAACTGTAACGTTGACAGTCCTGACTACCTGTTAGCCAAGCATTCATTTAAAAGAAGCGTACGTTTTAAAATTCCTAATGTGAATTGGAATGAGGAATGAATTTATGAATTTATAGGTGTTTTTAAATGTATTTCTTTATTTTCTTTCATCATATATTTTGCGTGCTGACAAAAAAGTGTTTCTTTTTATGACTGTGACAAAGCATAGCCTATGGATTATTTATGTTGCTGCAACATAACAATAAAGAAATGTAACCATTATCATACAATTATGTCAAAGTCATCTCGAGCAGTGGTTCTGAACCAGGGTCCCGGGGTCCACTAGGGGCCCTCAGTAAATGTCCTGGGATGTTGCGAAATGCCTTAAATTGTTAGTTTTTTTAAAAATAATAATATAGAATATAATCCAGTATTGTCTTTGTCAGTATGTGGATTTGGAGACAAAAAGTTCAGAGCCATTGCACTAAATGCAATGTTGGTGTATGAAAATTTGTTTTCAATAAATTAAACAACACATCCTTCAGACATACAGTATGAAGGGTGAAATAATTATAGAAATTATAATTTTCTAATAGTGCTGTTAAGTCATGGGAATTTAGGAAAAAATATCATGAAATGGTTCTACTTATAACATAAGTGAAGCAAATATAGCCAATATACTAACTTATAGTTCAGTGTTACAGAGTTATTTAAACATTTACTTAGTTTATCCTTGGAGTTATATTGGGGTAGACACATGTTTCATTGAATGTGGATGTTTCATGTCATGCAGTGTGTAAATAAAAAGTATAGAGCACAGATGCCTTTTTAAATAAAATCAATATCATATTCTAAATATCGTAGTACTTAAGGATCTTTGAATACAATTAACAGAAGACTTTTCTCCTTAAGCAATGAGCAGACTAGACTAGGCTACTTTACTGTAAAGACCCGACAACAGAGTGGTTTATAATACGTTGGTATGTGGCGCCCTCTGCTGGTAACTGCCATGATCACGGTGATCAACTGCCTTCCATTGAAAATAATCTATATAAAATTATACATAAAAGTGTAAAGCTCATAGTGTGAAGTCAGCAAAAAGGGGACGCTTTTTGTTGTAGTGTTTTTATGTTTTAAATTACAAGAATGTTGGGTGGTCTTGAAATTTTGTAATATAGGCTGAATATCAACATTTGATTGGTCAAATATAAACCATGGGCGTGGTTACTCAATCAAGTGCTGGAATGAATGAGTGAGAAAGCACATCTAATAAAATCGTATATATATAATTTTACTATACCAATTTTTACCTTTAAAAGCTAAAGTGGGACATCCTATTAAATAAAAGATAATGTGAGAAATTGTAAACCCTAACGCTCAAAATAATTAATTGGTTTAAGTAGGACAAACTTAAATTAAACTAATTTGTTTAGTCAAATTAACTTTTATGAGTATTTAGCACTTTCTTTTTCTTTCAAGTTCACAGAACTGATATATTTTAAGTAAAATGAACTGTTTCATTGTTTTGAGTTGTATGAAATTATTTCAAATTTAGACAAACTTAAGTTTAACTTTGCCGATGGCACTCGAAAGGGAGAGTAAATGCTAAAATTACGTGTAGTATAATGTGTTTTTTTTTGTGCCAGACTAATGTTAAGTGGGAGATTTAGTAGTGATTAATGTTTTGTGCTAATTTTGAATAATTTCTGTTGGTTTTAGGATAGTCATGGTGACAAATGGTGCATGTATCTTGATTTGAGAGCAAATAATACCTTTATATTGATGCGCTCATACTTCTGTATAACATACTATTGCTAATATGATAGCAAATTACTATATTAGCGGATTAGCTTGTTAAAGCTAAGTTTATAAGAGTGTTCACAATATGACACATGAAAGTTTTAAGTCAATTGTATGAATTAGTGTATACTCATACATTTTAATTGTTCTTAACTTGATATTGTTTGAGTACAAAATAAAAATATGTTAGTTCTGCTTACTTAAACTTTGAATTTCAGAACTTACAAAATTTGAGGCAATTGATTGCCTTAAATGTTTTGAGTTCTGCCAACTTATTCGGGTTTACAGAGTTAGGCAGAAAGGAAAAAAGGAAAACATGTAAGCCAAACAGAAGAGATAGGTATAGGCTAAGATGTAAAAAAAAAGTATGAAAGTGGCTATCAATGAGGGTAAAAGTGGAGGCAGGACAGGAAATGACTTAGTTTTTTGGCCAAAGCTTGGTTTGTTCCAAAATTCACCCTTGAAAAAAGAGTGAAAGGTGTTGTGAGTGGCTCATGCCTCTGGCAGAAAACCATTCTTGTCAGAGTCATCTAAGGAACTGGCAAACATGTTAAAGTTTATTTCCCCTGAAAAAAAAAAAAAAAAAATCTATATTATAGGCTACAGCTTTTGAATATGGTCACCTTCCTAAAATAAATGCCCAAATCATTTTCAATTTCAGATGACTTAGGCAATTATTTTAGGAAGGTGATGAAAGCCAATGGAATTAAATGGTTTTCTGAAACCAAAAACAAAGCAGGCTATTACTGGCATTACTTACCCCCCCCCCCCCCCCCCCCCCCCCCCAAAAAAAAAAGAATTATTATGAATATATTTAAATTGATTTGAAATGGTTAGTTCACCCACAAATGAAAGTTCTGTCAGTAATTTTCCAACCCCCTAATACTTTTTTTTATTATCTTCAGAACACATATTAAAGCGGCACTCGATAACTCTAGCCACCGCTTTGCTGATTTTCTCAACGAGCTCCCCCTACAGCTGCGGTGCGTATATTTTTCACATCACTAGCCGCGTTTCCATTACAGATTTGCGCAAATGTTTTGCGCTTTTATCTAAATATCGATACAAAACTATTGCGAAATGACGGCGTTTCCATTAACCGATGTTATGCGACTAAAACGTCCTTTTTTCTCTCGCGATAAAGTCATTCCAAAAATCACGGCAGCGGACGTTGGTTTATATAATCTCACAGCCACCGCATTAGACATTATTATTATTAATGGAGGGAGACGTACGTGTTATCCAAGCATTAATGGCAGGGAAAGACCCTTATATTCCAAACGAAATATAAGGAGTTTCTGGGTGTTTCACCCTCATTTCTGCGCTGAGGTTTTGATTGTGGCATTTCTTTGAAGTTTAGAATCCAGTATTCCTGTAGGCTAATTATTGTTTCTTTTATGAATTTAATAAAGAACTCTGTCTCCTATTCCAAACGATCCATGTAGGCTACTTTTGTGTCCATTCGTTTTTTCCTTTTTAAACCCGTAATTGAAAAACGAAAAATAAACGGTTGTCTTTTTAAAACGCAAAGTTGAACACCACAATTTTAATTTGAACTGGCTACACCAACTGCTGCGCTAAAAAGTAAATATCGACGAATTTTCAGATGTTTGTTTAATGACTTTTTTCCCCTTTATTAAACATGTAAAATATCCACAAATTAATATTGATTTTACTGGTTTTCTAAGGCCAAATTAGAACCTGGAATTGACATTTTCCCGCAGTGCTGAATAAGAAGAGCCATTAATATTATTAAACTATTGTTTTCTAACTCGGCTAAAAACATCTCCATCTCCGCTGTTAAGCAGATGCGCTTTAGAGAGAAATGCACCTTTCATACGGATTACTTAATCAGAACAAAATCTATTAGCTTTCGATTCGAATTTGTTCGTTTTAAAGTGGACATTTCAAGCTTTAGCTTAGCTATATAGGCTATATTTTGTTTCAGTTCTCGCGCTCCAGTTCAGGGAGATCATGAAAACGCGCCTGATTGTTTTATTTTATTTTACAAAAGCACAACATTTTCTTGTTATTGTTTACACACATAAAAGTAGTTACAAATAATGTATTATTATTTTCTGTATGACCAGAAATTATAGAGTAGGCTATATTAAGTTGTTTCACTGTTAATAGGAAAATGCAAGTGTTCACGCCCGCGCCTCCGTGCCATAGTGCGCGCTCCACACTCCACACATACCCTTAGATATGCGTCAAAATATTGTGTTTATTTGTGATAATCTCAGCTCTGTATTATTATTGTCTAACCCGTATTATGAATGACATTTGACGAATTGCTTTGTTCCTTTTTTGGATAAAAGCGTCATCTAAATATAGCCTAGTAAATGTTATAATAATGATGATAATTATTATTATTTGCGTACACGGACCCCAAACACACCGCGTCTTCTAAGTCAGGTGATTGTAAATGCGCAAAAACTGTTTCCATTGCAGTTTTGCGAAATATTCCTTTTTCGAATTGGCTGAAAAACCTCCTCATGCGAGCGTAAAAACTTTTTTGCGATAAACGAGAGTTTTTGCGAAATTGACGTGTTTCCATTGAGCGTATTTTCAATTCGCAATTTCAATTTGCGCAATTTGAAGGGTAATGGAAACGCGGCTACTGTCGTAAAGTCACTTGCGGCGCGCCGGCGCACTCCTCCCCCTTTCTACCGCTGCTCATGTGCTTTTGTTATGGTCGGAGCCGGTGTGGTGAACAAATGAGTCCCAGACGCACCAACTTTATCGTGTGGAGCATGTCTACCGAGGTGGGTAATACACAGTATCATTTAACATTGACATGTACATTTTGTATTCCGTAAAGCAGTTCGTGTTTCTCGCTCTTTCTCGCTTCTCACGAGACTTCCTATTTTCAACTTACCGGGACGTTAGTCCCAATCTTGCAAGGCTGGTTTTCCGCCTGGGAACGCTGGGGGGAGCGGGGAAAGTAACCATTCTCACCAGAACAGATTATTTAACCATCCAAATGATTTCTAAACGGATTTATTAAGTTGAAAATGTTACCAAGTGCACCTTTAAGACCTTTTAGATTAAATCATAGGCTTCTGTGTAATTTTAAGCTGCAGTCCGTCGTTTTTCCTCTTTGTCGCCATCTCTGTTAGAAATCTGCAATTGCAGTTATTCGCGGAATTATTAACTGTGCGTGGGTAGTAAATCGGCATGAAACAGCGCGGATGAACACAATGTATTGAGGCTGCCGCGTCGCTGTGGATACTGTAGCCGTCATCATCAGCAATCTCAGAGTATACTTTTTGAAAGTGTCAACATTAGAATTTTCATCGGAAAATGTCAACATTCACTTTTGTTCTGACCAAATTCGGGGGGTGGGGGAAAGCATTGCAGTAGGCTATATCATGCTGATTAAATCTAACGATTGCTTATATCACGTCAAAACGTGAAAAATATATTTTTTCTGTAGCCACTCTGAAGTCTGAAGTCTTTGTGTTTTACAACTGGTGAATCTCCAGTTGTCACTGGTGATTGTCGCTTTAAACTTTCGGGATCCGCCATACCAAGTGTTAAGCTAAATCTCCACCTCCATCATCCACACATCGTCCCAAAAAAAAACGCTGAAAAAGATGCATTCCAACAGGTTTTATCGTAGTGTTTGTCCAACTCCATTGATTGTATTGAATGTGCTGTGTGAGGTACGATATTCCTCCGCCGCTTCTTCTTCTGCTTCTGTGTATTAAAGGATAATTCCGGTATTTAACACCTTGAGTCTATATTGTAGTTTGTTTTGGATGAACAAGAGTGGTGGACAACATTTTTTTGACAATGGTTCCTCTCTCGAGTTTTTGACTATAATAGAATTGGCCATGGACCCATTTAACATTGGAGTCAATGTGCATGTCCGAAAATGTCATTAAAACAGCCAATAATGTTCGTTTACAAAACTGTTAAACTCACCGAGTGATTAGTGGTGTTAGTTGATGTTCCAGAAACAAAAAGTGTTGCGAAATACAGTTTCTGTCGTGTTTTATTCGTCATTTTCGAGCACTCAGTCCTTCAACAGAATTCAATGGGATTTTACAAAATGACGAATAAAACACGACAGAAACTGAATTTCGCAACACTTTTTGTTTCTGGAACATCAACTAACATCACTAATCACTCGGTGAGTTGCACAGTTTTGAAAACTAATGTTAAAGGTTGTTTTAATGACATTTTCGGACATGCCCATTGACTCCAATGTTAAATGGGTCCATGGCCAATTCTTTTATAGTCAAAAACTCGAGAGAGGAACCATTGTCAAAAAAATGTTGTCCACCACTCTTGTTCATCCAAAACAAACTACAATATAGACTCAAGGTGTTAAATACCGGAATTATCCTTTAAAGGTGCCATGTGTCATTGTCTGGCAAAAAAAATCAAGTCATATTTCACATTCCATACCAGATGGGGGCAGTATACCTCACATATCAAAATATGTGATGTAGGATATGGTATTTTATAAATCACACACTATAAATATGATAAAGAAGCAGAAACAGATAGTTGCAGTAAAGTAAGATATTTTAATAAGTTAAAGAAACAATAATGATTTGTGACACACACACACACACGATTTGCGCATTGCCATCATGTGTGTATTACAGGTAACGTTACATTGCTTCCTGATATCACGTGCGCAAACACAAATAACTATTTATATATATATACTACAGGGCCGTTAAATGCTTGTATCTGATAACCGTGAAGCTCTTGTAATTATTACTTTACCCAACCTCTCCATGTCGAGTGATGCAGTAAACATCAGACAGCGCACGTGAACCGATCATCTCTACTATAGTAAAAAAAACACGAACACTGTTGAAAGATACAATAGGCTACAAATGACCTGTTCGCGCCACAAATTGTTCTCCGTCCTTAGCGACCGAGTCATTGAATGTGAAACAGCGGCTGCTGTCGTCAGCGAGCAGCACTCTTCAGACAACGAGGGCGCGCGCGCCGTGTTGATACCTCCGTTTCAGTTTCTCGAACCCGCGCAGTGCGGCGGTCAGAACACGGAGACCATTCTGCCTCTAGCTATGCGTGCGAAAGCATGGGGAGCGATCCCGGGCGTGTCAGAATGGGTGCTGAACGTTGTAAAACAGGGCTATGCGCTGCAGTTCGCCCGCCGTCCCCCGCGCTTTCGAGCCCGGACCGTGACGAGCGGTCCTTTTCTTATCTGATCTGATTTGTGCTTCAGAGCGCGGTGGTTGTAGGGGTCTCTTGCCAAAGGCTTCAGTCATCCTTCCGCTCTCTTCCCTGAATTGAAATGAAGTAGTGGGCTCTGTACTTTCCACACGATAGACATCAGGTTCAAGTACGCCCACAAGCCGTGCGAGTTATTCGTGTCGTGTATTGCAGGTTGGCTGGTGGTTATGTGGCCCGCATACCGCCACCCATGGCCGAAACTGGTATTACAACACCTGTCGGGCCGTGGCTAGAAATGCTAATGCTAATTAAGGTTGATATCTCTGCAGCACTATAACTTGACATTTTTTTAATGACATCATTGCCCTTATTTCTTCTCATTCTTTTGATGCGTGTAGCTCATTTTTTGGATAATTTTACCTCAATTTTTACACATGGCACCTTTAAATGAAATGCCAGCGGTTTGCTTGCAATCGGCAAAGGTGCATTATCGCCACCAACTGGTGTCTATTATTCAAGCTCTCAACGGAAGAATCTGGGTGTGACGCGTTTGGCAAAATAGGTCCACAAACGCTAAATAAAACTAAAATTCTCGGGACAGGAGCATGTGTCCAAATTTTAATCTTAACCGTTCTATTTCATCAGATACGATCTGTAAACAGGGCTTTAAGTGTAAAATACCGAACTTGTCCTTTAAAATGTCAATGACGTCATACACATCGTACGACCAGACATACTGCTTTACGGCAATCCTTCAGTCACTGTGGTGCTTTCGGGCTCTGCACTTTCTCTTCTCTCGAGGCATCAACAACACAGCGCACACAGGTAAATACACGTGCTAGAAGAGTTTTTGTGAGAAGACATTCTGGTCCCGCTTCGGATCCCACGATGCCATCAAGTGGTATCTCTGGTCGTAATCATTCCTTCACTGACCAATCAGCGTTCATTAGCAGAATGCTAGCGTGTTATGGGCAACAACAACTCAACCTGTAAGAAATCGAAAGGACATAAGTACTCGTTCGACCTATAACCCATGTTGAACTTGCAAAACCTACAATCAAATCTGAGATTTCTCAACGGCAATCGGGTGAAAGAGACAAATTTAGCCATACTATATAAACTTGTGTATTGGCCGACTCTGGTCATGTGTGTGATGCTGGCCAATAGTGAGCCTACGTTCTGACGTACAACCCGGAAGCACTGCGCTGTTACACGACGTGAACTCACTCAGAGGCCCACACAGAAGAAAATTAATAGTTTAATAAAGTTGTTATTTTTGTTTGTTTTTTTGCGCGCAAAACGTTTTCCTGTCGCTTGATAAACTTAAGGTTGAGCCACTGTAGTCACTTGGACTATTTTAACGATGTCTTTACTAACTTTTTGGGCCGGCAAGTTTCAATTACAATAGAAGCCAATGGAGGAGTGAGACAGCTCTCAGATTTAATCAAATGTATCTTTGTGTTCCGAAGATGAACGAAAGTCTTTCCGGGTTGGAACAACATGGGTGAGTAGCCTAATTACCTCTTATATACTGTCTATGTTCAAATGGGCTTCATTTTTCTCCGTTGAAATCAATGGGGTCGCTGTGTCCATCTTATATACTGTCTATGCTAATTACTGACAGAATTTTCATTTGTGGGTGAACTAACCCTTTAAGTTATCTTGCTTTCCCCCTGGAAGAACACTGAGGACCCCTAGTTGGTTTACCAAAAAGTGTCATAATCAAGACTTCACCCTATGTATGATCATGGATTTACAGAAAAAAATATAGGAGATGCTGCAATTGAGATGCTTATTTATATAGTAAAAATAATTTTAACCCGTTAAAACCCCTTTTGCTAAAAAATAATCTAGAAACTATATATCGTAAAATTAACGATTTCATTATGTGGCCTGCTCTTATTTGGGGGAAAGTGGCCTAATACCAAGTGTTACAATTGCCATCAATGGTCATTCCAATTGCCCCTGTAAGAACACTGTATAGGCTACTAATTGACTAATCAAAGTGTTATTCAGTCTTTTCTATAATTATCTAATCTTTCTCAATGCTAATATTGATTAGGTGTGGGGGGTGGTGCACCTTTAACGAAGGAGGGGGTAATAAGCAGTGAGTCCCTCCATATAACATCCAGCAGAGGGCAGCAGAGATTAAAAACAGTATAAAGGTAACTCCATTGTTTCTTATTAAACCATGTCCGTTAACATTTTATTCTAATTGCATCCTTCTAACACACAGACAAACTCATATAGCCTACTATAAAAATAAAAATAAATAAATAATGAAACAAATAATAGTGAATCAATCCTCACCATCCCCGACCCACAGACTGACGGGAACAGCTGGAGAAGGGCTTGGTTTTGTGACGCGTCCCACGTGTGTTCTACACGAAAATAAATAACACGCGCGAGCGCGGACAGTTGACATTCCTTTAGCCTGTGAGTCAGACGCCAAAATGCTGCATTTCATCGGTCTCCTACATCTGCACTTTAATTCGCGGATGAATGTCATTGTGATATAATGCGCAATGTTTGGATGACCTTCTCATCGGAAGCGCTGGGAATGTGTCTTCAGTTTTTCCAGTTTGATTTTAGGCACCTGGAAGCCGCAAACCATAAAGCAACTCTTCAATGCAGCCCGACACGGACGAATCCTTAAATATTATTATCATCATTCATCATAATGGACTGTCTATCACGCACTGCGTACTGGCCTCTTATTCGCTTTCTGCTGCCACTAGCCATTACTAATATAGCCATAGACTTCGGAGAACAGGTGAGATATTATGACATTATAGATTTGAACTTGTAGACCCTGCTATTTTGACATTTAACTGTATTCGTTTGTTACTTATTGACGCGTGAGCTTCCCCTTTAAATGATGCGACGGTTTGGGCGCTGATAGAAATGAATGAAAAATGGGTTTAATGTAAATACGTTGAACTTTTGTGAAGAAGCATGAAGGGCAGGTTGGGTCCAATAATAGTGGGCTAGGCGAGTATTTTTCATGAATTTCATTTAGGGTGGTGGTGTGGCGTTGTTGTCAAAGTCAGCTCGAAATCTTAAAGGTTTTAGGTTCAAATACCACAAGAGTTGAGCCGTACTCAAGGTTACAAGGCACAAATAAACAAACGATGAGTAGATTTTAGAATTGTTCGTTGTTTTTATTATCATACAACCAAAACAATGGTTTGGTGTTTTTGCACACTAACTATTTATTTGTCTAGTTTAATAAAATGCATTTATTTACACTAACAGCGAAATATTTTATAGCTGAGTGTTTTTGTAGATTTCAAGCTATGATTTAACTTTAATAAGTAAAAAAATATATAATAATCCCAGTCTCTTTGAATAACTAAATTATAACACATTTTTGTCCAGATGCCTTTTCTCACACACACACGCACGCACGCACGCACGCACGCACGCACGCACACACACTGTAACCGTTCAGTCTAATACTGACAGCTACTGGGGTGGTTTAGCCCAGTAATGCCCTGGCTGACGCGTTGTTTCTTTGTTATTCTGTTACCATTGGTCTCGGTCTTAAAGGTCCCATGACATGAAATTTTCACTTTTTGAGGTTTTTTAACATTAATATGAGTTCCCCCTAGCCTGTATATGGTCCCCAAGTTTCTAGAAATTTCAATCGGTGTAAATCGAGCTTTTGCTATCTTTCTCTGCCTTTGAAAAAGTGGAAGCTCAATCGGGCTGATCTTGAATCTCCTCCTTATGACGTCATAAGGAGGGAATGTTACCTCCCCTTTCTCTGCTTTGCCCGCCCAGAGAATATTTCCCGTCCATGAGAAAATGAGCTAGGAAGTAGGAACGCGTGCGCACGATTTTAGTTTGTCCACGGGAGATATCATGGCTTTTGAGCGAGCGAAGCATAATAAATAATTGCTCAATAATTGGATGCACAAATGAACACCGAAGCCTTTTTTTAGTTCCTTCATCCAAGCCCCAGAAGAACCAGTGGATTCATTTAATTTTCTCTGGAAATGCGCCGACACAACTCCCCAAAGTTTTGCATGTCTGCGGCAAACATTTCACCGACGACTGTTTCCTCAACTTGGGTCAATACAGAGCTGGCCTCAACGAACGTCTGAAAATACATTGATCGAGCCGAGCAACAATTTCTGATGTGTAATTGTTCAAGTTCAGACAGGTAATCTTTCTCTCAAATCGTTCAATACTGTTTATGCCTCAGTAAGTCAAGCCAGTGACTAAAATATCAACTTCACATCGTTTCTTTTAGTAGGATGAAAATAATAGTTTATAATAGAAAATAATAAAATAACAGAAAGCGATCAAAGAACAATCTTTGTAGGAATCGTGCGCACGCGTTCCTACTTTCTAGCTCATTTTGTCATGGACACAGCGCGATCGAGTTTATGAAATCAATGACGCACGTTACTGTAAGGTTGGAAATAATTTACGATTATTTCCAACCAACAAAGACATTTGCTTTTCTCTCAGACATTTGCAGCACAGCAGTGCTAAGACTGATGTGGGCCTATAGGCCAAAGCTTTTGGACAATGGGGGAAATTGTGATGGTCTGATTGGTCAGTTTGAATATTTCACACCTAGGTGTGAGTCACATGGTCGAGGGGAAATGACAAAACAAGATTGTAACTGTTCTTCTCTCTCTTTTCTCTGGATGCTAAGGTGGTCTTGAGAGAGGCTCTCTGCCTCTCTCTCTCTCTCTCTCTCTGTTTGCATTGGTGAAAGCAGAGAGAGTGCAGAAACTGCGTTGCAATGATAAGATCTTCATTCTCGCGATCAACAACAGACTGTCATCTGCTTGCGCAATGCTCATCACGGCAACATTTTATGTGATGGGAATAGATCTAAATACTTTAAAAACTTCTGACGATTTGTTAATCTCGATAGCTGTAATAGTAAAAACGTATAATAACTGTAGTAAAAGTATTCGAGAGAGTTTCACATGTAATAAGTAGCTATTTCATATGCAAGCATGTCAGCCAATCACAGCAGTGGCCGGTTACACCGAAGTCTCACACAGACACGCCCCTTCAAACAGAGCGTTCAAATCAAAGGCTAAAACTGGGGCTTGGAAAAATGCCTTTTGTTTCTAAATTATGACTATTTTTTATCTAAAAAACATACTAACATTATAAGGGCAACCCAGGAAACATTATAAAATAATATAATAACCCCATGTCATGGGACCTTTAAGAATCTCCAGGCGTTTGTATTGCTGATTATTGCGTTTATTAGTTTTTACCGTGCAGAGGTAAATGTCCATTTATCCAGTTTCACAAGCAAACCATATTCGCATACAATTCACCTTTGGCTAAGCCCCGCCCCCCTTAGTTACTGTTGCTACCTCCGACAACTTCATCTGGGGTCTGGTTTGGTATCAACATGGCTTATGCTGTGACGGCTCTTCCTGCTGAAATTTTATCAAACTTTTATAAAGCAGCAAATAAAGTGTCCGATAGAAGTAGGCAAAAGGGGCTGCAGTGTGCGTTCGAAGGCTATATTCAAGTCATACCGGAGAAACGCAAACAACAACAAGGCATCCAAATAGAGGCAAAAGCATAACGTTCACAGTCAAAAAATGAACCACCGCATATCCTACTAATCGAGACGGAGGCTGGGACTAACGTTAACTATATCAAGGAGCAACACTGTTCATGCAAACCTGGGTAGGTCTCTTCACTTCTATAATCGTTATTACAAAGCAAACGGACTACGCGAGTATAAAGTTGTATTTATTAGCAGCGTGTGCTAGCGTATCAACAATTAGAGAGAACCGAAATCATAATCTAAAATGGCATAAAACTGTCTAACTAGTATAACTTCACAGTAGCCTAAGGTTAAAAGCAAAAATAGAGCACACAAAAGTGTGCTTGTTGATCCTTGAGGGGTTTCGCTGACTGAGGACGTCCACACAGTTTAATCCAAAGACAACACCTGTCAGTATTTGACTTCGGTTTTGGGAAGGGAACAAACGGACACCCCCTCCAACCTCTCTGGGAAACGTGTATCTGTGTTGCAAATGCCCCAGGAACAACGTTTAACCACATTTTTGATAAAACTACGACGGTAATAGCCTGCCGAGACCAAAAATATGAGACGCCTGTGTTAAAGTCAATGGAGCGCTGTGAAAAAGTGTCGGACCTCTGTAGGAGCTCGTTCTTGGCTGCGCTGTGATTGGTCAATCTACGTTCTAGGGCGTGGCTTAGCCAAAGGCAAATTACATTGTCAACACTCAGTTTTCAGCCTATGCGCCACAGCGGTCAAAAACCGGTTGCCCTTCCGGCTCAAACCCCCCTTCCTGTTGGCAGTTTGGATGCTTCTTTTATGAATTTTACCTCAGGTAACATTAGAGCGACACCCACTGTACAAACAAGAAACAACATCCAATATATAAATACACAAACACCACATTTGGCTCCCACACACACACACACACACACACAGGGCGCTTAAAAAGCTTTAAAACATTTCCTTAGTAAATCACCTGCTTTGGCTGTAAATGGTCTTTTCCATCTATGATCTAGGACTAGGTGGTTACAGACTTGCTAAATAAAACATAATCTTTTTACACATGTGCTTAAAGGCCTTAAATCAAACCAAACCAAAAACCTCCACCGCTCCACGTCCACAACAGCAACATAGTGTCGGCCCAGATCCAGCCCACATCTGGTACACGATTCCACACGCCCCAGATGTGGGCCAGATCTGGGCCGACACTATTATGCTGTCTGGACTCGGACTAGTTTGCAAAAGTAGGTTTTTGATATAATCTCCAATATTTAACGAACGATTAAATTGAGGCGGTCCTAGAGGGAAAGTTGCTCAGAATGGGGAGAATGAGGAGTTTCTTTCGATTTGGCCTCTAGGCCATCTAGGGCCCAGCATTTTTCTTTCCAATCGGCCTCCGTTAACCTTGTCTGAGAGCCGCTCGAAATTCATTGGCCGATGGCGGCCGTGTTTTTTGAGATACGCAAATGTCCTTGTAGACAATCGCGGCACCTTGGACAAAAACACCGCATGCCAGTTGCGGACTCAATTGGACTGACTGTTGCGTAGCTAGCCGTTTTTGAATTATTTTATTTTATAGCGCCACCAGATGGCCAGTTGCCACATCTTTTTACCCGCGACCACAGACCGAGCCCATACATGGGTGTACCGAGTTTGGTGAAATTAGGTGTATTTCGAAATCGGCTGCGGCTGGATGTAACCGATCGGCGAGAGTTGCCGCATGCAGGCGTGGCGGAGCTGAAAACGTAGATGTGAAATCGGACACTTTCTGCTTCCGTATTGATGCTTGCGCTGTGTTTGCATACTTTACCACAGATGAAGTGAAATAAATGCAACATTTGTCAAATACACAGATGTTTCAGAGACTTTTTCATTCAATACTTTAAATTACACTGCTTAATACAGCATCTGTTTGTACAAGAATCTGTTTGTAGCTGAGTCCTCGGTCTGCTCTCGAATCGCTCTCGTGGTACTTTGATGCCTATACGTCCCAGCGACTTGGTATCGACAAGTCAGATAAAATTTCTAACCGGCAGGCACTGCTTCAAGTCAGCCGCCGATCGGTCAGCACAGCGCTGCATGAAGTCGGAGATGCCTATTATCTCATTTCATTCAAGAGGGAGACTAGTCAGTGTAGTGAAAGTGGCCATGCCCACTTCAAACTTTTAGGCGTCCCGTCGTGGACATGAATCGAAACTTAAACTTGATAACTATTGACAATCGGACTCAAGAGATTCTTTCTGTACTGGTTTTGTTCCGAGCGTAAGAAAACTTAGCCAGGGTGGCTATCAAATCGAAGATGATTCCAATGCTATAAGACACTTTGGCCTGCGATGAGCGGTTTAGGAGTTATGAGCCATTACGTACCTTTGATCGCTGTAGCGCCACCATCAGGCCGATTGGGGCGAGCCGTGGGGCAACTTTGTAGACGGGTTGGGTACTACCAGCCCTCTGAAGTTTCAAGTCTCTACAACTTACGGTTTGGTCTGCCCGATCACTTTTAGAGGAGAATGCTGATCCTTGGAAATTGTGTCATGGATGTTTTTAATTATTGATTGAATTTCCCAGAATGCAGTAGGTTTTAAGTCAGTTCTTGAGGATGTGGTCTCTGTGTGCATGAATAGACTACTCTTTTTACATAACATGCTACTATGACTGCCACTCTTTTTAAAGTAAAACAAAGATCTGGTTATTGAGTCAGGGAACTTCAAAACACATCTGCTTCAAATAAAAAACAGTTACAGTAGATGTCCTCGGTGAAATCTGGGATAAAGACCTATTTTTAAGATTACTGTGTTTTACATGTATTGGGTCCAGAGAAGAAATTCAGATGGAAACAAAAGCAGTGCACACAAATCTTTACCCTTTTCATACTACAGTAGTACCTCTGATAACCTCCTTTGAACCTGCAGTCATGTCCATAAATTGCTTCCACTGTCATTGTCCAGTGTCATTACTGTTAAACTAGGCTACTTGAGAAATATGTAGAAGGGCATGTTAGAAGCTCTGATTATATCTTTGTTTGAATACATATGGCACAAATAGATGCCTTTTCATTTGTCACACAGTAATAACTCATGATGGATTTAACTGAAATGTTGACTGTGAAGATAATCTTTGAAATTTGTTAGAATGACTTGGGCATATAGTATTAGATTTTTTTTTTATACTATCATATATTCACTGAATGATTAGTAATCATAGGACGGTTCATCAAGTTCATCTGGGTGCAAAACTCAACCAAGTTGGGTTTGATAAATAGTTTCTGCCCATGTCTTAATATTGTTACTTTAGTCTCTGGCACACTGATCTGTTAATGCATGTGTTTCACATTGAAGTTTAACATGTGCCTTGGTTTTTGTCCTGTAGTGTTAGGACAGTGGCCTTCTTATCTAGTACCAGTGTGTGTGCGTTAGAGCGGGGAGTAGACGGGGTAAGGATTAGTCTTATGTAACCATCGTGTGAGTGTATTTATAGCAGCACTCTTATTGTCCCTCTGTCTGTCTTGTTCTTACTCTGCTGTTGACAGCTGCATAAATAGGGTACGAAATGCGAGTATATATTATGTAAAAAAAATCATCTTTTATTGCAAAATTAAACAACATTGTATCAAACTTTGATAGTTGCCTTAATCTTTTAAACAACTGAGAAGATCAAACGACTTAAAAAAAACACCTTTAAAGTTTATAATATAAATTACATCAGCATATGAGAGTCAAATATGACGACTAGGGACTCATTTCAAGATCACTCATTTAACAGTTCATCTATGAAAAAAGATCAGTCAAGAATTGAAAATCATTGAAAACATTGAAATCGAGAATGTCAGAATCAGAATGCGTAGTTGTGCATAAAAAATGCCAGTCAAAACCAACACGTTGAACAATGTTCACTAACCCAGCAAAGTTTTCCATTTGGATTTGCACTTGCTCTCTTTAGCATGCGTTGTGAAGTTATTTCACTTGACCATTCTGACGTTATCGTCTCTAAAAGACAGCATGTTGAAGCTGCTCAGGCAATCTGTTTATATATATATATATATATATATCAGTGTTGTAGTCGAGTCACCAACTGTCGAGTCCGAGTCGAGTCTCGAGTCCCAGTGTTCGAGTCCGAGTCCAAGTCCGAGTCACCAAAGAAGAGTCCGAGTCGAGTCCAAGTCGAGTCACCATTACCTGAGTTCGAGTCCGAGTCGAGTCTCGAGTCCTGTGTTCGAGTCCGAGTCAAGTACACTGTATTTACTTTTGTAAAAAAATTAATAAGTTTAGAGATTTTCATTGTAAAGGGATTAAACAATGTTGCGGTGTCCAACTGAGTATGTGTGGCTGTGAGGAAAAATCAAGAGAAAAAAGATTGACGATGTAAAGTAATTTAACAGTTAACAATAAAACGACAAGCTTCTTCAAGGCTTGGTTTCTTCCTGAATTAATCCGTTTCTCCCGAAATAAATGAAAGTAAGAGGTCGGTGAACTGGGAGAAGAATAAACTTTATGGTTGACTTACTTACACTGTGTATATCTGATATGAATTAAATATGTCGGCAAATATATTTGAAAGGATTGTTTATTGCTACTTCCATAGACACCATTGTATTTTACAAACTATAAATGTATTGTTTTGCTATAAATTGTATGTATTTAAATATCTGAAATCTAAAATAAACATAATTGTGTTATGGTATGATAAGCGGGATTAAAAGAGAATTAAAAAAAAAATGAGCTCAATGTTAAAATTGACCGGAGTTCTCCTTTAAGCGCTGAGCGCGTCCGTCTTTGGCTCAGCGCCAGCCATAGCACGAAAGCACAGTTTGAATTTGGCAGTTATGTCACGTCACTGTACATTCGCTCCTTAGTGGTCAGCTCAGCTGCTGCAAAGCGTGCCAAAATCGAAATTGCTGATGAGATGTAGAGGGACTTATCTACTGTTAAATGAATAATGCTCGAGAATGAAGCGTAAAGTGAGTGACGTCAGTGAGTGTGTTGTCAAGCAAGGAGAGCGAGCGGTAGCAGTGTCTGTGAGGGAAAAAATAGATCACGGCCGGTCTTGGAGCCCGAAACAGATAAAGTTTAACATCTTATATCAAATTTTTATAACCTATTTATTCAGAAACAACGTCATTCATTTGATGAATGCTCAAGCCCGATTTTATATATCCTCGGCTCGAGTCCGAGTCCAAGTACGAGTCATCAGTCCGCGAGTCCAAGTCGAGTCACGAGTCCAGAGAATGGAGTCTCGAGTCGGACTCGAGTCCAGAGAATAAGGACTCGAGTCGGACTCGAGTCCAGGACTCGAGTACTCCATCACTGATATATATATATATATATATATATATATACACAGATACATACAGATACATATGATACAGATACAGTCAATGAGATTGCTTGCTCAACATTTAAATAGTCTAGTCTTGCAGGTAAGCTGGTCCTGCATTATCAGAGTTCCTCTGAAACCCTCCCCCAGCTTCACCTGCCTAGATGTGCTACGGGAAATATTTATGTATATTTATGCAACAGCAGCATATCTTACATGCTCACAACAGTGTGTCTGTCTATCTATTAACAGTAACAAGTCCATCTGCAGCAGCAGCAACTACAATCAGCAGCAGCATAGCATATCAAGCTCACCTAGACCAAATACATTAACATTGCCATGTTCAATAACATGCTAAAACTATTTAGAGTTGTCATGACTCATGACTCTACCCCTTTCTCTTGTTGGGAGAGTGGAGACCATTAAAATGAATGTTTTGCCGCGACTTTTATTTCTCTTCCAGTCTCTCCTTATTTTTTTTACCAAAATCTTTTTTTAAATGTCTAGATAAAATCATCTCCTCATTTATTTGGGCTGGTAAAATTCCTAAAGTGAATAAAACTATCCTGCAACGAAATAAACGTGATGGATGTCTAGCTCTGCCAAATTTTCTTTTTTATTACTGGTCCGCCAATATTTCTAAGATTTTCTTGTGGTGTAATGCGGAGGTCAATTGGTGTACTCTAGAAGCTGCTACTTGTCTTTCTTCTTCTCTTCCTGCACTTGTCTTTGCTCCTTTGTCTCTGCGTCCCTCTAATTATACTAGAAATCCTATTGTGCTATCAACTTTAAAAATCTGGAAACAATTTCGACAACATTTTAACCAGCAGCCATATCACCCTGTAGCCCAAGACTGGTTGCCCACTGAGGCTAAGCGGGGCTGAGCCTGGTTAGTACCTGGATGGGAGACCTCCTGAGAAAACCAGGTTGCTGCTGGAAGAGGTGTTAGTGAGGCCAGCAGGGGGCGCTCACCCTGTGGTCTGTGCGGGTCCTAACACCCCAGTGTAGTGACAGGGACACTATACTGTCAAAAGAGCGCCGTCCTTCGGATGAGACGTTAAACCGAGGTCCTGACTCTCTGTGGTCATAAAAATCCCAGGATGTCCTTCGAGAAAGAGTAGGGGTGTAACCCTGGCATCCTGGCCAAATTTGCCCCTTGGCCTCTGTCCATCATGGCCTCCTAATCATCCCCATATACTGATTGGCTTCATCACTGTCTCCTCTCCACCAGTAAGCTGGTGTGTGGTGGGCGTTCTGGCGCAATATGGCTGCCGTCGCATCATCCAAGTGGATGCTGCACATTGGTGGTGGTTGAGGAGATTCCCCCCTTCTATGTGAAGCGATTTGAGTGTTGAGAAAAGCGCTATATAAATGTAACAAATTATTATTATTATTATTATTATTAACATTTTCGGTTGGAGTCACTATCTGTCTTAAGTCCTATTTGCAACAATCACTTGTTTTTACCACCAGCTATTGATCACACTTTTAAAAGATGGAAAGATAAGGGGATGGCCTGTTTTTCAGATCTTTTTATTGATCATTTTTTTGGCTACATTCACCAATCTTATGTCCAAATTTAACCTGCATACTACAGGCTTATTCAGGTATTTTTCAACCTAGTTTCCCTCAATTACCAGAAAAATCTCTGGTTGAGAACTTATTGTCAGCCCCTACAGGTGGTAGTCGTATATCCTCTGTCTACACCATGTTACTTTCATCTAGTACGTCCTCTCTCTCCTACCTAAAGATGACTTGGGAAAATGAGCTGCAAATCAAGTTATCAGAAGAGCTATGGTCTGAGGCCCTTGCTAGAGTTAATTCTACTTCTGTATGTGCTCGGCTAAGTCTCATTCAGCTAAAAGTCTTTAATCTAATTCATTTTACCAATGCTAAACTGTCCAGAAACAGAGGACTCATGTATCAGATGCTCCTTTTCTCCCACCGATCACACCCATACATTCTTTAGCTGCCCAAAACTGGTCTCATATTGGACTTCTTTTTTTTGACTTCATGTCTAGGGCTCTGCAGGTTTCTCTCTCTCCATGTCCTCTAGTCGCCATTTTTGGTGTGTCTCACTCGTCATCCATCACGAGACCGAAAGCAGTGGTCATTGCTTTTGCTTCTCTCATTGCTAGAAGGTGTATTTTGTTGCATTGGAAGTGTCCAAGTGTACTCTGTTGTTGCTGTGGTTCTTTTTCTTTTTTTTTCTTTCCTCATTTAGTTATATGTTGGAAAGGAATGTGTAAAAGACAAAAGTGCAGACAATGTTTTCTCTTTTATGCTTGTCTCTTTAATGATTTAATGTGTACACTTCTTGTGTCTGTATAATAAAAATTGTAAAAAAAAAAAAAAAAAGTTGTCATGACTGATATGACCCCAGTAATTTTAGAAACATTCATATTTTTATTCAGTAAGGATGCATTCAATTGATCAAAAGTGACAGTAAAGACTTTTACAAGATTTAGCTATATTCCAAATACATGGTGTTTTTTAAACTCTCTGTTCATCATAGAATCCTGAAAAGAAAAATGGATCATATGACACTGAAGAATGGAATGGCACATTTATAATGTGTAATGACATTTATGATATATAAAGTAAAAAATATTTTCTACTCTATGTTCCTCAAAAAATCCTGAAGAAAAAATGTATCATGGTTTACACAAAAATATTAAGAACCACGAGTGATTTCAACATAGATAATAATAAGAAATGTTTCTTGAGCATCAAATCAGCATAGTAGATTTCTGAAGGATCATGTGACACTGAAGACTGGAGTAATGATGCTGAAAATTCATTGCATGAATTACCGTAATAACTTTCTTAAGTAGAGAAGCGGTATTATAAAATGTTATTATATTTCACAATACCACCATGTTTTGATTAAAAAAATGCAGGCACCAGAAGAGACTTATTTCAAAAACATTCAAAATTCTTATGACCCCAAAGTTTTGAACGGTACTGTGTACTATAAAACTATGTCCTCTCTCTCATGTCTTCTTCAGGCTCTGAACAGGGGCATCGCTTCTGTAAAAGAGGACAAGGTTGAGATGTTGGCCAGCTATGGTCTGGCATACTCGCTTATGAAGTTCTTCACTGGACCAATGAGTGACTTCAAAAATGTGGGACTCGTGTTTGTCAACAGTAAGAGGGAGAAAACCAAGGCGATCCTCTGCATGGCTGTGGCGGGGGTCATCGCCATCATTCTCCACATCCTCATTGGTGCGTGTCTCTTGTGGATACAATATATCAAAGATCTCAGCAAAATAACCACTGTAGCTATAAAGTTTCATGTTGGCGACAAAGCAGCTGCTAATTTGCATAGTTTACTAGATTTCCTCAATTCAAAACCTGTTTTGAAAACTCTCATCTTTTTCCAGCTTACACAGATTTGGGCTACTATATCATAAATAAGCTCCACCATGTGGATGATTCAGTTGGAAACAAGACGAGGAAGGCCTTTCTGTACCTCGCAGTATTTCCAATATTAGATGCAATGGTAAGTGTGAAGCATATTATTATAAACTTAATAAGTAATTCCAGATACAGCACCATCTAAAGCCATATTTCAGACTTCTGGTGTAGTACAGGAAATACCAAATCATGTATTGGTTTGGGATGATAGATATTTATAGCTCTATTTCTTGCTGCATGCTTAAAGGAGAACTCCGGTCAATTTTAACATTGAGCTCAATTTTTAGTAAATTTGGAGTGCTGTCAATACAGAGAACAACGACAAAAATCGGTGTTGCCTACACTGTGTTAATCCTATTTTTAAAATTTGCACCCTATTGACTTGAATGGGGCAAGTTTTAAACCTGCTTTTATCCTCTTAACATATTTGATGTGTCATACAAGTGCCCAGCCATGTTGAGTGAAACCTTAAGAGTGAACACGAGTGAATCTGACTGCAGTAGATGTGAAAAATATGAATAAAAATGATGTTATTTCAGCCAGCGCAAATACCTGTATTTAGTTCCTGTTTTCGGTGGAAGTCCAAAGTAGTCGATTGTCGAGTTCACGCGCGTGATCATAGTAACTAAACCTATGCGCGTGAACTCGACAATCGACTACTTTGGACTTCCACCGAAAACAGGATGTAAATACAGGTATTTGCGCTGGCTGATATAACATAATTTTTATTCATATTTTTCACATCTACTGAAGTCAGATTCACTCGTGTTCACTCTTAAGGAATCACTCAACATGGCTGGGCACTTGTAATGACACATCAAGGATGATAAGACTAAGAACTGGTTAAGTTTAAAACTTGCCCCATTCAAGTCAATAGGGTGTAAATTTTAAAAAGAGGATAACACGGTGTAGGCAACACCGATTTTTGTCGTTGTTCTCTGTATTGACAGCACTCCAAATTTACTAAAAATTGAGCTCAATGTTAAAATTGACCGGAGTTCTCCTTTAAAGGTGCAGTAAGCGGTTTTTGAGAAACGCTGTTGAACGTACAGATCGGACCGAGCACCAAAACATACATATAGCCAATCAGCGGTAGGGGGTGTAACACACATGATGGGGGAGGAGAGAGAGTGAGAAGAGGGAGATTGAAGAAAGACTGTAAGAAAGAGAGATGCCTTAGAGAAAATACTTAAGAGAAATGGTCGGAGGAATATCACTGGCAAAAGAAGGGCTATCATCAGGCAAGAGCTTTAGGACCCGTGTTAATATTAGACAAGCTTTCCAGTCCTGGAGAGACCCAAGCGGAAAGGCCTGAAAACAGACGCAGAGGTTGCGTTGTTTCTGCTCCATCCATAAATGGGTAACATTAGTTTTGTTATGTTTCACAGAACCAATATGCTGTTGTTGCAATGTTAGCTATGTTAGGACAGTTTGAGGATCATTGTTTGTCTGGAGCTGGTGTGCTACTGGCAACTAACAACCAACTGTTGCTTTTATATGCTCTTGTGTACTGGATGTAAATTTGTTGTTCTTCCTTGTCATTCGTTTGTCATCTCCGCTAAATTACATACGCATACATACACCCCATTTTGGGGTGGAACAATGAAGGGAGGGATTCAACAGCATTTCTCAGAAATAGCTTACTGCACCTTTAAAGGGCAATGTAAGGGATGTTAGGAATTAAGTAGGAATGCCTGGCTTGATCCCAGCAGGGGTGTCTATTAAAACACATAGTCCAGTTCCATTTGTTCACTTTATTTACCCATTGAAGCAGGTATAACAGAGCAATTGAGAAGGGAATACAGGTGCGAGTGTGGTTTCTAGACAAAAACAGAAATACAAACTTCAATAAATCATATTCAAATTACACAAGGAAAAGATACACAATATAAACAAAGAAACAATGGAAAAGAAACTTTCTTTTCTCATGAACACACACTACAAAGATCAAGCAGCTCCAAAGTCTCTGTCTATTGTCAATGCAGGCTTTTATATATCAGGACCCATTAGCACACAGATGCAGTGATTGGTTAATTAGAGGGCATGTACAAATCAATAAACAGCTAAATAAAGAGAAATTAGGACTAGGCAAATTAAATTGGGGCCTCTTACTGAGGCAAACCAGGGAAAGGATTGTAAACAATGACAAAGAGAAAATAAAATAATAATCTTTAATACAGGTAAGTATGATATCATAGTATAGTACAGTGTTTAAAAAAAAAAAAAAAATTACTCACCCTCATGTCGATCCAAACCTATAAGACTTTCGTTGATCTTCGAAAGATGAGAGTTGAGAGATTTCTGATCCTCCATTGACAGTCCATGCAACTACCACTTTGTCACTTCTACTACGTAAAACTACGGTAATCCAGATGAATCGAGAGGTTTAGTCCAAGTTTCCTTTCTAAAGGGAACTCGCACTGCATCGATGACGCTCCGCATGAATCGGCGTCTGAAACACTTATCTAATCACGACATTCCTATTGGCCGGCGACAACCTATGACATCACAACTAGTCAAGTCAAGTCAAGTCAAGTCATCTTTATTTATATAGCGCTTTTTACAATACAGATTGTATCAAAGCAGCTTCACAGTGATAACATGAAAATAATACAAAAAAAACAATTTCATCATCATCCACCTTTAAGGCAGATCTATAATATTGTTGAATATTAAATGTCCCCAACTAAGCAAGCCAGAAGGTAAGGCAACAGCGGCAAGGAACCAAAACTCCACCAGGCGACAGAATGGAGAAAAAAACCTTGGGAGAACCCAGGCTCAGTCGGGGGCCAGTTCTCCTCTGGCTAATGAGTGAACAGTGTATGAAGTTCAGAATGAATCAGAGTAATTGTCCAGTTCCGGTTGGTTGAAGTCGGAGTGGAGAGGAGGAGAGACTGGTTGACACTTCAGGTCAGCGGCGTCGTCGTCGTGTCCTGGCGCTGGTCCTTCATCAGATCTGGATACGGCCTGGTTCCGGTGGACAGCAGTAAACCTCGGGATAGACAGAGAGACTAATATTAGCGTAGACGCCATCCTTATTATGATGTACCAAGTACATCAGGATTTACGGGAAGTGTTCCCGGTCCCGGCTGTTCTAAACTATGCAGCCTAATTATATAAGTCTATAATGTGTTATGTGTATGCTAGGCCGAAGAGATGTGTTTTTAGTCTAGATTTGAACTGACAGAGTGTGTCTGCTTCCCGGACAATGGTAGGAAGACTGTTCCAAAGTTTTGGTGCTAAGTAGGAAAAGGATCTACCGCCAGCAGTCGATTTTGATATTCTAGGTATTATTAACTGGCCGGAATTTTGAGATCGCAGTAGACGTGAAGGACTATAATAAGTTAAGAGCTCGCTCAAGTACTGCGGAGCTAAACCATTTAGTGCTTTGTAAGTGATCAGCAATATTTTAAAATTTATACGATGTTTAATAGGCAGCCAATGCAGTGTTGACAGAACGGGGCTAATATGGTCATACTTCCTGGTTCTAGTAAGAACTCGAGCTGCTGCGTTTTGAACTAGCTGTAGTTTGTTTATTAAGCGTGCAGGGCAGCCACCCAGTAGAGCATTACAATAATCTAGCCTTGAGGTCATAAACGCATGAACTAATTGTTCTGCATTATTCATTGAGAGCATATGACGTAATTTAGATATATTTTTAAGATGGAAGAAAGCGGTTTTACAGATACTAGACACATGACTTTCAAATGAAAGATTGGTATCAAAGAGCACACCCAGGTTCCTAACCGACGACGAAGACTTAACAGAGCAGCCATCAAGTGTTAGACAGTACTCTAGGTTATTACGTGTGGAAGTTTTTTGTCCAATAATTAGAATCTCTGTTTTTTCTGAATTTAGTAGTAGGAAATTACTAGTCATCCAATTTTTTATATCAGCTATGCATTCCGTTAATTTTGTGAATTGGTAGGTTTCGTTAGGTTTTGAAGAAATATACAGCTGAGTATCGTCGGCATAACAGTGAAAGCTAATTCCATGTTTCCTAATGATATCTCCTAATGGTAGCATATACAGAGTGAACAGGAGCGGTCCTAGTACTGAGCCTTGTGGTACGCCATACTGAACTTGTGATTGATAAGACATCTCTTCATTTACTGCTACAAACTGATAACGGTCAGATAAGTATGATTTAAACCATGCTAGTGCAATTCCACTAATGCCAACATAATGTTCGAGTCTATTTAAAAGGATGTTGTGGTCAATGGTGTCAAATGCAGCACTAAGATCCAGTAATACTAATAGAGAGATACAACCACGATCGGATGATAAGAGCAAATCATTTGTGACTCTAACGAGAGCTGTCTCGGTACTATGGTACGGTCTAAATCCGGACTGAAAATCCTCGCAGATATCATTTCTTTCAAGAAAGGAACACAGTTGTGAGGATACTGCTTTTTCTAATATCTTTGACAGAAATGGCAGATTAGAGATCGGCCTGTAATTGACTAGTTTTGTAGGATCAAGTTGCTGTTTTTTAACAAGCGGTTTAATCATAGCTAGCTTAAAGGTTTTTGGTACGTATCCTAGAGACAAAGATGAATTAATGATATTAAGAAGAGGATCTATGACATCTGGAAGCATCTCTTTCAGCAGCTTAGTCGGTATAGGGTCTAACATGCACGTTGTGGATTTAGATGATTTGACGAGTTTGCAAAATTCTTCCTCTCCTATAGCAATGAATGAATCAAATTTTCCCTCAGGGAGACTACAATGCACTTCCTGATGCGATACTGTATTAGAAGGTTGCATAGTTATAATTTTGTCCCTGATATTATCGATCTTATAAGTGAAGAAGTTCATAAAGTCATTACTGCTGTGTTTCTTGGAAGCTTCTGGGCTTGAAGCTTTCTTTTTCGTTAGTTTAGCCACTGTTTCAAATAAATACCTAGGATTATGTTTATTTTCTTCTAATAGGGTTGAAAAATAAGCAGATCTAGCAGCTTTTAAAGCCTCTCTGTAAGCAATCGAGCTCTCCTTCCATGAAATCCGAAACACCTCTAGTTTTGTTTTCTTCCAGTTGCGCTCCATTTTTCTGGCTGCTCTCTTAAGGGCCTGAGTGTGCTCGTTGTGCCACGGCGTTGGACTATGTTGTTTAATCTTCTTTAAGCGCAGCGGAGCAACTGTGTCTAAAGTGCTGGAAAAGAGAGAGTTAAAAGTTTCTGTTGCAATATCAAGTTCTTCTAAGCTATCCGGGATGCTGAGATGATGAAACTGATTAGGAAGATTATTGATAAAGCAATCTTTAGTAGCAGAAGTAATCGGTCTAACATATTTATAACACGGAGTCGGCTTTGCAGCCTTGGCTAAATGTAATTTACACGAGACTAGATAGTGATCTGAGATGTCATCACTCTGTTGCAGTATTTCAACGGCATCAACATCTATTCCATGTGATAGTATTAGATCTAGAGTATGATTACGACAATGAGTCGGTCCTGACACGTGTTGTCTAACTCCAATTGAGTTTATAATGTCTTTAAATGCCAATCCCAATGCATCTTTTTCATTATCTATGTGTATATTAAAGTCACCAACAATTAGTACTTTATCTGCAGCCAATACTAATTCTGATAGAAAGTCCGCAAATTCTTTGATAAAGTCTGTATGGTGCCCTGGTGGCCTGTATACAGTAGCCAGCAGAATTTTCAAACGTGATTTATCGTTTACACTATATATTTTTACATTAAGCACCAACACTTCAAAATAATTATATTTACAACTAGATTTCTTAGTGGTTTTGAAAATATTACTATAAATTACAGCAACACCTCCTCCTTTGCGTTTCAGACGAGGTTCATGTTTATAACCGTAATCTTGTGGGGTTGACTCATTTAAAGCAATGTAATCGTTTGGTTTTAGCCAGGTTTCTGTTAAACACAGCACATCTAGGTTATAATCTGTAATCATATCATTAACTATTAGCGCTTTTGAAGTAAGAGATCGAATATTCAGCAACCCAAGCTTTATCATTTGCTCATTTGTATTATATCTATTTTTTATTTGTTGAAGATCAATTAAATTTTTAACCTTAGATGGGTTTGAACGTATTTTTGATTTCCAAGTTCGGGGAACAGACACAGTCTCTATATGATGATATCTAGGTGAAAGAGGCTCTATGTGATGGGATTTATCTGACCTTGGTGACGTGAGGCCGCTAGCAGACGGTCGGTTAAGCCAGTCTGTCTGCTTCCTGACCTGAGGCCCAGATTGTCATGTTTTATCTCTAAGACTATGAGCCAAATTACTAGAGAGAAGAGCAGCACCATCCCAGGAGGGATGAATACCATCTCTTTTCAACAGGTCAGGTTTGCCCCAAAAACTTTTCCAATTGTCTATGAATTCTATATTATTTCGTGGACACCACCCAGACAGCCAGCCATGAGTGAACACAATCTACTAACTATCTCATCACTCCGGCGAACAGGAAGGGGGCCAGAGCAAATTACAGTGCTTGACATCGTACTTGCAAGTTCACACACCTCTTTAATATTAATTTTGGTGATCTCCGACTGGCGGAGTCGAACATCATTAGTGCCGACGTGAATAATAATCTTAGAGAATTTACGTTTAGCATTAGCCAGCACTTTCAAATTTGCTTTGATGTCAGGCGCTCTGGCTCCCGGCAAACATGTGACTATGGTGGCTGGTGTCTCTATTTTCACGTTCCGTGTAATAGAATCGCCAATAACTAGGGCACAATCAGAATAATTCTCAGTGGGTGTTTCACTGAGCGGGGCAAATCGATTTGTTATCGGAACGGAAAAGTGGTTTTTTGATCCGCGACTAGAGCGATCCCTCACTGTCACCCATCTGCCCTGCTGCACGGGCTCTACTTCAGCCGGAACCGACTCATGTAAAGAGTTCACTAGGCTAGGCGCATCCAAAATAGTATCTAAAGCTCTAGCACTCTTCTTACTATTCTCGATTAAAGTTTGGATGCGTGTCTCTAGTTCTGAAATCTTCTCCGTCAGCCTGACTGTCTCCTTGCATTTATCACATATAAATCCTATATTGCCGACAGAGAAGGCTATGGTAAACATGTGACATGAAGTGCAGGTGACAATAACAGGAGAAGACATTACTCACCGTGTTTGTTGACTGATTCTTACTCACCTGGGCTTTTATGAACTCAAAGGCGCGGGCGCGCGAGAGAAAAATAAATAACTGAGCGCACGGGTGGTGCGTTAAAAGGCTAGCGAGTTAGCGTGTTGTGCTGACAATAACGGAAGCTAGCAATGTCAGGTTAATCTGAGATGTTGAGTAAGCTGTATTTAGTAGTATAAACAACTAGAATTTATAATAAATGATGGTTCAAAACAGAAAGAAATACGAAGCTAATACGAGGCTTAGACGCAGCAAACAAACTCACAGCAGCAGCAATCACAGCGAGGCAGACAGGAGCAATCGATCTCCGAGCTAGGTAACCAATACCTGTATCTATCTATACTATCTAACTATGGTGAAGGATGATGAAATTAGGGCCCTGAAGTTCCCATATATAGGAAGGCTATGCATACCCTTCCCAATGGCATCCTCTTATGTTAGTCGGCAGGTTTATGTAGTGGGTAGTGCCAACCTGTAGTAGTGAACAGGTTGGCTTTATTATATGGAAAATGATCTAGTGAGAATTCTCTCTCGTTCATCTGAGCATCAAACAGACATTCTGTTTGTGAGATGGCTTCCTCCCTAGCGGGAGTTATTCGACTGAGGCCACCGCTCTGTCAAGCTCCAGATAGGACTACAGAGTCAAGCATTTGGCCCTCGTTGGGCCACCTTGTTAGCCACCTTATACTAGAGCAGCAGGTCTCCTCTCACTTTGAGATTCATTTTGAGATTATAGCTCTGAACTTCAGTCATATAATATTTGTGTATATCTGGCTTAGGCTTAGTAACTAGAGCCTCTCAGTATCTGAGAGTAGGTTCCTAGAGCTAGAGCCCATCAGATTTTATTCCTGTAAATCTAGTTTTTCCTAGTACGGGCCTCCTCTTACTACAAGTCGTCTAGCCAAGGCCTGCCTTTTGCACTAGGTTCGTTCATTCATTCATTCATTCATTCATTCATTCATTCATTCATTCATTCATTCATTCATTCATTCATTGTAGATAGCAGCATAGGTAGCAGGCTATCTTCAAAAAGCCTCCCATACAGATATCTCATGGGCGTTGTCAGGCCTTTCTCTCTAGAAAGTAAGGAGTATGCTCGGGTCTCTGCCCTTTAGAGCTGAGTATAGTAGTTAGTGTATCCAGCTAGGCCTTAAAAATGAAAAAGGATTTTTTTTCCGCTGAGCCCTTTGAATAAAATAAATCAAGTCATAAGGTTGAATGTCGTTGGCCACTTACTGTGGCCTCCATTTCCTTGTGTTTAGTAGAGAATGTAAAATCTGTCTTGTAAAAAATATAATAGGTAATAAAGATAATAGGCCTCAACCCTAATACATTGCTCAGGGTCATACTAATAGCTGTTGGCAATGTAAACCTTAGAGCTGGAGGGTCGGTATTATCCATGGTATTATAGCTGTATTTTTTTTTTTTAAACAGCGCGGTGGTGTGTTGTGTAATACACTGCTGTTCTAACAACAGCAAGAAGTTAGTTTTTATGCGATACCGACTGTCAGAAAACGTGAAGGGAAGGAGACAGGAGTTGAGCCAGCGCAGGAGAGACTTGTGGCTTGATTTAATATTGACTCATTTGGATAAATATTAGGTAGGCTACACAAGATAGGCATTCATTTTTCTCAAGAAAAAAACAACTCACCTAATGCTGTAAACATACAGAGAGAGATATGCGTTTTTTTTATTTATTATAATAACTTTAATGATATAAGTAAAAATATAATATGTAATAAAGTACACATATTTAGCAAAATACTCTCTATAGCTCTTTTTTTCTAGCCAAATTATGGTCATCAAATGGCTTTCCTGAGGTAGGCTAAATGTTATGTGACATAATTGTTCTCCAGCTGTTTTATTGACCCCTTTGTTTGTTTGATTGATTGGTCGATATTATGTATGAGGAATATACATTTCGGTAAGTTGTACTGTATATTTCAACATTGTTCATTTGTGTTTATTTACTAGCTAACGTTAGAGATGATCGGTTCACGTGCCGCTAGGGATCTGTCGCGTCACATTTACAAGCGCCAAAGCGGTATTTATTGTTTGAATTTCATAATAAAAGTGACAGAACCTGGGAGCTGAGATTTTTTAGATCAAAAGTAACTGCTCTGTCTAGTCTGTCGGTCTCCGTGTCCTCTTTGCGTCGCGATTTTTCTGTGTGTGAGAAAATGGATGTGTGGCGTGAGCGCGTGTGAAAAGTGTGCTTCACGGTGAATGCGTGAGAGTTAGCAGCTCTGAATAAATATCCGGATAAGTTGCGGCTGGCAATAAGGATGAATCTTTACTTAAAGGACAAGTTCGGTATTTTACACTTAAAGCCCTGTTTACAGATCGTATCTGATGAAATAGAACGGTTAAGATTAAAATGTGGACACATGCTGCTGTCGCGAGAATTTTAGGTTTATTTAGCTTTTGTGGACCTATTTTGCCAAACGTGTCACACCCGTGATTCTTCCGTTGAGAGCTTGAATAATAGACACTCCAGCGGCGGAGTAATACCGCACCTCACACAGCACATTCAATACAAGTCATGGAGTTGGACAAAAACTACGATAAAACCTGTTGGAATGCATCTTTTTCAGCGATTCTTTTTGGAACCGTATCAGTGAACACCCCTGACCACTCGGTGAGTTTCACGTCTTTGTAAACGAAAATTTATTGTGTTTTAGGAAGGAATCTTCCAGTGCACATATACAACCATTGTGGGGGTGAGGGGGGAAAGCGATATAAACCTAAAATTCTCGCGACAGCAGCATGTGTCCAAAGTTTAATCTTAACCGTTCTATTTCATCAGATACGATCTGTAAACAGGGCTTTAAGTGTAAAATACCGAACTTGTCCTTTAAGGCTATTGGGTCTATTTGATATGGGTCCATGCCAATCAAGCTTATCTTCTCTTGATACCGACGAGATGAAGCCATTAGGCTACGGCTCCCCTCAACTAAAATCTGCGTGCGGCTACGGGCAGGACAGATGTCATGTCAACAATATGGCCGCGGTTAGCTACTTCCGGTGTTTGCGAATAAGGCCTATACCTTGGGCAGTGGCCGTATAAAATACTGTAATGGGTATGTGACCTAAAGGTTTTGGCATTTCAGTGAAACTGACGTGTTTTTTTGTTTGTTTTTTTTGTCACAGCCATAATTTGGTATGCACTCCCCTCAGTATGGTTGCGTTGGTATATCGTTCCCCATTGCGTCAATGAAGGTCATTGACGCAGTGTGAGTTCCCTTTCGAAAGGGAACGTCTAGGTTAGAGAACAGATACTGCATCTTTCGCCATGCCTCGGTGATGCCTGCTAAACAGTCCCTTCAGATAATAAGTGTTTGACATGTTCTCCAGGCTCCCCTTATATTCTTCCGGGTCGCACTAGTAGTGATGGCGGAGGTGTTCCCCATAGCGTCATTGATGCAGTGTCTCATTCCCTGTTCTCAGGGAACAGAGGTTACAGTCGTAACGTAGACGTTTTCTGAAGAGACTTGATCACTTTATATGTTATTATTTACATATAAACATTGAACAGCAAAAATAAACAGAAGCTCAATTATACTTGCTTGATGTGTAAGAACAAACCTTATTGGTTCTTGGCGGAAGCTAAAGAGTGCTGCGTGTAACACACGAGGATGAACCTCATTGGTTTTTGCGGAAGCTCAAGCGTGCTGCGTAACACATGCATATGAACCTCATTGGTTCTTGGGGAAACTCAAGAATGCTGCGTAACACACAGGGATGAACCTCATTGGTTCTCAAACGTCAGGCAAGCCTGAGCTTCTGTTTATCACAACTGATGTGTGCGTTGATGAATGTTTAAATGTGAATAAAAGCCTAAATTCAATCAGTTTATCATTTAAGCGACCCAGTCTCTTCAGAAAACTTGGACTCGATTCATATGGAATAGTTTTACGATCTCTTTGTGAACTTTTTGAAGCATCAAAGTGGTAGTTGTGTGTACTGTCAATGGAGGGACAGAAATATCTAAGATTTTATTTTAAATATCTTCATTTGTGTTTCGAAGATGAACGAAAGTTAACGAAAGTTAGGGGTTTGGAACTACATGAGGCAGAATAATGTAATGATCGTAAATGATGACAGAATTTTAACTTTTGGGTGAACTAACCCTTTAATGCTTTTAATTGAATATATACATGTTACATATTCTTTTAATTTGTTCTGTTTTGATTTTGCTGAAAAGGCGTGGATTCATGCTGGCATCCTCCTGAAGCATAAGTACAGTCTGCTAGTAGGATCTGCCTCCATATCTGATGTTGTTACGCAGGTAACAATACCACCCTGTTACTCAAATGAAAAAAGTGTTGTAGTGACCTTTGAAATGTCATATTTAGGCCTGATATTCAAAAGTTAGACACTTGTTAACTTTTCTAATAGCAAAGAGACAGAAAAAAAGCAAGGAGCAGGAGATAAAGTTATGGTAAAAACGAGCAGTTTATTTAAAAAAATCGTAGTTGTGTCTTTCTCAACCTTCTGACTAGCACAAACAAAGCGTTATTATAACAAGCAAAGGCAAGGGAAAATGACTACTTCACAACATTGTCTTTGTCTGACTTTAAATAGAGACAGTATTACCAGAATAATGTAAAATGACAAGTGAATATACAATCATGTTAAAAAGTTTCGGGTTGGTAAGATATTTTGCTCACAGTAATATTGTGAGATGTTATTACAATATAAATAACCGTTTTTCTATTTTAATATAGTTTAAAATATAATGTATTCCTGTGATAGCAAAGCTGAATTTTCGGCATCATTACCCTAGTCTTTAGTGTCACATGATCCTTCAGAAATCATTCTAAATGCTGAATCTCATTATTATCAATGCTGTGGAGCTTTATATTTTCTGTAGAAACTTTGGTAAAAAAAAAATCATGATTCTTTAATGAATAAAAAGTTCAAAAGAACAGCATTTATTTGAAATAAAAAACATTATAAATATACAAAGATTTATAAACGTCTTTACTGTCACTTTTGGTCAATTTAGTGCATTGCCTTGCTGAATAAAAATATTAGTTTATTTCAAGAAATAAAAATGTACAGTCCAAGTTTTTGAACGGTAGTGTGTATAAGTAAAAAATATTATTCAACATAAGTAAAAAAAAAAATTTGTCATAAAAAAAATCATACATCATAAAGTACAAGTAAATGTTTATGCTTTTTGTGTTGTTTTATTGTACTTGTTGTAATAATAATCTTATAAAATATCAGTTTAAAATATTATTAAAATAATATGATTTGATTAAACGAATATTAAATATTTTAACATTTCATCTATATATTCACTTTTTTTGTCACATCATTTATATGCAAATCTTGTAATTTGTTTTTATTTAAGACAGATGTTCTAGCTGCTGAAGAGCTATTTTGAGATATTGCATTGCAGATTTGCATAAGCAAGCTAGCTACACCACATTCCCTTTTTAACTATTGAATGTATAAATAATTTTGCAGGTTTATCATGCGTTTAAACAACATGTACTTAAACTTGCCTAATATTTAATTGATTCTTACTTTTCCTATTCGCCTGCAGATAATATTTGTGGCGATCCTTCTCCAGAGTAACCTGGCATGTTTAGAGCCTCTTCTTATTCCCATTCTCTCTCTGTACATGGGAGCTCTGGTGCGATTCACTATCGTAGGACTGGGCTACTACTGTAACGTCCACGACAACATCCCTGAATCAAACAGTCTCGATCAGGGGGTACGTTTGTCAAAGCAGATTTTTTCCGGAAAATTGGAAAATTGCATATTATTTTTATTTAGTACTGTACTTATGGTCACTTTCAGGGGGATGTCACCATAAGGAAGATGCTTAATTTCTGGTGGCCGCTCGCCCTCATTTTAGCCACTCAACGCATCAGCCGACCCATCGTCAATCTGTTTGTCTCTCGGGACCTCAAGGGCAGGGCTGAATCAACTGAAGTGAGTACTGATGGGCGCTAGTATGTACTCAGCTAACAGTAAAACAGCAGTCTGTAACTGAATTGTGTGCATTTGCTAGGCAGTAGCAGTCCTCACAGCTACATATCCGGTTGGTCACATGCCCTACGGCTGGTTAACAGAACTACGTGCAGTCTATCCAGCTTTTGATCAGGTAAGTGGTGATTTTTACTATCAATTGCACAGCAATGCCCTCAAGTTTTTCACAGGCAAAAAAAAATTATTCAGGAAATATACACATGTAGGTCTTAAATAACTTGTCTTTGATAGTTTGGTTTTTATATAAGACTTTTGAACTAAGAACTTTTGTTTGTTTGCTTTGTCCTGAGACTTTGAAAAGTGTTTTTCACCCGATGACTAGTTCACCATAAATTGCCTCGCCCTGAAGACCTGTAATTACATACCATTGAAAGACCTGCAACGGCAGACATGCCGGATGTGGTCTCTGAATCAACTTATTTGGGTTTTGCCCCTTTCTAATTAAAGACATAACCAGTATCAGCTCTCTGTGGCTTTTAGGGCCAATAGGTTTGTTGTGTTGGTGAGTTTGAATTGGTTTAGGTTGGGGAGAACTTGTTTTGTAACTTTTAAATGCTGTTTTTGCCATCACTAGCACTCAATGTTCTTCTGGTTGGCGATAAAGACAACAACCTTTTTTTTTTTTCATGGTTGATGCACATTGTCGTGTTTTGGGTGTGAAAACACTTTTTGCTTTTAGATGGTTTGATAGATGATGTCAAATTAGAATGTTTTCAAGCATGGATTTAAAATATTACATTGCTTTGTCGTTCTTTGTTAAATCTTTCCAAAACTAATTTTTCCATGCATAGTGGTTTAGCTTTATACTATAACCTGTATCATTTTGAGGATAATAAACATTTATCTGTACTCCTTTTCTTTTCCTTTCTTTTCTTTTCTTTTTTTACAGAATAACCCTACCAATAAGTTTGCCAGTGGTCTGACAGTCACCACATCACACATCAAGAGGTTCACTCTCTGCTGTTTTATTCTCTCCTTAATGGTAAGATCTCTTTATCAAATATCTCAATGTGTGGGTGGGGTCACTATTTTTTCCCCCAAATAAACTAATACTTTTATTCAGCAAGGATGTATTAAATTGATCAAAATGGATTTATAATGTTACAAAATTTTCCTATTTTAAATAAATGCTACACTTTTGAATTTTTAATTCATCAAAGAATCTTGAAAAAAATGCATCTCGGTTTCCCAAAAATATTAAGCAGCTCAACTGTTTTTAGCTTTGATATTAATAAGAAATGTTTCTTGAGCATGAGCTTTAGATCAGCATTTTAGATGAGTTCTGAAGGATTATGTGATACTGAAAAATGCTAAATAAGTTCCATTTTTAAATTATCTTAAATAGAAATATTCTCAATATAATATAATTCACAATATTACTGTTTTTACTCTATTTTTTATTAAATAAATGCAGCCTTGGTAAGCATAAAGCCTAATTCAGACAGGACTAGTTTTCTAAACGATTGATGTTTGAGTTACAATTCTTATCACTTGACGTCTGTGATTTTCATGTACCCATTCGGACGGGACTAACTTTATTACAGAGATGGATCATCTGCTGTGGTTATGTGCATCATGTATGACTTATATGTCTTTTAATGTTGATTTAATTTGTATTTATTATAGAACATTTCAGGAAACTTCACAAGTTTGTAGCAGTAGCTGTTTATAATAAACTTGCATATATGAGCATCTTACTCTTACCTGACACTGATATTAAAATTGGCAGTCGTGGGGGGGACACGTGATGGCGGCATAGGAGACAGACGTGTTTTCGGGAGTTCCGCGGGCGCCCAAACATTTTGCAATATTCCATTAGACATTTCTTTCTTTTGGCAAATGCTGACGCTGTATTATGACTTTGGAACACTTTTGGATTAAACAACACGAAACAATGCCCTCCAATAAGCGAAAGAACGTCAAATTGGATCAACAGGCTACGGACACCTCGGCTACAGTTTTAGCTCAACACCGCGAACAAGACGTCGAGGATAGCAGCAACCCGTCTGAACCTGAACTGGAGCCCGGGCTCGCTAAAGCATTTGAGGAAATGACAAAAAAGATCATGCTGCAAATCAGCGAAAAGCTGGATCCTTTGGCGAAGACAGTCGCGTCGCACACAACCGAGCTAACAAGAGCTAATGTGCGCCTGGACGAAGCAGAAGCCAGAGTACTACAGCTAGAAACGGCTACCGAGCCTCTCGCGGCTAAAACACAGGCCCTAGAGGAGAAAGTCAAAGTCCTCGCAGACCATATTGACGACCTGGAAAACAGGGGACGGCGAAAGAATGTATGTATCTTTAATATCCCTGAAAACACAGAGGGCGAGAATGCTGTAGTTTTTTTTGAAAACTGGCTGCCAACTTTCCTCGGCGTTGATATGAAGGGTGGGCGTGTCAAGCTTGAACGTGCACACCGCTCCCTTGCACCCAAACCCAGGGACGGCCAGCGGCCGCGTCCGGTCATTGTCAGATTCCACTCGTTCCCAGATAAGCAGAGAGTGATGGCGGCGGCGCGGCAGAAGGCAACTGAGGGCGACATTACTATGGGCGGCAAGAGGATTTCTTTCTACAATGACCTCTCTGCTGCAGTGCTGCGGAGGCGAAAGGAGTTCGTGGAGGCTAAAAAACGTCTCAGAGATATAGGAGCACAATACTCCATGCTCTACCCAGCGAAGCTACAGGTGTCGTTCAGCGGGATAAAGAAAATCTTCCTTTCGCCGACCGATGTTTTTTCTTTTGTGTCCAGTGTTGCAAAGCAGGATTGAGGAGCATTTATCTGACGCGGTGGGTTATGTGTGCTTTCACATATGAAGACTGGAAGTCAGTCCCTGTTGTGTTTTAGACCTCATTTATGCTCGTAACCCGCTTGCATGTGTTTATATTACTAATATAGATTAAGAAAGTGATCTGCAGCAAGATTTTACCACATATTTACTCGTGGGCGCTTGCTTTGACCCCTACCACGTTTTGTATCAGTTCTGGTAAATGTATGCACCTTTTTCGGGCGCATTTTAAGAAGTTGGCCCCCATAAAACCTGGGGGAGGTCTCCCCTCAAAAGAACTTTTATGTTATAGTTTGCTATTGTACTTTACAATTCTACATTTTTCTTTCTCTTCTTTTTATTTTTTATTTTATTATTACCATTGTCTTTTACCGTTTTTTTTTTCATGTTTAGTGAGGTTTAATTGGGTGTTACGCTCAGCACTGATCTGGTTGTTTTTTGTATTTTATGACGCATACTCAGGTTGTCGAAATTGCTTTATCGTTCAAGGTTTAATTGCATGTTATATCAATAATCTTGATTATGTCAAATAACAACGTCAAATTTTGTTCATGGAACGTGAGGGGTTTGCGAGGCAAGGTTAAACAAAGAAAAGTATTTGCTTTACTAAAAAAGGAGAAAGTTGATGTGGCCCTGCTTCAGGAATCACATCTTAATGATAGTGAACATCTTAGATTGAAATATGGTTGGGTTAGTCAGGTTTACTTTTCCTCTTTTACCACCAGCAGTAGGGGTGTTGTAATACTTATAAGTAAGAGAGTACCATTTCATTTAAAGACGTGTGTCAAGGACACATATGGAAGATATGTCATTATTAAGGGTATCTTGCAGGGAGAAGAAACTACTTTGATGAATCTCTACTGCCCACCTAATTACTCTCCTGACGACTTAGCAAAAGCATTTTTAGGATTCACAGAAATATCGTCATCTGTAGCTTTAGTAGGGGGTGACTTTAACTGCTTGCTCAACCCCGTAATCGATAGGCATCCCTCGCGTAGCTCTGCTTTAACGAGCCAGGCCAGTGCCCTATCCGCGATATGTGATGAGATGAGCTTTTTTGATGTGTGGCGAACTTTACACCCAACCGACAAACAATTTACATTTTACTCCCCCCCTCATAAATGCCACACTCGTATAGATTATTTATTTGTCCCGAAATCCCTCATACAATATGTCTCATCTTGTGAGATTGGGAACATTGTTGTTAGTGACCATGCTATGGTATGTCTGAAATTGACTACTGTTGGACATTTTGCAGGAAGTAGGCGATGGAGATTTGATTCGCGCCTTCTAAGAGATGAGAAATTTGTGTCCTATATGACCAGTGAATTTAAAATCTTTATGGATATAAATTTGCAGTCCACTGAAGACTCCTCTCTACTTTGGGAGACTTCTAAAACATATATCAGAGGTTTAGTAATTGGCTATTCTGCCTCTAAGAAACGTAGGCAATTGGAGCACCAGTCAAAGCTTGAGAAAGAATTAAAGGATATTAAAAGAACGTTAACTTCATCATCTGACCCATTATTATTACAAAATAAATGCGATTTACAAGCCGCATTAGACGCTTTGTTAACTCAACAGGCTAAGAGCGCTATTCTCTTTTCTAGACAACGACTATATGAATTTGGTAATAAACCCAGCAAGTATTTATCTTACTTGACTAAAGTCGAGTCAGATCCTCAAATAATCACTGCCGGTATTTGTTATTTTGATAATAAAAACATAAATAATATTTTCAGAGAGTTTTACTCGCAACTTTATAAATCAGATCACCCTCCTGGGGCCTCTGTGGAAATGGAAGCTTTTCTGTCTCAAATAATTCTCCCTACTATTTCCGAAGCTCAGAAGGCTGAATTAAATGCACCTATTACTAAAAATGAGGCCTTGTTAGCACTTAAAACATTACAGTCAGGGAAGGCTCCCGGGCCAGATGGCTTGACTGGAAAAACACAGGCTTGGCAGATTCTGACGGGGTTAGTACGTCTCTAACGACCCCCGGAAAACTAGTCATGTCCGAACAGGGCTTAAGAATGGTAGTTTTTTTTTTTTATTACCTCAAGATCAAGAAAATGCTATTTAGCTTTAGTTGGAATATAGCATGTCACACCCCAGGACACGCTATTTTATGTTTAATGTTTACAACAACTACCCATTTACATTTAATAATTTGGTGTTTGCATGTATAATTATACAAGAAATTTAAAAAAGTAAAAAAGTAGGGTTGATGAAGCATTCTGTCATGGTACAGAGAGAAACAGATGTTCAATAAACATCAGTTTCTACTATTTACCTGAGGCACGGAGTGGAACAGCAGATGAGACTGGTGATTCAATGGAGAATCAGAACAGGATGATGATCTTAGCTGGATGATAATATTGATCCGTTTACAGATGGCGGGACAGGATACGGTAAGCTGGTGATACAGTAATACGGTAAGATATGGTAAGTAATACTGTATGACTGGAGATAGAAGACGGGAATCGGAGATTCGAGGGCGATTCCTTAGGTAAGGAATCTTCAGGTGAGTGGACGATGTGGAATGGGAAGAGGTACCAGCTTTCCTTCAGGGAGTTTCCGAGGAGTGTTGGTAACGGCACAGACTGAGCAACCCTTGATGTACCGGGAGATATCCTGAGGCATAGTTGGCCACCAGTTGCGATGACGAAGGAGCGAGAGGGTGAGAGGTTATGTTGGTTACCTGGGTGTCCAGAGCCCGGAGATGTGTGAGCTGAGTCCAGAAGGGGCAGACGAAAGCTGGGTGGAACGTAGAGGAGCCTTTCTGGACCTCCTGGCGGAGCAGGTTTGGAGCAATTTGCTCTGGAAATTTGCTCATCGATGGCCCATCTTATGGGACTGACGATCATGGCTGAAGGGCGGATGGGTTCGGGAGCAGAGTCATCAGGAGCAGGTTGGTGAAGACGTGATAAGGCATCTGCCTTACAGTTCTTATCCCCAGGTCGATACGAGACGGTGAAATTGAACCTGATGAAGAATAAAGCCCATCGGGCTTGGCGAGGATTGAGTCTCTTAGCTTTTCTCAGGTTGCAATGATCAATGATGTCTTCAATTTGAGAATAACTGAGAAGACTGTAGTTGTGAATGAATCACCTGTAGAAGTTAGCAAATCCGAGAAAGCGTTGGAGTTCATTGATTGTTGTGGGTTGAGGCCAGTTTTGGATGGTATCCACCTTCCTCTGGTCCATCTGGATGCCGTGTTGGTCAATAACGTACCCTAGGAAGTGGACGGAGGTTGAATGGAACTCGAATTTCTATTTCTCCAGCTTGAGGTAGAGAGGTGATGGCGGAGTTTCTCAAGTACCTGCGTTACGTGGAGGCAATGTTCGGCCAGGTTCCGGGAGTAGATGAGGATATCATCAATGTAGACCACTACGAATCGGTGAAGGAATTCCTGGAACACCTCATTCATATAGCCTTGGAAGACCGCAGGTGAGTTGGACATGCCGTGCGGCATGACCCGATATTAGTGGTGACCTGAAGGAGTAACAAAGACAGTCTTCCACTCATCACCTAGGTGTATGCGAATGAGGTTGTAAGCGCTCCGCAGGTCCAGCTTGGAGAAAATGCGAGCTCCTCTGAGTTATCCAGAGCCGTCGGGACCGGAGGAAGTGGATAGCTGTATTTGACTGTCTATTTGTATTGTAGTGTATTTGAGAGTTGAGGTGTCAGTAGTCGATGCATGGCGTTTGATTCGAGCGCAAATCAGCTAAGGAATCTTCAGGTAAGTAGAGGAGTCTTTACGTTCAGGTAAGGACGAGACCAGACAATGAAGTGAAGGGGAAGTGTCTTTTTATGGTGTTAGTTGATGATGATGTGCAGGTGCGGTGAATCAGAATTCCGAGGAGAGTGAATGAGTGGGCAGAGCGTGCTGATCTGGTGACTCTGTGACACATGCAGTATCACAGCACAGTTTGCTTAAAGGGATAGTTCACCCAAAAATTATTAATTTTTCCTACCTATGAAGTCAATGGCTACCATAGCATATACCGTAAACTGTCTGGTTACCAACATTCTTCAAAATATCTTCTTTTGTGTTCAGAAGAAGAAAGAAACTCATACAGGTTTAGAACAACTTGAGGGTGAGTAATTTATGACGGAATTTTAATTTTCATGATAAATGTGCACAACATTCTTTCTGTTAAAAGAAACTCATGTTTGGAACAACTTGAGGTTGAGTAAGTGTTGACTAAATTTTTGGGTGAACTACCTCTTTAATGTCACCAACAGTAAAAAAACAAAAACGCTTAAAACTGTGCGTTTTTTACATGCCATAAAATCAATAAACACTGACTTCAGTTCCCAGCTAGGTCGTAAACCCCTTTTCATCTGTTTACTTGTTTTGCTTTTACCTCAGGGCCTGAAGACAAAAAAACAACTAGCTGAAATGAGTCACAATTTATATAATGCAAGTCCAACAGCGCTGTTGGAAAGCAGATGTTTGTTTTTTACAATATGCTGTCAGGATAACAGGACAGGACAACAATGTACCCGTTTTGTGAAAAAGCAAAAGACAGAACAAACTATAGAGCTTGGATGGACGTCACAGTCCATTTGGGCGTTTGTTTTTGTTTTCCGTGACATGACTTGTAGGTGTGTGTTGTGTAATTATGGATTAGAGGATTGGATCAAATTTAAATTAAAAGCACAAATTAACAACTTTCAATGCACACCCTTTTTTCTGAATGGAGATGCAACACCTTTGCCACCAGTCGAGACGTCTCAAAACAGCCTGAGGATCTTTGGCAGCTTTCCTGCTTCTTGTTTCATAATGTTAGCAGAGATAACAACAGGTCAAATAATCTTGCAGAGAATTGTTGTAACGAACCAACCAGCAATTTTTATTTAATTTTATGTCATTTCTTTTAATTTGTTTTATTTTTATTATTTTTTATTTAGGGGAGAAATGTTGCTGCACCAATTGCACAGGTCTGCAGGAGTTCTTGGAGGATTTTTAAGTTAGCATTCACATTTCCTATACAATAGCTACAGAAATAGTCCTTAATGTTAATGTTGCAATCTCATAAACTTGATATGTTTGTCTTTATAGCCCAGGTTGAACATGCATTGATCTACTGGTCTGTTTACTGTATTGTTTTTGACAGTGCAAAATCGTTACGCTTGGTTTGGTTTTCAGAGTATGAAAGGCTGAGGAAAAACTAAAATTACTACGGGGGTTTGTGGTTAACTGTGGTGAGGCGTGAGCAGTGAGGGTCAAAGCCAAGTGAACATTATATGACTCAAGCCCATCGCTATTAACTTGGTTAGATGTGGAGGATCTTTCACTGTAAACAGGCACGCCAGGCCTTTGTCTGACTCGATTGTGCCAGAAGAGAGGAATGCCCGTAGGCAGGGCGTCGAGCAGGCCTCGCGTGAGACAATTGTAATCTGGTCTTGCTGGAATGAGAAGAGTCTCATAACAAAGACACAGTCAAAACTAACTGGCACATTCAAGATTAAGGGTGATGAAGGAGGGACACAAAAATGTATACTAGACAAAATTCATATGATGGTGCACGTTTTTATTTCATTGTCGCACAATAACGTTCAATTCGTTAACATTTAGATGGACACTACCGTTCAAAGGTTTGGGTCATTTAAAAAAAAAAGAAATAAATACTTTTATTTAGCAAGGACACATTAAATTGATCAAACGTGACAGGAAAGTGTATAAGTGTACATGTATAATGTTATAGAAGATTTCTGATCACACTTTAGTTTAGGGTCCAGTTTTCACTATTAACTCACTTTTTGCCTCAATAATCTTAATTATTTACTGATTTTTAATAGTTAGCAAGGTAGTTGTTAAGTGTAGGTATTAGGTAGGATTAAAGGATGTAGAATATGGCCATGCAGAATAAGTATTAGTATGTGCTTTATATATAAGTATATCATAGTAATATGCATGCTAATAAGCAAGTAGTTAATAGTGAGAATTGGACCCTAAACGAAAGTGTTACCATATTTATATTTCAAATACAGTAAATGGTGTTCTTTGAAACTTTTTTTTTTTTTTATCAGATGTTGAAAAAAGTGAATCATGGTCCACAAAAATATTAAGCTGCACAGCTGTTGGAGAAACAAACATGTTTCATGAGCACCAAATCAGCATTTTAGACTGATTTCTGAAGGAACACGTGTCACTGAAGAAGACTGAAGTAATGCATTAGGTAGCATGAACGAAGAAGACTGGCGGATTAAAATGAATTACATTTTAAAATATCTTAAAATACAAACCGTTATTTTAAATTGCAATACTATATTATTGCATACAGTATGTATATCAGTGATATAACTATAACATATAAATATAACATATTTCAGGTTATTTATAATTTTTAGAATAAATTGAATCATTCATTTTAGTTCATTCTATTCCTCATTTGTAGGTCACTTTGGATAAAAAGTAAATGTCATGTTGTGAACAAATATGAATGAACAATTAAATATTTATAAATGAACTTGAAAACTGTTAGTTCATGCTACCCAATGCATGCAACCACAAAATGCCAAATTACAACAGTTACCACTGGACACAAAAAGTGAGTCATTTTGCTCTGTCTCCTGTTCATTTCTCTATGTCTGTGTTTGCCAGATGTGTTTCATTATATTCTGGACCCCTAATGTTTCTGAGCGCATCCTGGTAGATGTCATTGCGGTGGACACGGACTTCGCTCAGCTCTGCATCATTCCACTGAGAGTCTTTTCCTTCTTCCCTCTACCTGGTACCATTAAGTCTCTTATTTGATATTTTAACTTTACATACAACCTTCTATCATTTGCAGTGCCTCACATCTATGTGATCTTGTGTGTGTGTGTGTGTACAGTCACGGTTCGAGCTCATCTAACAGGCTGGTTAATGACGTTGAAGAAAACTTTCGTCCTGGCACCTAGTTCAGTTCTGCGCATCATTGTGCTCATCTCCAGTCTTCTGGTGCTGCCGTACATGGGGTTGGTATACAGTAGGAATATGCAAATATGCTAAATTATCCTCATTGAAATATCTTGGGAATGTGCTACTGCTCAGTATGGGATCTGTGAAGTAATTAGCTGTCATGCTGCCTCTGAATTTTTAGTGGGTCTAAAAATAAACCAATTCAAATCCCTGTCTGCATTTTGTGAATTAATTATGACTGGAGCTTATGCAGACTGCTGCAGCAACATTTCAAATTAACTCAGAAAATTGTTCTTTAAAGACCACCTGTAGTGAAAATCAAGTTTTTATGTCTATGTGGGTTTTTTAATGTGTTTTAAGACAATCTATGTGCAAATTCATAAGTCAACACCATTTTCTCATTACAACTGCTGTGAAAATAATGGTTTGAAAACACTGGTGTTCTTTGCGTCACAAACTACCTTGTAACCAATCATGTCACGAGGGGGCGGGGTTTAGCATATGCTGCGAAGCAGGGGCGACTCGAGAGAAACTAGGTTATTCCAGTATATTTTTCTGTTGATATGAAAAATCAGGTGCATTTAGCAATATAGCGGGTGAATTATATATATATATATGATGTATATTACGATGTTATGATGAACTAAATGCCTTTCTCCACTGACGTTCTATTATGTTCAAAGCGTTTCTAAGGATACTGATTTTTAGAAGGCAGCTGTCTGACTCTGAGATGGCGAATGGGAACATGGTTTGTGTCACTCACAATATATACTATTATGACTTTTGTAAATTATCGTTATTAAAGTCGGCATGAAATCAAAATTGACCCTATTTACTTTGTTAGCGGATAGTATTAGTCTTGTGGTGAACAATTAATCCGTGCAAGTTAATACACAGAAAAAAATTGTTTGCCGAAGTTATCTTTAATCAAAGTCTGAAACGTTACTTCCGGTCTGGAATGGTTCTTTTTCTGATGACGTAGGCTTGACGGCTTGGGTTGCTTAAACGCTTAACCACTCCCCTCAAACCGTTACTCTGCTATGGGCGAGAGATGGAGAGGAGAAGCGCTAAAGTAAAACCCTGCCCTCTGTTCAATATTCCGTTTCACTCGGAAATGCGTCACAACACTTGAGAAAAGTCGTTTGCAACTTCCGGTTCACGCAGACTTTAAACTCATTACATTCTGATACATCGGCTTGTATACAATACTGTATGATTCACTCTTCCACTTCTTCTGAATCAGTTTCTGGTTCAAACCTATGGCTGAATTAAACCAGTATTTCCACTTGCCATTGTGCAGCGTTTACCACAGTAAATGTGACCGGGTGGATTATGTAAGTGTGAGTGAGTGGAGGCGGGGGTAATTTGCTTATTCATGGTTACACATGTACTACATAAAGCAAGGGTGTAGAGTTACATTCAAGCTATTTTAAGACATGAATTAAAAAAAATTCAAAGGAAAAATCATTTAAATATGTCATTTTGGTGATCAAAGATTAGCTTTAAGGGATAAAATGATTGACTACAGGGGGACTTTATGGTTTGTTGATTAGAGCAACATTGTGTTGCAACTGTACAGCATTAAATTGTACATTTTTCTGCTGGTACTGTATTGAAACCACATTTGTCATGTTAATGTTGTTTGTTGCAGGGTACATGGTGCCACACTGGGAGTTGGGTCTTTATTAGCAGGATTTGTGGGAGAATCCACCATGGTTGCAGTGGCTGCCTGTTATGTATACCGAAAACAGGTGAGGAGCCATCAGACCGTGAAAGTCAACAGTCTGCAGGAATATTAAAGCTGGTGTACTACCTTATTTTCAATGCAGAAGTGATACAATACAGATCGTTTCAAAGCAGTATCACAGTAATAAACAGGAAAATAACTTCAAATATTCAGCTCAAATCAGTTCAGTGTTGATTAAGTTCAGGTCAATAACTGTGTATCAATTTTAAAATTAATTCGATTTAGCTATGAAGGAGCTCTATAGAAGACAATAGTGCCATTATCCAGCTCAGTTGTGTGAGACTTACAAATGATTAGGCACTATAGATAAATAACTACAAGAATAACAAAGTGCAGTAAACGGCAAAACTATTTGCACTAAAAATATGTGTTTATGATGATACTTTTTCTTTTTTAAATAAATTTTTTTTTGTTTGTTTGCAACATCGAGCAGCATAATGGACTGGTTTTGTACAGCTAAAATAACTTGAAGCAACTGACACCGGAAGCCTTGCACATTCAGATTACAATTGGTCAACCTGCTCTACGCTAAAAATAAGGTGGATATGTGAAGATACAATAACTGGTTAAAAGGGAACTGTATAATTTCTGTGCGATTGAGTCATAAACATGCAGAAAATAATGATTATTTTCAAACAGGTTTCAGTCAGAACACTTCCTCTTCTGTCATTGGTTGCTGTTGCTGTGAAAAAAAGAAATGTTTTGAAAGTATCACAGTGTTTACGCTGGGGGATTCAATTTAATTTGAATTAAATTTGTCTGTAATTTAATTAGTTTCTTCTGATGTAGTTGCATTAAATACTGTATAAACTATAGAACATTTCGATAAAACAATAGTGGATTTATCTTTTTTTGTTTAAGTAATGTTAAAATGTGTGTTTTTAATGTAAGCTTCTACCTTTAAATACTTTGGTCAGTTCAATAATTATTTATGTGAAAGAAATAAAAGAGCAGTCTCATGTCTATCCTCGGCTGGGCAAAGGGATTTAGAAAGTAATGCAATACTTTTTAGAGAGTAATTAGTACAGTAATCTAATTATGCGATTGGCAATGCAATTAGTACCCATATTAATTACTTTAGTAAAGTAACTTAACATTGCGCATCATTTTATAATATATTTGTATATATAATGTATATTTTAATTTTAAAAAAAGCTTAATTTTTCATACACGAAACCTGAACGCAGTTGCGCATGGAGTCCATTTAATACGAATCAGGAGTATTATCGTTTCAATGGTCTTTTAACTTTTAACATACTCGTGTTCAGTATCTATTCTGCAATATTTATTATTTGTCAATTTGTGTTGTCAGAAGAAAACCCCAGAAGCAGAAATGGTCGTGGATGAGAATAACTCTTCCCCGATGACTGAAATCACTTCCAGGACGGAGTTAGACGTCATTGAGGAGGCTGAAAATGAGCTGACGGAAAGAGAAGATGAGTGAATCCAAGCATGGAAAGAGAAAGCAAGGGTAGAATACTGTATACATGTTTTTTTCTTTCATTTGGAGATGGGGAAGAGGTGGATCTTTGATTTTTTGACAATAACTATAGAATAAAGTCCTAGTTAACACTTAATGTTTCTACAGGTCTACAATCTCTGCATTGCCCCAGGGGAACGGGGTAGAATGAGCAGATTTGCATGTCTACATCAAATGCACTCCTGCACTTTTTAAACTGAGGCATTTTTACAGACGTCTTCCAGAGTTCCTGTTCTGCAGCCTGTGAACGTTTTCGGGAAAATAAAAAAAATGGAGAACGAGTGCATAATTTTAATGACAGAACTGTTATCCGCTGAACTTTGACCCTGAGACATACCGTTTTCCTCTTGCATTGAGACGCACAATGAATAGTGTATTATGAGTGTATTGTAAATTGCTTAGAAGGAATATCTTTTACTGACTTGTGGCACAGACTAGATTTGATAGTATATTTCAATTGATTTATTTTTGTATTCACTGCACAAATGTATACTTTTCAAATGTCACTATGGAGTTATAGTACAGTACTGAAGTACAGTAGCCTATTTATTTGAGTTTTTATGAACGCATGAACATCATTTCTGATCAATTCATCTGATCCAGTATTTTGTGCTGGGACCACATTATAAAATCCATTTTATTTCATTTCATATCTTAGCAATTTACTATACGCTTTACTTTCAATACCTCTTTTGTTAAAATACTAAATGGAATGTAATTTTGTGAGTTTTTAGGCCTGCTTTACTTGCCTCTTGTTACTCTGTGCTTGTGGCCTAACTGAATGACAGATCATATGTCGGCTCACACAAATAAACTAAGCACCTTATGAATGCATTAATGTGTTTATTAAGCAAATGTTGTGCTAAAGCTGTCCTTTTTTGCATTTCTGTTTTGCATCTGTTTTGTGCATATTAAAGTGAGAGGCTGACGTGAGTCATAGAATATTTTATTCATATTTCCTCAAATGATCTTGCCTTCCAGTTCTTGAAAAAATTAGCATTTTACAACCAATACTGTATAACTTTTTGTATGTTTGGCAATTAAGTTATTCAGTGTTAATCTTCAGTGATGAATACAAAAATTCAGATGAACAGGGGAACAAAAAGAAATAAAAGTGCAATTAGTTTTTTCTCAACTCCACAATAAGCCAAATATTAAGTTATCTTGAACTCTGCTTGGCATCTGTTTCACCAGCTGCCTGTTAACGTGATTTATGCACGTTATTGTTGCTTTCAGTGTCTGTTAAGAACATGTAAACATAACAAAACATGATGGCAACCTAAGTTATTCTGACTTTCTTAAGAGTCAAACTGCTCTAATTTGAAAACTGGCAATATTTTGTGTAGAACCTTTTTAAAGAGTTCAAAAAACAGTCATGGCAGTAAAAATCAAAACCAGTATGGGAAACTACTTCGGTCACAATGAGTCCATATTTACGTAACAATGCTTTTAAAAATGACAATATAAATATAACAATATAAATTAAGAACTTACATTAAGACCATTACCTCATTTCCCTTACTATACCCACAATACATTCTTTTGAATTAAAATTCTCTAAAATTATTGTTGTAAACTCTTTAGTATTTTTTTTTTTTTAAACATTGACAATGTAAATCAACGCCATTTCCAACAGTGCATAATACAAACAAATATCACGCTTAAAGTAAAAAGGCAGTAAGGTTTTTCTTTTCCTTTCTGAATCAGTGTAAGTCATCACAGCTTTTCCTGACAGACAGATGTTCGTTCTGTGATTCATTTTTTTGGGGAAAAACCTGAGCACTTCTGCTTGCAATTTGATCTCGGTAGATTGCTGTAAATTCCCTTCATCTTCTCATTCGTCGGATGACCAACAGATCATATCAGGAACAAAACATCATGTCACTTTGTAGATCAGATTTGTTCTGTGAAGTCTGTTGTTAGGTCATCGTGATATCTTCTCCGTGCTGGTGTTGAACGATCCTCCTGACAGGGACGTTGTAATGGCGATCGTCCTCTGTGACGATACACACGCAGGGCCACTCCTGCTTGTGGTCATCTGGGTAATGTGACACAAACTCCTCTGTGTCCGTCATGTACAGACGGAAGGCTTGAATGGTGTGTTTTAAGGCATAGCCCAATAGAAACATCTCTACCTACAACACACAAAGCAAACACATTTAACTTGTACTTTTTTTTGCCAGATTAAAAACAGACAGAGCTGTAAGTAAGTTTGTCAGTGTCACCGTACTTGCCTGTTCTACCCCTCCGCTGAAGCCGATCTGGCTCAGGTGATTGGCCAGGAGGGTTTTTGGGTTTTCTGATGTGTCGCGGGCAAAAAGAAGCCAGCAGAACACAGGCACTTCTTGATCTGCCACCATGTTGTGATGAAGCTCGATGGCTTTGGCCAGCATCAGAAACTTGAGTGCTTCTAGAAGACCATACTCCTCTTCTCCACCCTGAAACACACGCTCACACAGATTCTGCTTCTCCTCTGGGCTCTCGCAGGCCGCTGCTGTCTGCCACTGAACAAACAACAAAGACAGACACGAATACATGAAAACACAAGTTATGATGATGTTTTTATATGATTAACTACAGAAGGTGTTATAGAAACAATTTCTAACGGCTGCGAGAATCAAGTACTCAATGATGCTGAAAATTCAGCTTTGCCATCACAGGGATAAATAGCATTTTAAAAAATATATTCAAATAGAAAAAAGTACAGTAGACAGTAAAATGCAGTTCTGTAGTCTGGCACGCATTTGTGAATCTCCTGTCTGTGACACACACATGACTCGTGCGCACAGAAAGCCACTTCAGACAGCGCTTGAACAGACAAAAACACACAAGATTATGCCAAAATGCCTGTTTCGTCTAGTATCCTCACAAGCGCAGTCTTAAAAGAGTTAATTAAGTCTTAAATGAATGTTGAAGTTGTGATTGGGCTGAAATTGAGCCCTGATATATTAAAGGACATTTATTATAATGGGTTATATGAAGATTGTTTTAAGTACACTTAAATTAAAAGTTGTTATATTTTTTAAAGCATAATAAATGTTAAAATAGCCAACTTTCAATTGTACTGTCATGCTGAATGACTATAATTAACGGCTAAAATTGAGAAAAAAAAATGTCATAAAGATATCAGTATTAGTATTGATATCGTGATACTGGCCTTCTTTCATAAAAAGACAATATTTAAAATATAGGCTACTGTCTTCATGTTGTTTCAACATTAATTTGGAGACTAAATGTGAAATTACTCATTTAAATATAATACAAACTTTAATGTTCGGTGCAATTAATCAGTTAATCAGCAATTAATCAGAGGCTTTCATCCGGCAACCCTTCCAAACAATCCATACTTGTCCAGTCGGTTTCTAACTGTACTGCCATAAACTTTAACATTTAACATGTTAACTGAGGCCTGTAGAGTCTGAGATGTAGGGTATTTTGCAGTTTCTCTAAGCACTGCACCTTGGGGTGAATTTGCGGGACGTCCATTCCTGGGAAGACTGGTAACTGTCTTGAATGTTTTTTGAAAAATTTTCCTCACTGTAGAATATTGCTATTTTCTTCTGGAAACAAACTTTGTTGCATTATTTTCGTTATCTCTGTAAAGCTGCTTTGAAAAAATCTGTATTGTAAAGAGCGCTATATAAATAAATGTGACTTGGCTTGACTAGAATGAAGGACTACAAATTGTTTGGAAATGGCCTTGCAACGCTTTCTAGATTGATGGCAATAACAATTCTTTAATATCATTGCTGATGTCTTTCCTGCTTGGCATTGTTAACACACACCTGAATGCTCTAGACCAGCAAACTGACAAAACTTCAGCTTTTTTAGAGTTGGTCACAATTGCTAATAATCAGTTAATCAAAGGCTGCGTTTACACTTGGCATTAGCATGCGACCTGTATCCGGATGTGGTCCACATACACATTGAAAAGACAAGGGGAAAAGCGTTTCTGATCGGAATGTTAATCAATCAGCATGTCCTAGTCCAGAGATAGTCGAGGACGCATGTGATAGGATCTCAGTGTAATGTAAACACAATCCAGCCATTGTTTCTACATTCAGAGGGCGACGTCATATAAATCCCTGCATGGCTGTCAGAAAATAATGGCCAGACACAGTTTAGACAATAAATTAAACTTATTTGAACCTTACAATAAACATCCATCTTTAAAACAGTTTATTTAGACTTACATGATACTGTGTGTCATATTATGCTACATATATTGTATAGAGATTCACCTTTTTCTTAAGGAGATCCAAATAGTATTTCAGTCTCTCCACAGAGTCCTCCTCCTCACTTGCCCACTTGCATTCTGGGGGAAACACCCATCCACCAATCAAATGCTCCCGAGCTTCAATCATCTCTGGCAACTGTGAGAATAACCAGCAGCTGTTAATCTGAGCTAGAAAGCATCGCATACAGTGTTATATGTATGAGACCGTTTGTAATCTGAAACAAATGGAAATGTAAAGCATGCTTTTAGTTAAAAGGAAAGTTTGCTGATTTTCAAACAAATCATGTTAGTAGTAAATATACAGGTGAAACTCGAAAAATTAGAATATCGTGCAAAAGTTAATTTATTTCAGTAATTCAACTTAAAAGGTGAAACTAATATATTATATAGACTCATTACATGCAAAGTGAGATATGTCAAGCCTTTATTATGGCTTACAGCAATGAAAACCTGCAAAGATTTTGAATTTGGGTTTTTCAAAACTGTAGGCCATAATCATCAAAATTATAACAAATAAAGGCTTGAAATATCTCACTTTGCATGTAATGAGTCTATATAATATATTAGTTTCACCTTTTAAGTTCTCCATGTTTACCTGCACCCACATGTCCCGGTTTATTTGTCAGCAAATGTCAGCCAGATGATGCGTTTTGACATATTTGACAGCTCTAGGGCTTTTGTTTGTTTTAAAATACAGATTGTACTTTTGCATTTTTGTATTCCTGCCAAAAGACAGTCAGATCAAGCCCAGACCCATAGTCATGTCGCAAAGATTTAAAGAAGAAAAAGATCATCTTCTACTGCATAGATGGCCAAGGTTTACAAAAAGCCCATCTTGCTAGCAATGAATTTACCCTTTAATGAAAAATTGATTATGGCAGCTGACTGAGGTCTAGAGGGGTCTCCTCACCAATAGAAAGCCTTCATCCTGTATCCAGGTGGGCATGTCTGTGCTGGTCGCCAGCACCTGGAACAGCGCGGCACGGAGAGCACAGTAATTATCTCCTCTGACTCTCCTCAGACCGCTGAAGCTACGGGACATCTCACTGTACCCCTGAAACAAACACGGATGCAAGTCAGACTTCTACAACAAGCACAGACAGGTCAAACTAGAGTACAGTGGCCCCAAAAAGCATACTTTAAACTTAACCCTTTCATGCATGAATTATGACAACTTCAGTCAGGTGTTTTTATTGATACTAGGGCATAAACAAAGATTTTAACTTGTTTTTACAGATATTTCAGCAAAATATCAAACCAAATTGCATTTATTTAAAAAATAGTATACTTTACGCACAACATTTTACACACACACACGAAAATAAATTGAGTTAGGTCACCTTTCTGATGAGAGTGCTTTTGGCCGTGTTCCCCTTCCATTCTTGCTCACTGTAGGCCAGTATGTCCACAGCTGGTGCTAAGCTACATCTGCTCTCTACACCAGGAACTAGACAGGAAGAAAAACACATAAATACCCAATGAGATGAATGCAGAAAAACCTTCGGACCAGTATCTTAAAAAACAAAACAACAGGGCCCAATCACATTTTCATTGATTTGATCGTCCCTAATACTTTTCCTTAACTGCAATGTTAATGGCTGGTGGATTACATATAATCACTGATATTGCTATAGTAGAGATATAACGTGACAAACAAACGAATCTTTAATACTTGTGAGCTCTAGTAGTGGTTTGGATGGCTTGTTATTGCAGGCTCCCATTTCAATGTCCTCTGCTCCCAGATACAGGTTTGCACTCCTACAACAAAAAGAGGAACTATCACGCATATGATATTCACAATGATAAGCAGTCATGAGGAGTCTAGCTGGAAGAGCTTATTAAAGTACAACATGTACAACTCACATCCAAAACACAATGATTCATCATGAAGAGCAAATTTAACTGTCTGGATCTAAAGAAGCTTTGTCCTGATTTTTTAAAGTTCTTCTACATCAGTTCTTCACACTTTTATATATATATATAAGTTAGGTCAAGTGTAACTATATTCATATATATATATATATATATTCATATTTGTGTGAAAATATAAATAAAAAACATTATTGTAAACATACAGTAGTTCCGGTTCAAGGAGTTGCAAGACTATACTCACAATACTGCATTCTCTAGTGTTCATTCATTTGTCTAAATCACAACTGATTCTGATGTCCAAATGCTTTCTGACCATCTGCTTTCCAAACTAAAGGTATTGATGGAAAGACTGAATTCAAGAATGACACATACTCATCCAGTGGCTCTTGCACTTCCTCCACGCTCTCTTCTGTCTCTTTTACAGGTATCAGCTTTATCTCTACAGTGCTACTTCTAAAAATGATATCTTCTTTTTGGGTGTCGGAAGCGTCTTCTTTTCCTTCATTTTCCTGGGCAACACTAGCTTCCTCTTCCCGTTTTTCCTTTTCCTCTTCTGTTCGTTGAGGTCCAGTCTCTGAAACACCTTTTACAACTTCCTCCAGTAATTTTGCATCGCTCGCCACAGTAACCTCACCTTTGGCCTCAGTGTTTTCTACAGCAACAGAATCACTGTAAATGGGAAAATGTTGACTGGTTATTAGGCAATTCTGACAAAGATGACACAATTTGGTGTCTCAATACTTTTAAAAAAACATTAGAGGCATGTTTTATACGTATATTTTAAATTGCATTTTCTTTTTGCTGTTATTTTATTGCCATAAACTACATTAAGACTCAAAATATTGCAAATAGATCAGTTCAAAAGTTTGGGGTCTAAGATTTGTGTTTTTTTAATGTTTGTGAAAGGAGTCTCATATGTTTACCAAGGCTGCATTTATTTGATACAGTAAAACCGTAATACTCTGAAATATTATTGTTAGACTATAAAACAGCTGTTTTCTTTTTAATATATTTTAAAACTTAATTTATTCCTGTGATAGCGAGAATGAATTTTCAGCAGCCATTACTCCACTTTTCAGAGTCTGACAATTCTTCAGAAATTATTAGAATATGTGCTTATATATATATTTTTTAACCTATATATATTCCTATATATATATATATATATATACCTAAGTGAGCAAAATCAGTGAGCAAAAAACAGGAACTATTCAAACTTTCTAAATGCGGCCATTTCGTAGCCTTAAACTGAGTCAAAGGTCACTATAATCTTCAATCACGAAAAACATGTTCTCAAAATAAGAAGGAAAGGAATGCGGGTCAGACAGCAACTGTCTTGAGGAATTGTAAAAACACCTGATAAACACTACTTAGACCTGATACATCAGTAGCCTATTAACACATTAAAACATTATATACACATTATTACCCACAAGAAGAAGACAAAACCATACATATAACAAAAGTATGGTGTTAAAACAAACAGTGACTCATTTAAGAAAACAAAAAACTGATTTCTGCAAGTAATGTTGACACAATATCGCTACACTGATCCTAGTGACTGTACTAAATTGTCAGTTGTTTGGCTTGGTGTGACATATCAACTTTGTCAATTCATCATTGCTATTATGATTGGTGTGAATATACTCCAAACTAATAACTACACTTAATCACAGAACACTTTTATGAACTCATGAGAGTTTAGCGCCACCTAATGGTAATAACTGAACAACAGGACGTACTAACCTCATTGTGTCAGTGTCTCTGGTTTTCTCAATGGGGCTTGATGGCACTGAGGCACATGTGGAGTCCAGGCCATTCTCAGTGGGTTCTGTAGCCTCACGCTCTTGCTCTGCAACCTTTTCACTCTTTTCTAGATCTGTCATAACATCTGTGACTTCAGGTTTGTTCACCTCAATAGTGCTGTAATAGAATAGAGAGACTGGTTAGAATCCACACACACCAGGGTTTTTACAGTTAACTAAAACTAAAACCATACAAAACTTTATATGAAATAAACATTAACTGACATAAAATAAAATATAGAAAACAAAGTGTTTATTAGTGTTTATTCAAGTGTTTTAGTGTTTATTCAAGCTAATAAAATTAAATTAATCACAAAATAGTAATTTTTAATGAAAATAAGGTTAAGATGCCAAAATTTTAGACGACAGGAATTTGAAAATTCTCGATAATAATTTCAATATCACACTAGTCTAACTAATGTAAGAAAAATGTTCTTAGGCTTAATTAAACATTAAATAATAAAAGAGAAACAAATATTTCAAGCAAGAACCAATTCAGTTCTCTTTCACATCTTACAACGGTTTTAAATTTTAAAATGCAATTAAAACGCTTGCAAAAGATCAACTTTCATGATGATGCATAACTGCATTGTCATTTCAAATGTCAAATTTCTGCAGTTTATCATGTCGACCAGTATATCGCCCGCCCCGAACATGGACAATTCAATTCCAGATGCGTAGGAATTTCTTCCCAATTTTATTTTATTACATTTTTAGTGAATTCATTACCTGTCAGTTTGTGTAGACGGCTTAGATGGCAGTTGCTCTTGACTCTCAGTTTCCAAGGCTTCCTCACTTGGTTTCTGGACTATGCCTTCTTCTTGAGGCAGCTTTTCCACAACTATGACATCAGCATTTCTTTCATTCTCAGAGTCCTTCGCGAGACCATTTTCAATGCCAGGAGAGAGTGCATTGTTACTATCCACACCTGGAGAAGAAACTTCCAGTGAAAGTTCCTGAGTTTGAGAAGCTTCAGATGTTTCATGCTTCTGTCCTTCCATCTCAGAACGGGTCTCTGGACGTTTCTCCTCCACTTCAGCTGCAGGCTCAGTGACGGGTTCCTCGGCAGTCACCTCAGCTATGCTTTCCTCAATAACACTGGACTCGTTACACTGACCTAAAACACCTGAGTCAGGTTCTGTGCTGCTGTTGTCCATCAGTGAATGATCCCCAGTGTCATTAAGACCAGCCTTTTCATGCGTCACTTCATAGGTGTCATTCAGAGGCAGTTCCTCAGTTTGGATCATTTCCTTCTCATCTGCAATCATTTCCACATGTGTTTCTGGCTCTGGTTCGGAGAAGTTCTTCTCAGCTTCTACCTGAGTAAGCGAAGTTACCTCCTGAACAGGTGCTTCCTTAACAGGTGTCTCCTCAGCAGGTGCGACTGTTGAGTCTGAACTTGTTGCGGTGGCATCATCTGTCATCTGAGCAGCTGCGACGTCTACCTTTTCAATTGATCCATGCTGAGCCTCTATCTCCTCTTTCACTGAGGCAACGATCTCGGCAGGTGCTTCGACTGTGTCTTGAGGTGCTTCTGAGACTTCAGCTGCAATGTTTTGGATTTCTTCAGTAAATTCAGTCTTTGTTTTTGGCGTTTCTTTACCTAAGATTATAGCTTGTGTTGGAGCAGTTTCAGGTGAAACACTGTCATTAAGTTCAGGAACAAGAGAGACTTCGGTGTGTAACATTGATATAGTTGTAGAGTAAGAGCTCTGTGCTTCAGGAATTTGAGCCTCTGCATTTGGCTGCTTGGTTACAATCAATTCATCCAGTTGTGGTTTTGTTTCTTCTTTATGCCTGTTGATTTGAAATGCCTTTAAGTCAAATGTGGATGTTATGTACATGAAAAACAGGATTCACAAGTTTGATGTACCATTCAATCATAAACATAAAGCTCTCTCCAGACCATGTATGAAAAATAAGGTTACAAAAAAAAGCGAGCCGCAAAAGTAAATAATTCAGAAATTGTCGCAATACTGACATCAATATTATGAGGACATAACCATTAAACTGTATGCATTTGACATAGAAATGTCGTCTTTTCATTCGTTTTGGCTATAATTTAAATAATTTAAAACAATTGCTCATACTACATGTGTGTAGCATCTTTGTTTGGATTGTGATTCAAATGCAGTGGTTGCCTCTAATTTTAAACGGGTACAGATATCTGTTTGTTAAAGGCCAGTTTGGCCAGTAAAGAGCGCAAAAAAAAGGCCAATCCATATCGGAAAAGGCCCATTTGCAGAAATAGGTCACAATAGGGAAGAAAAGATCATTGCTATTTCCGTTTCATGGCAACTTTTGTGAAAGGGAGATTGTTACGCTGAAAAAATGTATAAATAAGAGAAATTTAACAAGTTAAAAGTAATTTACCTGTGCTCCTCATCTGATATTGGACTGCCGACATCTGTTCCTGCTCTAGTTGATGTCTTTGATTCAGAGCTGTTCAGCAAACCTTTAGTCTCATCCTCTGTATGGTCACATGGGTTTTTTTTCCCACAACAGTCCCAACTGTTCCCCATGTTGGCACAGGATACAGGGATAGTTTTCAATAAATCCACTTTTCTGGGTTTAAGTTCTGACTGAAGGATGTGCAGTTATCAAGTGCAAGCAGCTTCCACTTCCAGAGGGCTAGCCATATACAAATATTATTTCTCCAGACAAGATCTTACATGTCTCGTACCAATACATTTGAGCAGTGTCTGTAAATAAAGTATTTCTGTAAGACTAGTCCAGCTACTGGAGCTGACCGTAAACTGCACTTCTAAGTATCTGGTCATCTGTTCAAACCTGCAGATTAAAAACAAACACAAAGTCCCACATGAGTATTAAACATGCCATTTCTTCAAGTAAAAATACAGGTTAGCGTGAAAATTCAGAAGATTTTGGTTTGCACATATACCATGGTAACCTATTTTTCTGCAAAAAATGCCATAATAGTTATTGTTATTACTGTAAAAATGCTGTAACATGGTTAAGCAACCATCCCAGTCATAAAAAATTCAACTAAGTCAAATTCATAAGACTCTGAAAGCATCTTACATTAATGCAATATTATTTATAAATTGTAATATTGTATAATAACTATACAGTGACTTTTTTGTAATGAAAGATCAAAAGGATAAACAATGCAGATTTATTTTCACTGGCTTCTTTGATCATATTTACCAAGGGTGCCAATAGTTCTGACCATGACTGTAGCTCTTTAACGATTTTTTTTTTAAATCCCTATGAATAAAAATTATTTCCATAACCAAAACTGCTGAAAAAGTGGACAGGCGCTGTTGACACTCCACTTGTTTGCTTTGACTCTGGCTGTGTCCGAAATCACTCCCTTTGGTGCACTATTTGAGGTGAGAAAACCACATGAATTTCACATGTGCAAAAACACATCTGGTCACATGTTAAACACATACTGAACTTTGCACACAGAAAATGTAGTTTTGGAAACAGTTCCAATGAGAAATCAATGTGATCACATGTAAAACATGCTAAGTTAATGTGTTTTTTTCTAGCTATTTACAGTAATGTCTGAAACCATATAGTGGACACTACTGAGTGTACTCAATCCAATAATGCATCTAAATAACAATTGTACAACCATGTCTGAGCAGCAAGCCGCTAGAAAATACCCATGTACTGTGAGCGTCCAATTAATTCCTCAGTTTCTCGCTAAAAAAAAAAAATAGTAGTCTACTTTGCGCTTTTAAACAAATCGACTGAGTGAATGATTCAAAGCACAAAGACATAAAGATTGAGTCACTTAACAAAACAGTAAATTAGTCTAAACAAATCGTTTGGCTGAAGAGATTCAAGTCAGCGGAATGAATTAAAACCCCTAGTAATTAAGGTACATTTTGGGGAGTTTCCATTCTTTGCTTAATATCTTTGACTAATAATACACTAAAATAGCCCATGCATGAGCAAAATCAAACTTAAAGCTAAAATACACAATATCATAAAATATTTCATAATAAGTTACTCCTTGTACCACAATGACACAAAAATATAAATAGAAGATTCATAGTTTTCTAACTAATTACTGTGCATCTATTTTCAGAAGTCCAGCTAAAATACACAAGGTTAACACTCAGTTTCGTATTATATGTTCAGTTTCACAATAATACATATGTTAATATAATTTGAGTTTTAGTCTGTTTGTAGGCCTACATTATACATGGTGAGTGAGAGTGTTTTGCGGCGCATGGCACAAGCGTCAGCACTCTGAATGTTGACATTGTTTACCAGAGATAATATTGCAACACTCTGTCCTACAAGTAAATTTAAAGTAACGTTACGTCGACAAACAGAGGCTAAAATATTATTTAAGCAAGCCGAATGTTTATAACGGAGATTTCCAAGCCCAGTGTTATTTAATAGCCTAAGAGCCACCATAACAACTGCCAACATCATCGCGTGGCTGTTCGGGATAATTAATCGATACTTTATATCGACAGAATCTTTATCCATGAATATTAAAATACACAAATGTCATAATTCCTACCTAAATGCGAAGAGTTCTCCCTTTACTTGCCAAGACGACAATTTTTGCGTCCAGGAAGACCCGACGTGTATTATGACTGTAGTTTCACTTTCCGTCTATATATACTGCCACAGGAAACCCTGTGTACTTAAGGTTTCTCGAGCTGATAATATCGTTTAACAGAGTAACTTTTTAACCGTAACCCTAAACAAAAGAGGAAAAAGTCAAGCCAGCGAGTTGCTTAACTTAAATTAAGCCATCTTAATTCATTTTATTTCGCTCTTATTCTTCATTTAAAGCACTTGAAGGGGGCAGAGCATGGTCTCAGATTAAAGGAATGTAGTGACATCTGATTCCAAAGGTCTCCACATCCATTAGACACACATCTACAGTACACAACTATCTTGAACCTATTAACTCAGTCTGTCTAAACTAGGAAAGTTAAGATGACAGCTGCTTTATCCACCCTTGTGAAAAGAAGTACACTTTAGCATACCTTTAAAATAGTGCTTTTATAGACTTAAGTGCAACCCGAATTCAATGTTTTCATACACATACAAAATTGCATTTTATTTGAAAATGAATGAAATAAATTTTTATTTTTATTTAAATGCAATTAGTTTAACCAAAAAGTTTATTTTTGGACCCACTTAAGACTGAAACATCTTTATTCCCCAATTTCACAGACAAGGTTTAAGCCTATAGTCATAGACTAAAAGTCAACTTTAAGCATCTTGCACTGGCATATCTTAAAATGTCTGGTACATATTTACCAGAAAATATGTACCAGAAAATATGAAAATACAACCAGGCCTATATGTAATTTCATAATTACGTCTTTTGTCTTTTAGATATGGTTAAATTCTACTGAATAAACAAGCGGTAAACAAAAATGTAATGTAATTTCACATTTATAATGATTAAGTAATTTAACAAAAATTTTTTTAAATGACCTTAAATGTAATATAGAGTAACACACTACAGTCTGAAGTAAAATCAAGTACTTTACCAGTACTTCAGGTCATATAACACATCAAAATAGCTGTAGTACTTTAAAGAAAAATACAAAAAGATTATTAAAAAATGTTTTAAAATTTACTTTAAAGTAAACCTTAATTTGACATTATTACAAGTGCACTTTTCAAACGTGTACTTATGAAACACTCAAGTGCACATTCAATAAAATTAAGCACACTTCTTTTTCAAAAAGGCAGTCCACTTTCTGATTGATTAAAATCCCTAAAGTTGCATCACAAAAAAGTAGTGTTGGTTTATTCATAATTCTGCTGATATTTCCAGAGATAAAACACTAAAAAAACACCACACATTAGAAACTGTGTGCTTACTTGGTTACATAATATCCAACCCATGCTCCAAGCTTAAGTTACACAGCTCAGTTATGATTACATAAATAGATAATATTTAACTAAATGGCACATATTAACTTCAGATAAATAAATTACATAAACACTTGATTAGATAAATATATTTTATTTGGTGGTAAATGTGCAACTCACTAAATTAGGTTGCAGCTCACTATGTACAGTGTTACTCACACAAATCAATATACAGTAAAAGGTAATGTATATCATAAAATGTGTTAGCCATATTATGCGTGAAAATTGTCATGCCATATATAGAACCATGGGTAATAATGTAGTGTTTTGCTACTAATCCAGCAAAAATGCAGTTTAACAGAATCACAGCACTTCTCAACTCCCTCAAGTACACTATTAATTTGAGTCAAATAATGTACAGGCTATTTTCTTTCCAGAATTGAGCTTGTTGTTTCCTGCCCACACAGGATGTTATTCAGACGGTCTGCTGCAGTGTTCACCACAAACACCCTGAATCCACTTCAAGTGTCTATGAGCTGCTGAATGTGAAGTTTTAGTTCTTCAGGAAGCCCCAGTTCTATTACTAGGTCCAAGCAGCACTTCAGAAGCTGTCTTGTAGAGAAAGAACCATGGGAAAGACTTCTTTGTGAATCTTCACTCGCGCCTCTGGCGTTCCCACAGCAGTCATTGTTCGTTCCATCTCTCCCACAACGGTCTGCATTGTTTGAGCATCCAGATTCTTCATCCTGGTCCACATTTAGGTCCTCCATGTCATCCACCACTTCGGTCACACTAGGCAGAGGCTTCTGCTGGGCTTTTCTCATGGCCTCCACCAGCCCGTCCTCATGCGTCTCCAGTCTCTGGAGCAGATCGGTGACAGACGCTAAAGCTGGGCTTCCAGCGAGCTGAACCTGACACCAGCACCGCACAGCACTGTGAAAAAAGACATGGTCAAAACCCACAGAAGATTGGACAGAATAGATTTAGGATTTTGATTCAGGTATAGAGGCCTAAAAAGATATATTTTTTTATATATAGTTAATTTGCTGCATGTTCTCTTTAATATGAGTGATGAAATAGCTTCACGAACAGCTTCAAGAACATCGTATTATCATAATTTCTGTTACAATTATCCAAGTTATCCGATATATTCCAGATATAAACATTGATGTCTATGATAGCGATCAAAATGGAGTAAAAAAAAAAAAAGTCTTTGGGAGTAACTTGATGCTTCAAATAAAGACCTTATCAATTACATTGTTACACCAGTAGGTGGCGTTTTTGTAATTTAATCATTCAAGAAATGTATTAAAAAACGCTGATTCATCAAGTAAGGAAACAAGTGAAGTATTTAGGAGTGAATCATTCAGTCGAACCAATTCTTTTTTTTAAATAATTAAATATTTAAATAAACTAGAACAATTAACAATTTGTCCTCTAGAACCTCTAGTAAATTATGTTTTTTAGTTGTTTATTCAGAATTGTGTAAAAATCGTGATCTCTATTTAAAAAAAAAGATAATTGTGATTCTCAATTTACCCAGAATCTCTATTATTACAGTATTTAGCGTTTTTATATTTTTTATATTTCTTTTTTAAAAGTTTCAGTCTTTTTTTTACTGAAAGAGTTTTTAGCGGTTTACATATTGTATTTCAATATGGATCTTTTTGTATTTAAGTTAGTTGATAAGGGAACATTTTCAACTACTTTTTCATGCGATATTTCTATTTTATTTCAAATAAAGAACATTTTAAATAGTTTTAGTTAATAACAACAAAACTACTTGACAAGTTGACAACCAATAAGGACCCAAATTATTGTCTAGCTGTGATTGAGCTATTTTTGTTAAAACAAATTCACTTCATTTGATGTTTTGCTGTCTAATGCAATGGTATCCATACTTTTGATTGACATCCTGAGAACTTTAGTTTATAGTTATAAGGCATAACCTAAAACAACCCTAGCTTCCTAAAACACTGCCAAACAGGGACAACTCACTAACATTAGAGGAACCTTCTGTTTGCTAGTACTGTAGTTTAATAGTATGCTCGCCTCACAACATTTTAAATACAGAGCAGTCACTCAACTCTGTACATTAATTGTAAAGCATAAACATGAAGATTTTTTTAAAATATAATAAGTGGTGTTAACTTACACCCACAAAATACCTCTAAAATGCTGACAACAACTATATAAGAATCATTTATTTTCATACTTTCCATAGGAGGGTGTATTTTGCGTGCATTTCTACTAAAAATGCCCTAAAATAATGTCAAATAAGATAAATGCACCGGCTTACCTCATGATTCCTTTGAGTTGACTGATGACAGTCATTTTAGTGGCTCCTTCTCTGTATCCCATGTTGAAACCAGCCTGTAGTGATGCTTCTTTCCCTGCATCAACACCATCTCTGAAACCATCCTGACAGAAAACCACACGGCAGTCGTTTCTAGACTGCGCTGCTTTCACTATAGCTACACATCGTGAATGTTGCTTTTGTGTGTCACCTCACCGGTGTTTTTAAAAAAAACTCTTACATTGCATGAACGAGAACATTCATTTAGGTTAGGGACAAAAAAAACGATACAATATTTCAGTACAAGCATGTTGTGAAGGGTTCGTCGTTGATAAATGACTGTTGACGTACCTTTGCGCGTTTTTCCATGTTGTATTTCCACTCTTTGTTCTGCAGACTGATATCATCCACATCCTCGTCGAACACATCCTCGCTGGACCCCACTGATTTCACCCACGACATGTTTGCTATCTACGACTCGCGACAGTTAATCTCACTGAGTGTGAACTCAACGTTAAAGGTGTCCAATCAGTAAAAGATGCTCGTTTCGGCCTCTCTGACAGGATTCATAAACCATTTTCACATCCACGTGGTCATGTGACTGACGTCATCAGAATGCATATGAAGCTGTTTTCTTCTTCTGGTCGCTTCTGGGTGTATTCACACATCATATCGCCTCCTGCTGGTCTGCCTGTGTAGCACACGCTTTTATTTAACTTTTTTTTTTTTTTTTTTTTTTCAGTCTATGATATATTTTATATATAATTTACATGAGATTCAAAAATGAAATAGTTACAGTTAAAAATAGTAATAGTTATGAGGAAGGTATTTCTCTGACAAAAACTACAGCTAGGCAAGTTACTAGGCAAGTTATCCGTTATTAATATTTCATTGGATCTCTCTTGTTTTTGCATGTGTACATAATTTCAAAATTCATCATTTGTATGTCAGACTGGCTAAAAATTATGTTCACAAAGCATGTTTCATTGTGTTATCACAAATAAAACAAAAGACTTCAAGGGCAACTAAGCAACATACTTGCAAATCTTTAACAAAATGTGTCACTACAGTATATCAATAACAAAGCTGTAGTTAAACAGTGTGCATATTTCCATTTTAATACCTGCAAACATTTTGGATTTTGTTTTATATTATGAATAGTAGCCTACCCAATAAAAAGGAGCCTGTGATGTAATTTTTGTTTTTATTTTAATTAATTCAATTAAATGTAATACAATTTTATGTCAAACTAGTTTAATTATCTGTATTATTATACTTATTATTATTACCACTGCTATGTTACTATTTTAGTAAAATCAATGCAGTGTTGCAATCTAAGAAATTGTTTAAAATATTAATTATAAAATGAAACATTAATATGAATAATATTACCAAAAATAAATATTAATAGTGCACACAAAAAGTTTAAAAAGTAAATAAAAAAGTGTTATATTGAGCCCAGTAAAAGTATGTGTCCTGCATGACCGCTAGATGGCGCTAGATTCATAATAAACGGTGTCTGCTTCGACAGACTGCTTTGAGTTGATCACCGGACGGTCCGTTTTGCAATGAATGAATCGAAAGTGAAAACATATTTAGTGTGGCTAATGTCATAACACAACGACACAAAAACATTTTTTAACTCTTATTTGAAATGAAACTCTTATTTACCTACCCGTATACTCTGACATGGGACAATTAGACAAATTAAAAGAGGAAAGCCTTATAAGATACATTGACTTAAAATGTCAATACACTTAAGAAACAAGTCTTTATCTCTCAAAAAGTGCCATGTTTAATGATGAGTCTAATTAATTTGGCTAGTCTAACTCCTTGAATTATTATGTTACATATGCTAAATAGAGCAGTACTGTAATGTGAAGAGGATTAATCTACCTCAACAGAACTGTGACCTTTACAATTATGCTAATTAAAACACCTCATTTATCTTTATGGTTATTTCAGGACAGGGCTAATTTTCAGGTATGCAACTTTTAAAATAAGCTCTACACGAGACATCTGTCATCCTCAAAGGTGCCTTGTGTAACTGTGAATAGTGCTTGGTCCTGGTTATAAATTATGTCTCATAATGGGCCCGATTCTTACAAGCTCGTGTGATGGTTCAGACAGTGAAGTGGCGCAGCAGGCGAGGGTTTTATGAGAAGAGAATCATCCTCTGTTGCCCAGTGGGTAGAAATGTATCCATTTAGGGTTCTTTTCCTCACCGTTAGCATTTTGTTCAGTGCCGATATCAGAGTGGAAAATCCAAATTTATCACAGGTGCTGGGAACCCTCAGGAATCCATGGTGAAATTTAATTGAAAAAACTACCATACAGTGATGTTACTGCTTAGACTCAATGGAAAAGTTAAACAGCTAAGCCAGTTTCAGCTTACAGTAGACTTTCAGAACTGAAAGTGCACTCACTCATCGCTGTTAGCATCTAGCGAAATTATAAAAATAACTATTTTATGTAGGTTGATTTGAATGCAGTCAACTAGGCCTATAGTTACAGTAATTATGAATTTAAAATATCGCATTTATACATAAGACATTTTTTATTTTAAAAATTATATTTTTAGCTCACTGTAGACTTTCAGAACTGAAAGCATGTTCACTCATATAAGCTACCTGTAAGTATCTAGTGAAATTATGACATTAGCATATTTTATTTAGGTCATTTTGAATGCTGTGTACCATTTAGGTATAGGCTACAGTAATTGTTTTAAGATTACACTATGTAACTTTTGGCCCTCTAGCGGTTAAAAACAAAACTGCATGCATTTTGCGGAAGAACATTACTTTGGTTGCGCCTCGGCTCTGCGTGGCTATGCGGATGAATATGGTTCTTTCACAACAACAACAAAAAAAGAGAGATTTCCTGCTGTTCATATTCCTGCTTATGAACAGTTTATGAAAAGGATTTCAAGGTGACAAGCTGAAGATGTTACTGTAGCTTTTAATAAACACTGTAGGCTACTTCCTTGAAAATAAATTACAGCTACCACAATTAAATGACCCTTCACAATAGATAATGCTTTGCAACGAACTCTTAAATAGCTAAATATGGCAATTTATCTGTTGAGTAATAAAAACGCCCTCTGCGCGTTGCTTTTACAACATTTCAAATCCGTGATAGGCAGGAGTGAGTGATGTGCAATAACGCAATTTCCCGCAAAAACCATCCCGGTCTAAAATATAAACACTTATAATAGGCTTACCATAGTTAATCTGGGTAAGACAAAAATATGTTTCATCAACAAGAAGTATGATGAAGACAATTGCTTATTTTAATGTTGTTAATTTAGAACCAAAAAAAAAAAAAAAAGAGAGATTAGCCTATATATGTACAAATAATTTCTGAATAAAACTTTTAATTATATATATATACATATTTATTTATTTTTAGCTAGTAGAATTGCAGAACTGAAAGTGTACTCACTTGTACAGTATAGCCTATATCTGTATTTGAGGTGAAATAAATAGGAAATTAGTATAGAGTGCATTAGAAGGCACTAGATGCAGTTCTTATAAGCATTAATATGTTTTAAAACATGTATACATCATTTAAAATTAAAATAATTATAGATTATAAAAAAAAACATTAAAATACATACAAATAAATATAAACTGAATTTATATTGATTACTTTTCATTTTAACACCAGTTCTAACACTTTATAATGCTTTTAAACCACATTATAACGGGCAGGGTATTTTTTTTTTTGTTACGCTACAAGTGATGACAAACACATTACTCTCATCAATATTGCATTTTCCCTTTCTTTCCTCCGCACCACAGAGACAAAGAAAAGAGGTCCCTGCTTTATTTTAAGATGGGCTATTCTTCATCTTGCGCTTTAAGGGAACACACAGGAGAGATGCAGCCAGTGGACAAATGCATTTCACCTTGCACAGAGTGCATTTGCAGGAGCCGGACAACAATGGCCCAGAGAATACTCCGGAGGGCCGCGTCGAAGGCCTGAAAATGGATTCCGAGGGGCCTGCGGATCCGAGGCTTTCTGCCGCCACACCTTCCTCCAGCGCCGCACTTTTCCCCCTCGCACGCTCTCCCTTCCTCTCTCGCTCTCCAGGAGAGCAAAACAAGCAGCCGGGGCAATCACCTGACACATTTCCATCCAATTTCCACTGCCGAATGTGTTCATTTTCGGCCCTAATGGCATGTCATTTCAGCGGAGCCTTTGGTCAAGAATTAATCCTGGAATCAAAACAGATTTTCCGGGGAGCAATCTTCCATCAAGTATTGATTTTTTTACACTCACAGAGCCTGTACTCCCTAATTTAACCTGACAGCACACTGCACAATGGACTAGAGAGCACCTTGGCGACTCGCAGAGGGAACTCTCTTGCGTTTTCTCTTTCTCTCTTGCTCCCACTTTTCACCCTCTCACTCCCTCCCCCCACCTCCTTTTGAGCAGCTTTTCAAAAAGTCAGGGAGAAAAGGAGAATTTTGAGGAGAGAGGTTTAAAAAACAAAGGACTTTGCGATGGTTACGTGTAAGGATGATGGAGATACAGTCACTGTTTTACCTCTAATTATGCTTTCAAGTGCATCGCATCCGAGGCGTGTAGGACCGAGAAGGGCTCTAGGAAACGGAAAAGAGGGAAATTAAAAGAAAGAAGGAACGAGGGAAAGAGAGAGGAGTGTTTTCCAGGGGCTATCAGGTATCATTATGGGCCTGTTGACATCCAGGACTCTCTGTGCAATGCACCTCTAAGATGTTCTCCTCCTCCTGCAGCCATTTTCTTTCCCTGAGTGGGTGAAAAGGGTTTCATCAGGGGCTGGAGAAGAGGAGAGGAGGGGACAGGAGAGTCCGAATTCTCAATGTGCAGCTGACCACTAATGAGTGGACCCTCCTGAACGGGCTTCATAAAGCCTCTATCCTCAACCTGTCTCCTGCGGCAGAGGGTTTCCAGCTCATTTTGACACTCACTTGTATCTTGTAGAACAGAAAAAGACAAGTTGACAGTGAATCTTTAACGATTAAACATGAAAAGTACATTTTGAAAACATGGGGAATTTACATAAAGTAGTATTTAAAGTCAGCAAAATCACTTTAGAGAAATGCATCTCATTATTGTTAATCAAACATCACAACTCTTTACTTTCTGGTGATCTATGTATGTTTGACTTAAATTATTTAGTCCAATCAACTCAGTTCACATTCAGATCTGCTTCCATCCAATCAACAACCAGTGGATGAAACCAAGTCCCCGCTCCATGTGTTTTTCTTTTTCAATAATCTGTTTCACTGGGAAGTTCTGTACGTCACGATACGGAAGAAACAACATTCGAAACACAGTGACTTTAATTAGCATAAACAAAGTGATGGAAATCATGATAATCGTTGAGTCAGTGGTCAACTACATTGTCCTTGACCGTAGGAAAAAAGTCCTCTATTTCAGTGATTCCTATAGCCTGCGATATGTAGTTAAGCATAGGGTAATCTAAAAAGTTTTAGATTTTGCTGTGGTAAACCACCCAGTAAGCAATTTTGTATTTAAAAGACGTCTAATAGCCGTCCAAACCAACGCTATCTCACGACCAATTCGTACGAATTTGTCGAAGAGTGATTAAAAGGTGGATAATTCGTACGAATTCGTACCATACAATTTGTCTGAACTCACGTGATGGGTAGGTTGAGGGGCAGGGTCAGGGGTTGGTCATTCGTACGAATTCATATGAATTTGGCAACTCGTAAAAAAATTACGATTTAGCAAAAATCTTACAAATTCATACATGAGTGAGGTCGTATGAATTGGTATGAATTAGCCACCTTTTAAAATTCGAACGAATCGCCGTGAGATCGGGTTGGTCCAAACACAGCCCCGACGTCTAGGCTTAAACCAGGCAAAATTTGGACTGTCAGTGAAAATTCAATAGATGTCTAACCGTAGCCCAATAATACACACACAGGATACGCATAGAACATGTCAAAGAAATGAAAACCAAACACCTTGTAATCACTGCAGACTTTGCTTACATGATCGAATATCGTACGTCTCGCAAGTTATTTTGGCAGAAACAACTTGTAACCAAATTCAAGATTATTTTGGCTAGAAGTGGGTTACTCATAGCCGGACTATATCGGGTCTATACTAGTTAACATAGACGTGAAATGACGGCTATAGCTTGCTGGGCAATAAATCGCTTGAAATAAATATTAGGACTGTTAGAAGGTTAAGAAAATTGCAAATGTATGTATTTAGTTTAACTGTATTACTTTGTTTATTTAAATTTTTTACCTTATCACAATTATTTTAGGGGAAAAAAGTAATAGATTTTCATGTATGTTTCATTCATGTAATTTTAGTGACTGCTTAATAGTGTACTTGAGATTTATTCATTAATGACATGAATGAGACTCAAAAACCAAAAAAAAAAATTGTGACATGAATGAGAATGAACTGAATTGAATCACTGTGCACATTAAATCACAAGAGCAAGCATGTATTTCCAGAAAAATGTACAGGTAACAATTACATTATGTATAGTAGCATTGCATCCCTGAGCCAGGTTTGTTGTTGGTCTCACCTCCAACTTACTGAACGCTAAAACGCCGCTTTAGCTGCTAAAGATAAATGGAGCGGAGGGCAATTGGATCTGTTGTCCCAGTCACATCTCCATCAGCATCAGAGGCAGGGGGATTATTTACCCGGCTGATAATGGAGAGGAGAGATGGACAGAGGGAGAGGATTGGGATGGGAGCCCATCCACTGACACCTCAGACAGGCTGTGAGCATCGGTAATTGCCCCTCCGGAGGCAACAAGGTGTGCACAAACAGCAGAGATGCCTGAGTGGCCATATATTTGTGTATGTGCCTCGGAGTGTGCGAGGCAGACGCGCGTTCAAGGGATACGGCGACAGTTCATTTTCCTAGAACATCGTCCCGCCACACGTCCACTGCTGAGGAGATAAGCCAAGAGAGCACCTCTCCGCTGATGGAAAAACAAAAAGAACAATTTAAAAAGCATCGGCATCAAGCAAACATGCGCGCACATTCACCCACGGCCGAATATTCTCTCTCACTTTCCTTTTCAGAGTGTCTTGACTGATATTGAACAGTAATCCATTTGAGCTGCTGACATTTCATAATGTTTTCTCCCCTCTTGTCTTCCTTCTCTCTTTCTCTCTCAGGGCAATTTCTGACACTTGGAAGTTGAGCAGAAACGTGTTCCATTGAAGCAAGCCGTAAATACGAGAGGATTCTGCTTTTGAAAAGCAGCGTGAAGTCTAGCGTGAGGATAATTATTGCTTTCACTGCCCTGAACAAATCGATCCAGATACGCTGCATTATGCAGACTTGTGCTTTTAAGAGAAGTTGGTCCACAAGACACACTTCTGTTTTTCATAATAGATAAGACAACATTAAGGAAAGCAGAGTAGAAAACAAGCATCTAGCTCATCTTGTGCTGATGTTTTTACAAATCATAGCCAGAAAATAGACCTTGCAGTCACAGATTTGCTTCATAAAATGTTTTGGCAAAATTAGACTACTGTACATAGAAGTTATTTGTATTTAGTTGGTATCTATTGCTTTAGTCAGGATTTATTTCCATTCAGCTTTTTTATTTTTCAATTTTTTTTTTAAATTAATATTTAATTAATTGAATTAACAACAGTAATGTGCCTGGGACAAAGTATTGTTGTCATTATGCAACTATTTCATAGAATACTGCATTTGACCAATCAGAAACAAGTATTCTAACAAGAATTGTTGGAAAATTCATAATTTTAAAATGAAATTCTTTTGTCATATGGCAGGGCCATGAGTCCATTGTACAATAGTGTAGTGATGTATGAAGCACAAAGGTCACAAATGTCAAACTAAGCAGCTTCCCAGTGTCCAATGAGGCAAATGTGTGCCAAAAATTAATCGATGCATGTTAAAGATCAGCAGACTTGAAGCCTGACGTGAAATCTGCTAGGGTAAATTCTTCGCCACCTAATATCCACCAGATGACAACATGTCGCCAGCGGAATTTCATCATTGGAAGGTAAATGTGACCAGGCCAACAAAACCCAACAACACAAGAAAATGTAACTATTTTATAAGTTATGATTTGATTTGTTTGACTGTACAAAAATGTTTGGTGATCGTACGAAAACGCACTAGTTTTAAGGGGGGAAAAAACACCCATATCCCCACCACTAGTTTTTACATCTTAATCGATTTTGAAATCGGATAACATGGGTGTTTTTGAAACAAAAAAGCTTGTTAAAATGGACTACTTGAAAAAATATAATGCATTGTATTTTTAGGACTTGCATTTTTATGGGCAAAAAATGCAACATGGTTGTATATTTAAGCTGTTAATATTTCAATTCAAAAATATCTGAAACGCTCCCAATACTAATTTTCCGCAGTATTCACGTAAAACAGTCATTTGTGTTTTAAGTGAACGTAAACAGTTGAAAAAAAAACGGATGTGTAAAGCCGGGTGGACACTGTGATTTATAATAGTCCTTTGTTGCTTGTCAGACTGTACAAACATGATCATCGCTGTAAGCCATGTCACACTGTAAGATCTCAGCTGTCATTAATGTCAGACTGTACGACAGTCAAGACGTGTTAAAAACGGACGCCAGAAAACTTGTCCGGAGTTTTACATCAATCAATAACACGTTCGGTGACAGTGAGCTGCATTACATGCGGGATTGAAATGGTGGCTACAAAGAAATGTCTAACGTTCATTTTGGTCATGGCTTGTCTTGAAAAACGAAGACAATTTAACGGTCGTCGTAGAAGTCACACTGAAGGACTGTGAGTCAAATCTTCTGACAATGCCAGAATTTCATCTGAGGTCAAATTTAATCGCAGCGGTCATTAATCGGCTGTCGGTGAACGTCAAACTAACGATCAAAGACTTCAGATTTTAGCCTATCAGAGGAGTCTTTTAGGATTTGCAAAATTTGTCTCAGACGTACAAATCGTGGCCAAAATCGCACACATTTTGGACACAGTGTGTACCCGGCTTAACAATATAATGGATCCGTGCGTCAGGTCTTAAAGTGACAGCAGCCTAATAAACCTGCTGCCAAATTATGAGATAATATTAAAAATATCTATATGGCAGTATTTCTCCATGGTATTGATGTAAATATTGTGGCCAGTTAAAATGCTGAATGGCTATCTTTGGAAAACCACTAGCCAAAGTGGCTGGTGAGCAAAAAAGTTAATGTCAAGCCCTGGTTGTATCATACCGATTTAAAATCCTAAATATCAAACACCGCAATCAATAGAAACAATACCCAATCAGAAAGCGAGGTGACGGAAGACAGAAGCATTACACGACTTCATTAAAAGAGTTTTAAGAGAAGTAGCAGTGCTTTGCCTTCTGAGAATATAGTTCCCAGTATGTATACGGTATGGCTGTGTCTCATGTGACCTTGTTATTTGTACACGCCGTGACTATACAAATCACACCATGTAAATAGGAAAATGTTGGCGTTATTTTTTCACTTATTGGGGAGCAGTATGCTAGCTGGAGCCATTTACCTCCAGTCTTTGTGCTAAGCTAGGCTAGCAGTGGGTGCGTCAGACAGTTACGACACATACGGAGATAAAAAGGTATGGACTTATCTAACTCTGGGGGATACGCTGAATAAGCTAAAGTCCCAAAAAGTTGGCGTGTTTAAGCAGATTGTAAAAATTCGGCACAGATGCCACTAATTTACCAAATGGTAAAATAGTAATGAACTACCATGAGAATGTGTAGCGTGCCTTTACGTTTGCAACACAATGTAGTTTTGGTCAAAAAGCAATGCTTTGGTAAAGGTGAGTCATTATGATCTAAGATTCTAAATCTAATCTACACCTGGGAATAAACAGAAGGCATCTAGGATTAAACATGTTGATCATGATCATGAGGTTTGACACAAACATGTGGAGTTCATGCTACTTTAGTTCTGCCATCATTAAATCAAATAGGCACACACCAAATAAGACATTCTAGGATTCATTTTTCAATTTCACCCACTCAATTTGTTATGCTGATAACATTTTTTGTCATTTAAAAATGACATTATAAATACTAATTATTATGGTTTCAGACTTTTGAACTCCATTGTACATCTACTACACTTCCTTTCAGTGCCCAAGTCACATGAAGAAACTAGAAAACTGGCTTATTTGGCAAAATATCCCTGTAATTGGTTCAAAAATGGAGCTGATGTATTCTCTCCATGTCTTCCCACTTGACAAAGTTTTTGAAAAGCTTCTTTCTGAATGCTGAAGTCTATGGTTGCAAAAATAGCACATCTCTACACGTTCATTACAGAGCTAATGGCAAATATGATGAAATGGGACACAAAACAAAAGAATACAAAAAAAATGCATCTGCTACTATTAAAAAGAAGAGCAGGAAGGGAAGAAAGGACAGTGCAAACATCTTCAACATCAGTTCTCAGCCTAATGTTAATAATTTATGTTGTGTGTGCTTCTTTATGATTAATATTTATTTATTTACCGCTCTTCAATTTGCCAGCCAGTCAAGCTTTCAAAGACTTCATGGACAAGAGAAGCCGTCACAAACTTCAGAGTTTACTTTCAAAAGCCTTTCAGCAGAGAATGTGCTTTCTCTCTTAGAGACGGCTCATTATTGTTATCTGTTGCAGCAAAGAAATGAAATATTGATGCGAAATAACCCTGGCATGGATTCCTTTCTATTGACCCTATGGAAATCTAAATGAATTGCTGCTGACCCTGGAAGCCTGTGGGCCGTCGGTTTGCTTTTAGGTGTGAATTCAGCATTGAAAGCTTGTTCGGCTGTAAGGAGAAAAGCATTTGTGTGTGACTCTTCACTTTATATCAGCGATTACATGGAAGGACGGCGCATTACGGAGGACAGAATGAAAGACGGCTATTGTTCAGAGGAAGAGACGAATCACTGGGAAGTAAAGTGGGTTTAACATGGTTAAAATAGCAAGATAATGTGTCTTTTAAAGGATAAATGGGATTGTTTTGCAGAGTGAATGTTTGAAATTTTCACTCTTGTTAATCCAACACTCTTGTTACGTACGTTACAATGATTTCTGGGGAACCATTTGAACTATATGTGCAAGAAATTTACCATCACTACATGGCTATTATTTACCATCATCATCATCATACAGCATTTAAACGTTTGTTGTTTTATAGTTGTTATATAAAGTTTCTAACCTTCTGTTGTTTCATATGTGTTATATAAAGCTTCTAACCTTTTGTTGTTTTATAGTTGGAAGTTGAACAACCTGCTCTACGAGTTGAGAATGGGGTGAATTAAAGGAAGAATTGAAAGTACGCTTACATATTCAGTTCTCCAACTTAACACGTAGGCTAAGTAAAGTGTCCGTTGAATTTCAATAATTCAGCGGACTGAAGTCAACTATTCGTTTTATAGCGTGATTACCACACGTCAAGATGTTTTATTTCAGGACATTTGTCAGGTTTTTGTCGGTAAAACCAAATTAGCACTTAGAACTAATTTCTTACGCATCTCATTCCAAGCCTCCATTGCTAATTCCATATAATGTTTGAGGTAGTGACGTAGGCTTGAGCCAATGATATGCAGGTATGTGAGAGAGAGAGAGAGAGAGAGAGAGAGAGAGAGAATTGTTAATTTCTCTCTCTCTCTCTCTCTCTCTCTCTCTCTCTCTCTCTCTCTCTCTCTATATATATATATATATATATATATATAAACTAACAATTATTTTGGCGAAGTGATATGGAATGGTAATGTGGTCAAAAGACCTAGAACTACTTCATAGCTGCGCGTTTACTAGAAAATAATTGGACACCTTCCAATTCATCAACCAATCAGAATCAAGCATGCAACAGCCCTGTGAAATAGCTCTACGTGTTGGCCTATGGGATAATGTCAGCCGCTGAGGGATTAGGGATCTAGTGTCGTTTTTAAGGAATTTATTTTACCATAATGATAGAATAAATCTGCAATATTGATTTCAATTGAAATTATTTAATCTTACCTTCTCTTAAAGCTTCCCCTAACAAAAGTCCAATCCAATGTAAAAAAAACTAAACAAAAATTCACCAAAGCGACAAGATTATGTGCAACAAATATTATGAGACATTAAAATAGCATTGGGTTCAGTTATGAGCGGACTGGTATACAAACAGCATTGCCATGGAATAATAAAATATCAGAAAGCGGAGTATCAGAATCAAGTATTCAAGAGAGTGGTGTAATAATAAATATCATTAAGTATTCACTTACTTGGTAAAAGTGGATTTTATCCCCTCTGTATATTCTTCTTTTAATTATGGTACTAAACTTTAAAACAGGATTTTTCAGACAATGAAATGTGAATTAAGTCATCTTTGTTTCTTCTGCTGTGTAAAATATTCTTCAGTAAGAAATGCAGCCATTGCGTTTCATCTCAAACAATTGTTTATTATTAATTATTATGGTACAAATTAATGTGACAGACTTGAAGCTGTTAAGAAATACACAAAGTGCAGCTTAACTGACCGAACAGATATTGCTCTATATAATACATACAGTTTTCAGTCTATAAAATTTAAAGCATCCTTAGCAGGTTAAACAGCTTTGGTTTCGAGGTCTTGAGAGTAATAACAACGTTAACGTTTCAAACTCGACTGTGTGTGTGTGTGTGTGTGTGTGTATGTGTGTGTGTGTTCTTCAATAAATCTCAAAAGATTTTCCATCATCTTTCGAAAACAATTGAGTTGAACCACAAAGTTTTCTTTGTTCCCCATTTATACAGGGCAATTCCAGGCAATCAAACTCAAAAATGTATCTTACATAGTGAAAGGGGATAAACAAACATAAACAATGCAGAAACTAAATAATAAAAAAAAGAAGAAAGTCATGAAACTATGTCTGCTCTATACACGTGACCCCGGAAAGCACATCGTAAAGAAAAGCAGGTGCGAATCAATCTATGACGGTCATAAAAACTACTTACAAACATATACACAAGTCCATTATGGTTTGTTGTGAACCTTTGCAGAAAGGTATCATGTTATGACATTGCTCACTACTTAGCAGGACAGTGCTGAGGTAATTTATGATATACTCCATTGAATCAATTTTCTTCAATCAGTTACATATTTCAAGATTGTCAACGACATTTAGCCATTTCTCTGTACAATGTGCATATAACTATTGAGCTTTGGTCCAGCATTGAAAAGATGAGCAAAGGCAGAACGCAGATTTTTGTCTCTTGGTTTTAATTTTTGGTCACAGCTTTATTTCATAAGCGTGTATACCTTAAGACGTCCTGTCTCTGCAACCATACAAAGATGCCATGCTTCTGAATTCATGAAAATGAACGGAGCTGGGAGAATGTCATATTATACAATACGAGTTGAGTTAATGGAATAGGTTGCGAACAGCTGCCAGAAGCCGGACAATTTTTCTGTAACTATAATTATGGCAAATGTCCATTGTGATGTACTACATTTGAATAAATACCTCAAAAGATTTTCTTTGTTCTTGCCATTTTCTGTTCATTGCTGATTGACAGATACAGACAAAATTGTATAGGATGAAATATCAACAGTATCGTAAGTAGTTTTTAGCAACTTTTGACAACTGTGTTTGAGTTAAATATATAAATGTCATACAGCTAACCAATTTTAATTGTATTTTTTAATGTTGCAGAAAATATTTAAATTTGTCTGTAAACGGACACCTTTTTATTGTTTTTGTCTTAAAGTATGAAGTGATGCAATATAAGAATTATACACACACACAAAAAAATAAATCATCAAATTACTGTAAATACAACCGGTAGGCTGTTTGTATGATGGTGTATTTGGGACAATTAATTATTTGTTAAATATATTAAAGTTTATATTCAGTAAAATGTTTGGCTTACATCAAAAATGAGCATTTTTCAGTCCTTTCTTCCATCTGAGCAAGTCTTTCTGACTGACACAATGGAGTTTTTGCACAAAGCCAAAAAAAAAAAAAACCTTAAGCACAAAACCAATTTAAAAGACATGAGGACAAAAGATAACTTGCATAACCCAAGTGAAATAAAGTAATTCATCTCATATATATATATATATATATATAAATATTTTTTTAGTTAAGTGTGACAAAAAATAAAACCATCCGATCACATGAATAAAATGGTTTGAGAACGGTTCAGGCCAAGGTATGACACAATGTCCTTGTTCTTTGGCTAGGAGGCTTTGGCAACACCGTAAAATAGCTTGAATCACAGCTGCAACGAACGTGGATGTCTATGGTATGTTCACTGAGAATCTCTTTGCAAAATATTCCTCCCAAGTGCAGTCTTTTATGACGGATGCCTTAATGTTTATGAACAGAGTGAGATGACACGGTTGACAATGGCCTTATATGGACAGCAGAAACGTGACAATAAACTTCTCAAAGATATTTTTTTGGAACTTGTGATTTCAATTAGGTGACAGATTACCAGAAATATTTACATACAAACCCAAGAGATAAAATAAGACAAAGATTCAATGTCACACCCACCAACCCCATCACACAAAATCATTTTCTTTCTTTCTTTTTTTTTCTTCTTTTTTTTGCCATTTTCCCCCCGTAAAAATGTAAAAATGTAAAACACATTTACAATTATAAAACCTCAGGAATCAGATGCAACAAACTTTGGTAAGTAGTTTCTTCACCATCCTTGATTTAAATATGATCCTTGTTCTTAATTCCTCACACACTGCTAATGAATCAGTACTTTAACTCTCTTTTTTCTTGACTTTTTTGGTTTTTGCTTTTTGTGATGATAACACTGACAATATTTCTTTTTGTCTCTGTCGACAGTCCATCCAGTCGACGATGCATCGGATACTAATTGTCCAGGTTTAAGTCCACAACATCAGAAGTTTCGCCATCGGTGCGTGTTCGCCTCATCGAGCTAAGGATGTTCTTCCATATTGTCGACCAGAGGGTCCATTGGTGCGATCGGCCCGAGCTCGGGCGGTTTCAGCCTCTTAATAGTGTTTTTCAACGCTTGCCTCTTATTGCAGAACCAGACGCGCACCACCTCACGGTCATAGTTCAGTTTCTCCGCGATTTCGGTCATCTCCTGACCGGAGGGGTGAGTGTTCTTCTCGAAGTGGCTGTTGAGGATTTCCAGAGCCTGCGGCGTGAAAGAGGTCCGCCGCTTGCGCTTTTTGGAGGGCTCGCTGCCGATAAACTCGGTCAGGTTCTGCATACCGGAGCGATGGCGGGCTTCCGCCTCGGCCATCCAGCGCTCCAGCACGGGCTTAATCTTCTGGGCGCTTTTTGGGGTGATGTCCAACTTCTCGAACCTGGCAGGATATAAAAGGCCAGGGTTCAGTTTGCCTGTCAGACTGCTAGCTATAGTGTTCTCTTGGGCTTCCTGTGGTAGGAAAAAGTGGCTTCTCAGGATGGTGTGTCTGGGGGAGAATTGAGAGAGAACAAGCTTACTCAAGTGCCCAGACCGGGTGAGGGGTTTCCTGTCTGACCCAGTTGCCCAGAAGGGGTCTCTTGGTCCAAGCCGCCAATGGGACAGAGAGTTTCATGCATTGCTTCAGCTGTTGCGTGCTGGGAAACAAATGAATCTAAGCCCAACGAGCTAGTTTTTGCACTCCAGTACATCAAATGTTCCTTCATATGATGCTTTTTGTTGACTCTCTGTACCCATGATGCATTGAACCAAGAGGACTCTTCCACGGGCCGGCCCAAATACAAACAAGCACCTGACTGATATCATAAAGAATGAATTCATTTATTTGCCTTCTCTAGCTCCTCTGTACAATCAAAGCCACAGTTGGCATCACATATGATTAGGAATTCTCTTTTCTGTGAGAGATTTTAATACATATTGTCAAATGGATAACACAGGCATGCAATAAAACAGTAAAAGCATTATTAATTCACAAATGGTTTAAATTATTCACTCAAATGCACACACATTTGAATACACTTCCAAAACTTCTCCGTCTTCCTCAACAAGCCTGATGCTCATTTAATGTTTAATGCTAATACATTTTCACCTTCACTTTTGAATATGTCTGCAAGTTTAGGGTCTCCGGGGAGGCAAATCAGTCTAATATTTAGGTCTTACTTGGCAATTGAGGTAGAAACTTTGCTTTCTGAACAAAAACAATAATGAAATTTTTTTCACGGTTACTAGTTTTACACTTGTTTAAACTAAGCACTAAAAACAGCTTCATTTCACACAGCAGCCACTTGAGCTGCAAGAAAGAAAAGAAAATGCCTGGTAAAAGTTTAGTACGCTATGTAGCTCTTTATTTGGGGTTACACTGAACTATGGGAATCGTTTTGAATAGATATAGTTTAGATTGTATATATTATAATGATCATTATAAAACAAATGTGGTGCGTCTCTACAGGATGTTCAATGTAACAACCCCTTGAGAAGCACTGATACTGATCTACAGAGTATATAGTTACAGAAGAACCATAAAAGAGCTTTTGTCTCCAAAGACTCCACTGAACGTGGAGATTTCCAGGTGTGTCTTTAATGGGGAGATGTTTCAGTGAGTTCCCTGACCTGCGCTCCTATCCGACACATGGACATCTGTCAGGCAGACAGAGAAAAGCCCAGCCGAGGGAGGCGAGAGAGGTGAACTACTGCTCTCTGAAACAACACACAGTCTCTCTTGGTCCTGAACTCCTGGACAGGCTCCTGTGAGGAGGCCTTTGATGGAATCTTAACTGGCATTTGGAAAGACGCCTGAAGCGGGGGCAAAGGCCCTCGCTCTCCCAGGTCCTCAAACGAAAAGACGTATTTTTTTTTTCAGAACGGAGATGAGTGACAGCACCCTGTTAAAGCCAACTGAGCAGGAAAAAGTCCAGGCATATTGAGATGCCGACTTATTCATAGTCATGTATTATTTAATTTCTTAATTTTAGATCCTGTTCACTGCAGTAACACCAAAAATAAGTTAAATATGTCAGCTTCTGGTTGGAGAGAGACAGAGGGGATATAATAATGCTAATGCAGGATCAACAAAAATCACTACTTTATAAAGCCATATAAAACGGAGTAGGTTTTAGTAGTGACTAGATTATTTTATTTTTTAAGAAAAAAAAGAGATCTGACTTAAGCAATATATTTCGTATATCAAAATACAGTAAAAAAATTATCTTATGAAATATTATTATAATTTAAAATACTGTTTTCTATTTTAATATATTTTAAAATGTATTTATTCCTGTCATGGCAATGAATGATTAGTCTTAAGTGTCACATGATCCTTCAGAAATCATTCAAATATGTTGATTTGCTGCACAATAAACCTTTATTATTATTGTCAATGTTAAAAGCAGTTGTTCTGCTTAACATTTTTGTGGAAACTGTGCAACATTTTTTTCAGGATTCTTTGATGAATAGAAAGTTCAAAAGAACATCATTTATTTGAAAAATTTATATTTTGTAACTTTATAAATTTCTTTACTTATATATTTTCTGTATTCATTTAATGCATCCTTGCTGAATACAATTATTCATTCCTTTAAAAATGGGCATTGACACCATTATATGAGAACTGAACTGAGCTGGGGTGCGTTTCCCGTACAACTATATAGCTCACTGCTTAACTACCATAGTACGATGCATCGTTGGAGAAATCAACTAGCTAGTCACGAGTGTTTCCCGAAACCGAATGTCGTAAAGTATCGTTCAACCACGTTGGTTTATGACGTCTCGCACGTGGTGGACTAATAACTTTTTTTAATTAATCTGTTTGAGATCGAATTAACGCTAGATTTCGTCATATAAGTTACATACATGGCATCTGAAGACCATTTCAAATTTTTATCAGTTACTTTGCTTTATTACCAGACTCAATATTTGGCTCGTTCTTACATAGTTGAGCACGTTCGCACATGCGCAGTCTTCAAAAACGGTGCTTTAAATCTCTTGACAAACTAAAAGACGTAAATTACATTTGTATGTATTCTAAATAAATAACACGGGTTGTACTGAATGTCAGCTTGCTTATTTTGCTAAAGATAAGGATTTATTCAGTCTACATCTCATGTAAACTAGAAACTATGCTTCTAACCACAGCTCCAGAGCTGTCGTTGCAACCACACAAGTTTGCGATGCTGTTTGCGAACGTTCGTAGGAACGATGGTTTCGGGAAACACCAAATCGTTGAACTATGCTGATAACGGCGGAACTTGCGATCATAGTTGGCTAACGATGCTTTCGGGAAACGCACCCCTGGACGATGACATGGCTAAACTAAAATTAGTTCATTAATTTAACTAAATTAATAACTTTTTTACAACAAAAATGAACCATCACTGAACTTATTTAAGCTGGACTATGACACTATTTTCTTCTAGATCTGCTGTACAGCAGAAACACTGTAAAGCTGCTTTGAAACAATCTGTATTGTAAAAAGCGCTATATAAATAAAGGTGACTTGACTTATATTTTTGAACAGAAATATGTATATAGTTAATAAATTGAATTGACTGTAATAACAGTTACTTTTCAAGGATGTATTGGCTGAACATTTAATGAATGTATGTGTTACAATTCTCTCCACTCTCCCCATTCAAAAGATGTCCGAAAATGTTTTTTTTGAGGCGAATACAGAGGACAGCCTTGAGACAGAAATGAATCAAAAGGCAGTGGGAAAGTATGTGCGATTAAATATACATACAGTCATGTTAAGCAGCTCTTCTGCCCAATTTGTCGTGCAAATTATAGATGGCAGCTTTGCAGTCTGAGACATGAATCATTGATGTGAATCCAGTGTTTCGGTGTGGATTAATGTTGTAAATCCACACAGCTTAAAAGTGGAAAAGCGATTCCCATCTCGCAATTATGTGATGATATGACATCTTATGAACGTCTGTGTGCAACGGTGCATGCAAAAGAGAAAAGGCCGTGAACCGTGCTGTATGAAATATAATTTGTATGGTGTATTTAACTGATTTAAATAAATGAGGGAGCAAATTATTTTAATAATATGATTTCGATTTTATTGCATTCTTAATAATATGTTATTCTCAATAAACTGAGTATGTCAAACGTGTATTTTATGATTTCATTCCATTGATGTCAAAAGCTTCACATCAGTCATAAGGCATCTGGATTCTCCGGGCTTTAATAATGACCCCTGTTCTCTGATCAGTTTGACGATGCACCTTTTTGATTGTTCAGACGAACCAATAATGCTTTTATCCGCTGTGAACTATGAGATCGGACAAGATAGAGACATCTGTCAGGCCGAGTTTGACTGAGCAAAAGACTACAAGAGCCCCAAGAGCTCACACACTCGCAAGCGAAAGCACGTTCACCTCTTTCCCCTCTTGTCTCTGCTGATGTTAACTAAACTAAAGCATGTGAAGTCTGCCTTTAAAGCCAAAAACACTCTGCACACTGTCATGTCCAATGTCATGCAAACGAACAAATAATGAAAACAAAAAATCCCCCTTCCTTTCTGACAAGATGAAAGGACGCATATAGAGGAAAACATCACATCACCTGTTTATTTTGGAAACTAATGGCTTTTAATGTATGCTATAAATATCTAAATAATGCATGCGGTTAAATATTTCATGCAGGATTTTTAAGACTTTCTGCACTAGTTTGAAGCTTCATAAGGAATTCCCGCACTCTCCCCCCACCGAGCAATTTCTGATTTTATCGGTCGCTCGTTGCTGATATGATGAAATTTTAACAAGCGTGCGACAGCGGCATGTCAGATAAACACAAGTGTCTCATCAGACAAACTAGAAGCCTTTTACAATCCTATAAGCATTAAAATGCACATGGAGACATTGTGCGGTAAGATCAGAGTTCGTTCAAATCAGGAATTTTATTTCAAGTGGTAATTAATGCGTCTTTATTATTAGGATTATATCGGTTATATTGCTTATTTTGAACTTTCAATTACTTTTCTAGAGTGTTACAGGTACAATTCCCATGTTTTCCCATGTTTTTGTAGTGAGAAGTATTATAAATGTTAGATAATTGATAACAATGTATTACACAATTAAAATAATACATGGTAACACTTTATTTCGGCCATAAGTAACTTTGCAATTACATGTCAACTACCAGTAATTAGAGTATTAGTAGACCGTCTGCTTAATATCTGCTAACACTTTAATTTGATGGTAATTTGACCTTTACAACTACATGTCAAATTATTCTACTAACCCGAACCCTAAAACCTAACCCTAACCTACTATAGTCTACTAATACTCTAATGAGAGTTACTTGACATGTAGTTGCAAAGTTACTTATAGTTCGTAGAATGTCTAAAGTGGACTGTCGAAATAAAGAAACCAAATACATTGTTTTACATTATATTAAAATTCTAGTAGAAAAATAACAACTAACTATAATTACCAAAAAATGTAATATCCTCAGTCGCAAGTAATCTCCCCCTCGCATTCGCCACGGTGCCACTGAGTGTAAAAGTGCGAAAGGCGAAGCTTGAATTTCCAGGTATGTCCCTCTTTGGCTAATGTATTTTCAAGATGGAGGCGCAACATGGCTGCCGCCAATCGAGCCACTCACTCGTATGTATTATAAATGGCAGATTCTACGCTTACGAGAGTGGAAGTAATTACACACGAAAGAGCACATATAATTTTGAAAGAACAAAGTGTTTTTTGCTAAAATCAACTTTTCAACTATCAACTAAATTACACAGTGTAGCTTTAATTTATGTGAAATCAGTTTATCCGTACCTGCAACTCAACATTTGGACCCAAACAAGTTAGCTTGAGTTTGAGTCAACAGAAAAGATTTGGGTCTATCATTGATCATGCAGTAGTTGCACTATAGGTTTTGTGCTTTATCCTTTCTTTTCTTATTCTTATTTATGTCTAATAGCACAGGCCTCAATAGTTCTTTGTGATGAGATATTGTGCATCCTTTATAAATGTAATCTAACGTCACATTTGTCCGTATGTATGTATACAGTAACTACTGAACTCCTCAAAATGCACACACAGACACAAAATAGCGCTCTAATGATGATGTTAAATATTTCATTGACTCATGCTACATAATGTCCTAGTTTAGTTTGCACTGTGGAACGCCACGTTTTATTAAAAGTCCTGTCAAGTTCCTTTCAGCTAAATGTCATGTGAATACATGGCATTGGACCTTAGAAATTATTAAGTGGTTTAAGTGCTTCTTGTAATACCAAAGCTGATGTATTTTACATTAGTAACTGAATCTTTTCATATAGACCGTGCAAAGATGAGTGGAGACGGGCACAGACTGGAATAAAATGGATGTATCTGACATATATTGCTCATCAGTTATGAATGTTTAACATCTCTCTTTAACATCGCAATTATTTGTGATGAAATATAAATTGGGTACTACTTGTATATAAATGCGGGTTTATTTTTTGTATTAAAAGCTACTTTATAATAATATAATATAATACTAGTTTTTTTTAAAATGTGCAAGTACACTTTGATCTGTTTGGTGACCTCCGTACCTGCAGATGGCAGACTGGCTGTAAGCTGGTCCTTCAGTTGCACTGAGAGCCTGTCCCACCTGAGTTTGAGTCAGACCCAGAGACAGCCGGCGGATTTTAAACGCTTTGGCGAATTCTCGAATCTCCTCCAGGTTTACACCGTCCACCTCACTGGGTGCAGTCTGAGGGTCTACAAAACAGAAGAGAAAAAAAAATAAAGCTGCAACTCTCCATTCACACGGATTCATGCGCTGAATGCAGAACTTAATTAATATAAGTGTTATAATATGACTTTGACAAAAATGACTTCAAAATACCTTCCATTCCTGTGTATTTTCCAACCATTGACTGATTTTTAAGGTTTCTAATTTACAGCTTTGTGTAACAGTAAGGCTGAATGCCAGTGAGAATAAAATCAACACTACATTGAATAATGCTTGTAATTAGGCACTTCCCAAATGAACGCTTATGTGAATAGCATTCTAAAATGCGTTTCTAAGCAAATGCATATTAATTTTTATGCCAACTTCTTTCTTTGCTTGGACATTTAGCTATGAAAGACAGAGGTATGCAGAGGTTCGATTTCAATTTGATTCATTTAGCAGCTTTGCACTTCAGGGTTTATAGATTCAGGATTGTATATTTGTGCATTTTAGCTTAATAAAATGTGATCGGGCATTATACATCACTGCCAGGTGGTCTTACATCCTGCTTACATAAGAAAAATTTGGCTGACTAAATAATTCATGGACGTCATTATGAATGAATTATTAAAAGAATCCATCAGCCATATTTAAAGTCAAAATCTATTGAACCAGCACCCTGTCACACCCCATATGCAAATTAGTTGTTGAAACCTGAACTTGCTCCCATGCAATATTGAAAATTCCTGTTACATGAAGCATTTTTGTCTTTTTGACCACATAATAATGATTTATGACAAACTGTAATGGCAGTATGGCACATTACCTTTTGCCATGTTATTATTCATTGCTGATCCGTTCAAATGAATTCCTTTTTAATAATACTCAAAGACTGAAGAATTTGACCCCAAAAGGACAGCCTTGACTCAATCATGTAATGTCTAAACAAAGCCCAGCAGTGTGATTAGATATTGCTATCATAACATCCACCTCATTGAATAAAATACAAAAAAAAAAAAAGATTTGCCAAATGCAAAATGTGACCCTGGACCACAAAACCAGTCACATGGGTCAATGTTTTGAAATTGAGATTTATACATCATATGAAAGCTGAATAAACAAGCTTTACATTGACGTGACTGGCTGAGATATACAACTACGTATTTGAAAAAATCAAAACATTGAGAAAATCTCCTTTAAAGTTGTCCATTTATGTTCGCGATTGAGCTGCATTCACTCACAAAAATAAATGTTATATATTTACAGTAGAAACTGTACACAATCTTCAAGGAAAATGATCTTTACTTAATATCTTTACTTAATATTTACTTAATAATAGCAGAAAAGAAAAATCGATAATTTTGACCCTTACAATGTTTTGTTGGCTATTGCAACAAATATACCCGTGCTACTTGTGACTGGTTTTGTGATCCAGGGTCACAGATGTGTACGGTCCTTGAAAATTCGGCATGTATTCCATCTGAGCTGAATGTGGTGGCTGTGGGGTCAGTCAGACTTTTTCCCTCCTCCATTCAAAACATGTTCTGGGGAATTAACGTTACCCAAGGACATCGCGACAAACACAATCTGGCATGGAGAGCTGCACCACGGCGGTAAACTGATGAAATGAATAGAGAATGCTAAAGGTATTGTCTATGTTTTGAACGAAACAAAAAATGAAAACACAACCAAAGTCCATTGGTTATATCCACAGCAAGTTGATCAATGGAAACTTCCTGTTTATTGAATTTAAAACTCAACTGCAGATGGTTTTAGGCCAATTGGCTTTGACAAATGAGAATTTATCTAAGTAAAACAGTTTTTAAAAGGACCGCCGTGGCTCTGACAGGCTTGGAGGGAGTGATTTATATGTGGTGCTTCTGGAGGCCAAAGCCGTTCTAAACACAACCTTCCATGCATTAGGTCTACAGTTTGGTCAGCTAGATGACCGAATCAACTAAAATCTGATAAAAAAGTGAATGAAAAGGCAACAAATTTTCATTAACACTTATAAAAACATTAAAAAACTCAGTGTAGAGTGTTTATGTGTAGTAAAAGTGGATCAGCAAACATGCAGAGATACAGTGCACACTCACTGCTGACTAGCTGGCCGACGCTGAGGGCCGAGGATGAGGATGAGGATGTTGAGGAGGAGGAAGAGGCCTGGCGGAGAGGGCTCTGGCTGTGGGGCATGCGGAGCAGATTCGGCTGAGACACGGGAGGAGCCTGTGAAGTCTGGCCGGCCTGTGGCAGCTGTGGAAAAACACATGTTGAGTTGCACACACACTCGCTAGGAGAACACAATATTCACTACTGTTCAAAAGTCAGTGTGGTCAGTAAGATTAATCATTTTCTTCACCAAAGATATGTTAAATTGATAAAAAGGTATACAATGTTTTATTTCAAATAAATGCTGTTCTTTTGAACTTTATATTCATCAAAGAATAATGGTACTGAAAATGTAATTACGTCATCACAGGAGTAAATTACATTCGAAAATATTTTCAAATAGAAATTACATTTCGATAATAATTCACAATCTTACTGTTTTTACCTTATGTTTGATCACATAAATGCAGCCTTACAGAAGAGACTTCTTTCAAAAACATTTAGAAAAATCTTGGTACCATAGTACAGAAGATGTTCAAAAAACATGGCATTAAAAGGAATAGTTAATTCAAGTTAAACTCAATTGACAGCATTTGTGGCAAATTCATTTTGACATCCTTTGTTATGAAAAAAAGAAGCAAAACTGAGTGAGGCACTTATGATGAAAGTGAATGGGATATAAAAGCGATATTGATTTCACTTTATTTTGATGGTCCCTTTAACACATTCTGTTGACTATAAGTAACACTGCACCTACAGCTACTGACTCTCATTAGAGTGTTAGTAGAGTATTAGTAGACTGGTAGGGTTAGAATAAGTTGGCATGTAGTTGTAAAGTTACTTCTAGTCAGTAGAATGTCTGTTGGGGGAGATCACAATAAAGAGTTAGCAGATATTAAGCAGACAGTCTACTAATACTCTAATGAGAGTTAGTTGACATGTAGTTTCTAAGTTACTTCAAAAGTTGTTCAAAAGTTGTTCAAAAGAGACTGTCAAAACACCAAAGTTACCCATTTTTTATTAATCTGTTTAAATTCTCTGCATTTTTTAATGCCGTTACTTTCAGTGCGTCCGAAATCGCATACTGAGTAGGCACTACATAAAATTTTGAACTTACTTTGCGACAAAATGTATGTTTTATATATTATGTCTATGGGTAATATGAATGGAATTCGGACATTCTACATCCGCCATGTTGTTACTGTCACGTGACCCATCACCGTCACTTGCGCCGCTTCACTTCCATTCATAAATCATCTCCCGTGGCCTCATGGGATAGTAAAGGGCCCATCGAATGAGCTGAGAATCTTGGCGGAAGTAGTAGGTCATCCGGGTACTCCTCAACCTACTGTTTTTCTAATATGTATTATATGTTTTTTTAAATGTTTATTAAAATGATCTTGATACTGACATTTTCAAACTAAAATCACATTATTGTTTAAGTCTTGTGGCTATTCTATTGAAACAATGATTACTTTAACATTTACGGATTGGCCCCATTTAGTTTGTCTTTTGTAAATAGCTAATATAATAGTAAATGTATGTATAATTTATAAAAATAAAAATATTTTATTTGTTTTAATCAACGTTACGTCTCAAGTGCTGTTGATTGAAACCGGAATCTTTATTTTTAAGATGGTTCCCCGTCCAAAAAAAGGTAATAACATGCTTTTTTTTTTTTTTTGGTTTTTCTCAGGTTTATTCAGAACAGCATCACAATTTTTAACATAAAATCTGAACATGAAACTACAGAGAATAAAATAAAGAGGCTATTTGGGGTTTTAAGAGATTGTTGTTTACTAGGTAAAACTGTTGAGTCTGTTTATTAGAACGAGCAAATCTAGACGCGTCTGCTTGTTTATTAGAGATGAGAGATGCGGACCGGTGGAGATGCTAGAGGTTGCATTCACTCCCCATGCAATTTCTCATTCAACACGGCTGTCAGATACTTTCAAGTACACAAAGGAAACGACAGCGTCTGGCTATTCAGCACCGAAACCTTAACACGAAAAGGAAAACACACACATTTACTGAGCCCAGAAATCAAAATTATGTGGCTACAATATGAGTCATTATTATGGGCAATGTGGCATGACTGCGGCACCATACATTTTCATGTTTTATGCACCATCGAGCGCCTCTTGTAGATGGTGCATCTCCACTCTTCAAGAAACAAGCGTCTCATCTGTCTAAAAGTGGGTTGGCTTCTCTCTGCTGTTCTCTTGCACTATTAATTCTCCTCTGTGTGTTTGTGCGTGAGTGTGTTTTTCTTTGGATGCTGAAAGATGTCAGTAGTGTTGCACACACTGTCAGAACTGTTGACAGGTCTGTGAGAATTACCGAGCTTCGGTGGATCTCTCTGCCGCCACCGTGTTTGACAGCCATAAATTATCGCTGCATGAAAATGTTCGGGAGTCAATTTAAAACGCAGACAAATCCATAAACATTATTACAAATGCATTACTGCGTTTACGTCCGTGAGCAAAGTTTCCAGTAAATATGACACAGAGTTGCTCCAACAGAAATGAGGTTGACCTATAGATGCTTTTATAGCCGACCGCTGTAGATTATAGGGTGGGACCGGGGATAATATGCATGTCTCTATAGTCTCTTTTGTTCTGCACTGTTGTTAGGCTCTTTAACTGTGTATTCTTACTACCTTCTTGATTATTATTTGATATCGGAGTTTGATCATTGTTATTTGAGGATGAATTATATTAAAGTTTGATTTTTGTTATGTATTATTATAGGTGCAAGCCTTTGAAATACAGTGTTATTATGCGAGTGGAGAGCTGCATTGGGTTCTGTTGGCATACAGTATCTCTGTGTTTGTCTTACACATGTTTTTGGCTATATTATGCTGTATATTATAGGTTATTATGTACTTATTAGGAAATATCATGCATATTTCCTGGCATTTTCATATGGAATATTAAGCTTCGCATAATTTCACATCACAGTAGTTTTTGAAATCATTGTTTTAAACAGTCATTACATACCTGCTGTCCAGGTTTAATGGGTGACAGTGTGATTCCCTGGGTGTTGATCACTGGCAGGATCTGGTTGCCGATCACAGTGGCTATAATCTGACCCTGTGCATTGGTCAGCAGCTGTGGTGTGATTGGCTGGACCTGCAGGGAGGGAGTGCCGCCCCCTGATTGGCTGGAAGGTCCTACAGAGTTTGGCATCAGAGGGATTGTACCAATGATCTATAAAAATCACAAGAAAAGAGAAATAAAATCCAGGTTAAACCATTCACGCAGTAATCAACCATATATAATCTATTCTGCTATCCTTGAATAATCAAACACAGAAAATAATCAAGAATATTTTAATGTGCAGTAATAATACTTGTATACACACACACACTACCACTGAAAAGTTTAGAGTAAGATTAATGTTTTTGAAAGAGTGTATTTTGCTCAACAAGGCTGTATTTATTTAATTGTCTTTCTGTTTTAATATATTTTAAAATGTAATTGATTCCTGTGATGAGAATTTTCAGAAGTTATATAACCAAAGATTTTAGATATACAAAGACGGTCCACTCACATTACTATGAATGAGAGAAAGAGCATTGTGCAATATGGCGAACAAAACAGCCAATAGCCAATTGGTAAAGTCATTGGGCCCTATTTTAACGATCTGAAACGCAAGTGTCAAAGTGCAAAGCGCAAGTAACTTTGTGGGCGGATCCCGGCGCTGTTGCTATTTTCCCGGCGGATAAACGACTCTTGCGCCCGACGCAAATGTAAAAGGGGTTGGTCTGAAGTAGCTTCATTATTCATAGGTGTGGTTTGGGCGTAACGTGAAATAAACCAATCAGAGCGCCATCTCACATTCCCTTTAAGAGCAGGCGCGCTTGTTCCATGGCGGATCGCTATTATAACGGCGGATTTGCCGGCGCACGCCAGGAGCGGTTCACAGCCGAGGAAACCGACGTTCTCGTCAGGGCTGTAAAACACAGAGAAGTGACATTGGGGATGATGGGAGAAACCCACCCAAATTAGGTTCGGTTAAACAGGCGTATAATTTGGGTAAATGTGTAGCCTAATCTAGATTTTTTTTTTTTTTTATCTAGATAGATCTTTTTCACATCTTCACGGACACAACAATGATTTCCCTCGTGTGTTAATATTTTTCCTTGTAATAATGTATGATTTGCAAAAATGAAAACTGCTGCATCTGTTTATATTAGAGAATCAAAGTGGATGCGCGTTAACATTATGGCCAAGCACGCGCCCTTAAAATACCATATCACTAACGCGCAACGCGCCACTGTCTTTAGACTGTTTTTTTCCTGGTCAGTGGCGGAATTGCTTTCTAAAACTGGAAAATAGCACCATGGAAGTTTTGCGCCGGAACACGCCTTCTCTTTGCGCTGAACCGCCCCCGCGAGCGCAAGTTCATTCCCTAATTTACCGACGTGCGTCTGTGGAGGGAAAAGTCCGCTGTGCGCGGGTGCAAAATAGGAATGATACATGCGTCGGTGTTCAAAGTCAATTGCGCTGGGTGCAAGATAGGGCCCATTGTGTCACTACAGCTGCTGTTAGAAACTCCGGTGCACGCGTATGATAGGCTAGTCCAGCCAGAACATTTCAAGGTTTTTTTTTTGTCATGATTTGAGCGTTTAGAAACAGCATTTATGAGGCAGTTGTTGTTAGATTTTATTGGTGCTTTCAAATACTTGTAGCTTGGTGAACAGCTTTGGAGAATTTGATGTTTCCCCATTCAAAGAGATAGAAGCTGTACTTATATGACTGAAATAGCTCTGACAGGCGTTACAAAGATGGCCGCCGAGTGAAATGACTGGCCTCAAAGGGACTTTGGTCATTACTCCGGTCTTCATTGTCACATGATCCTTCAGAAATCACTCTAATTTGCTGATTTGGGGCTCAAGAAACATTTTTCTTCTTATTATGTTGAAAACATTTGTGCTGGTTACGGTCACTTTTGAACAATTTAATGCAGTCTTGCAAAAATCGGTAACACTTTACAATAAGGTCCGTTAGTTAACATTAGTTAACTACATTAGTTAACACAAACTAATAATGAACTGCACGTATAAAGCATTTATTAATCTTTGTTAATGTTGATTTCAACATTTACTAATTCTTTATTAAAACCTTGTTAACATTACTGAATACACTGTGAACTAACATGAACTAACACAACAGCTGTATTTTTATTAACTAACGTTAACAAAGATGAATAAATATGGTAAACAATGGATTGCATATGGTTCGTTCATGTTAGTTAATACATTAACTAATGTTAACTAATGAACTTATAGTAAAGTGTTACCAAAAAATCTTACTGATTGATTGATCTTACTCAAGCATATTAATTAATGTTTGCGCAAAAATAGTCATATATATATGTTACAGAGTATTAAGAAGATGGACATGACAAAAATGTGAAGTCACACTCATAATCTTTGTACCTGACAAAACAACAAAGACATAAAATTAGAGCACTTCATACACTCCGAGGACCTCATCAGTGTCAGAGTATCAAAGCCCTCAGATTCTACCGGATCGAGGGCTACTTAGTACTGGGCGGAGAAAATAGACTGTATAACCTTTTTATTTTTGAGAGAGGCTTGAAAGACATACACACACTCATACATTACCACTTGCACTGAACCACGAACAGGGCTGAACGTACATAGTCTACACACAGACACAAGTATGTGCACATGAAAGCCCCCCACACAAAATGTGCTCTCTGCTCCTCTCTAAAGGTCAGGCTCTGAGTACCTTTATGTGTGCTGGTGCACACCACTGACTGTATTATCTATCATAAGACCAGAGGAAAACTGTGTGTGTGTGTGTGTGTGTGTAAAATGCAGAGAAGGGCCGAGTTAATAACGTAGCCTCTTAACCACTCGTCCCCCAATAATAACCACACATACACACACACCCCTTTATAATTCTAGTCCTGTATAAGGGACGCCCTCCTCCCACAATCCTTTTCACTGGTCTTCTGCACCCCCTTTCTCCAGTTGTCACAGATCAAAGGCCGTAACCCTTTGTAGCTGCAGTGTTTTACCTCTCAAGGCCACGGCTTCAATGAGCCATGTAGAACAACAGCGCTGGAGAAAAGGACTCAACGCCTCCTCCCGACACACAACAAGGGTTTATGTCAGTGGAACTGCAAGACTTAAAGCCTCTTTCATCCAGAGCACGACAACTATACTCGTGCAGTGCATTAATGCAGGAGATCGAAATGCTTGAGTCAAGTAACAGTGTAATAAAAAAACATTTGCAAGTTTTTTTTTTTACTCGTAATACACTATATATTACTCACCATGAGATCAAAACACTTTATACTACCGTTCAAATGTTTTAGGGTCTGTGCGATTTTGTTTTTGAAAGAAGTTATGTTCACCAAGGCTGCATTTATTTTTTTATCAAAAATACAGTAAAAGCAGTAATATTGTAAAATAGTTTTTTTACAGTTTAAAATAACTGTTCTATCATTACTCCAGTCTCACATGAGTGATCCTTCAGAAATCATTCTAATATGCTGATTTGGTGAAGAAACGTTTCTTTTTATTTTCAATATGTTGAAAACGGTTGTGCTACTTTTTTTTGGAAACTGTGATCCACTTCTTTTTAGGATACTTTTGTTGAATATAAATTATCAAATGAAAATGGATATTCAGTCAGGAAATAAAATGTCCTGGACAACGCTGGACTTTTTTTTTAAGCCATTTTTAACGGATTTAATTAGCATAAAGTCAGTTCTATCTGCCGTTTTCCTTCCTTGGGGAAGTTCCACTTAAAAAAACAAAACATTTCAAATCAGGTTGCGCTACAAATAATCCTTATACGTCAGGGTTTTTTTTAATGTGACATGACAAAGCAAGAATATCTATGGCAAGAGCTTTTTTAGTCGCTGAATTCTTTTTCCATCTGATTATTACATTTTTTCCTTTGTATTCCGCTGTAACAGTATGAAAAAAAGACAACATATACAGCGTATTTGTGGTCTGTTCTTCTGATTTAATTTATGATATACTTTTACACTTTTAAATGTCCTTTTAATGTTTAATGGTTGAACGGTGAGCAGAATAATGCTATCTCTTTGTACACAGTTTTTGAAAATGCTTCCTATTGCATTCATAAAGAGAAGCTTTCGCTGATCGTTTACAGTTAAATGGAAGTTACTCCCATCATTTTCAAAGTGTCATGGGCATAGGAAAAAGGTGGATAGCACTTCTCTCCTCCTGAAACACAACTGGCACCCATTGGTAAAAAAAAACATTAAGCGGCCTTGGTGGTGTCACCAGGGGTCCTCCATGGAAGAATTTGCAATTATGAATTTTGCATAAGAAGATCAGTAACATTTGCACTGTCGTTCAAAAGATTGGGGATTAATTAGATTTTTTATTAAAGAAAATAATACTTTTATTCAGCAAGGATGTGACAGTAAATAGATTTAAATGTTACAAAAGGTTTTTATTTCAATTAAATGCTGTTCTTTTGAAACGTCACATTATGATAGGAAAAATGTGCTGTATATACTCTTTTACTATTTACACTTGGCATAAGAGGCAGGAGGTTATTTCTTGACTTCAAACTATTTTTTGTCACAATCTGAAACAAAAGTTTAATATTAAGTTAATTTAAAGTCAATGCAGCCACTACCACATTAAAATATAAGTAAAATTAAAATATAATGTACAAATCCTCTCTATATGACTCTGTCCACCAATGTTTGTTTGAATGGCTTTGCGATGTGAACAACACAATGTTTGTGAATAAGTTAACATGCTATATACTGGTACACACATGGGCTGCAGACACATTGAGCTGTGGTGCTCATGCGAGAGTTGCAAGTTTGAGTCTAGCACATACTGTAAAGAAATAAAAGCAAAAAACAACAACAAGAGGAACGGAATGTGTTAAAAAGTGCTTTTCTGCTAGTCTGTGTGCGCGCACATGTCTGATATACCCCCTAGACTGAAAAAGCACCATTGATCTATCGCGTATATTTTAACCTCGCCTGCTAGCGGACCCCCAGCTGCGCTAACAAGCTCTGCATCTGTATAATCTCTGACCGTTCCTCTCCTCCGCCTGTTCCCTCCTCTCTTTGACATAATGACGATGGAGCGGTGGAAAAAAGGAGGGCTGACTATGTGTAATTCACCCTCACCACGGCTCATTTGGTTGCGTTGCTTCGCATTAAGCGACAGATAATTTATCTCTCTCTCTCTCCCTCCCTCCGTCGCTCTTTATCGCTCCCTCTCAATCCTCCGAGGCCCTCTCTCCTGCCACTTAGCATATTTTATTGTGCGGTGTGGCGCTCGTGTCCCCCGACATGGCATTTGCATGCCGTCTTGTCTCAGGGCTTGTTCCGCTCAATTATTCACTCTCATTGGACTAAGTGGCTGCTCTAACACGAGCAATAATACAGCACACGAGCTGACAGCTACATACTGTCCCGGGCTGCTCTGAATAGCCACGTTCACTGCGCTCTCAGCTTGCTGTGGCATACAGGATCTTGTTTTTTACAACTGCAACTGCATTAGCTTCAAGAAGAAAAAAAAAATCTGGCATTTCTACACATTATTATGACGTTTTAGAGATTCGATTTCTTTCACTGATTCAATTATGCAATCAATTATGCTGTACTTTGGTTCCCAGCAGGCACTGTGGCAAAACTAAATTATGCAGATTACCGTTATTGTTTGCTACATGTAAGTGTGTCTAATATTTTAATTTGATGGCTTCTCAGTCTGTTCAGATCATTTTAATAGGGATATGTCAAGGCTTGTTATCTAAACGTTCTAATTAACACCGAACAATCCAAAGCCAATCGACTCTATATGGAGCCTAAGAGAGGATTCAAATTGATTTCAGATTCAGAAATTAAAATTAATGAAGTAGTTCACCCAAAAATGAAAATTCTGTCATCCGCCATGTTGTTCCCAAACCAGTATGACTTTTTTTCTTCTATGGAAGATATTTTGAGAGGAAAAAAAGAAGGAATATTGTGAAGAAAAAATGGAATCCAATGATGTTTTCGACCATATTGACTGTCATTAGATTAGACATTATTTAAAATTTCTTCTTTTATGTTCCTCAGAATAAATAAAGACATACAGGCATGAGGGTGAATAAATGATGACTAGGGGTGTAACAATATATCGTGTCACAAATTCTCACAATATATCGCAATACAAAAATGCATCAATATGTATCGTGGATAGTGACAATATGTATTGTGTATAATTCACCCAAAATGAACATTTCTGTGAGAAAAAAAATCACTTTTACAGAGTTTTAGTGTCACTAAACTACTATACTATATAATGTTGAATATAATGTATAATAATGCAAAGGGGGAATATTTGTGGGTCCTGATAATGCCAAATGTCTTATGTTACCAGTAAAAAGGGGCCTACATTATTTTAAATATATATAGTGACAGAGTGCAAGCATATTGGTCTAAAATAATTCAGTATTTTCAGCTTCAGAATCATCAATGTTTTTATTTTGGTGTCACCATTGTCCAAGCCTATTGTGACATGAGGGTATCGTTACACCCCTAATGATGACTGAATTTTCATTTTTGAGAGAACTACCCCTATACGTTTATTAGGTTGATGTGGGTTGAAATTGTTTATGTATGTACTGTGTGATGTTTGTCTTAAAACAGCTAAGCTGGACAAAATATGCTGGAGGACAAATGAAATGTAAAATTGTTTCCATCAATGTTTGACATGTTAGAGTTGACATGTGCCTCATGAATCCTTATAAGTAGCAAATAAAAATCCATCTGATTTGGTAAAACCGTGTGAAACATAAGTGGACTTTGCCGGTGACTCGATCACGTTGGGTGTTTGATGTAAACAATCTCCTGAAACATTGTCAACCAATCCGGCATGAGCCGGTGCTACACTCTTAAATCTGATCATGTATTTGTCCGCATGAGAAACACCTGCCTGAAATGGCAGGAGATAAAAGAATTACTATGAAGTAAATTCTAAAGGGTCCATAAATTGTGTCATACATCTGTTATTTTCTTGTTCTTATATACGACTTGCTTTTGTTCCTCTGCACTTTATACATGCTTTACACTGTGGTGAGCGTTCATCTCCCTTCCTACTATTTTCTCTCTCTCTGTTTCTCCTCTTTGAGCAGAACTCATTAGGATTATACTGGCAGTGATTCCCAGGGAATGTCATCTCTTCCTGCAGCCAGGCCAATCTTCAGCGTTAGCCATGGCCGCCAGGCAATATCCCTGCCCATTTTCTGCCCTACTGCCCGCTGTTTGGAGGGGAATAGGATGGGGACACATATTGAGAGAGAATTCCAAACTTCTAACACCCGTCTCTGAGCAAAAAACACAGATCAGAAACGGTCAAACACTACAGTCTTGGTCAAAGTTATCAACTGCTTAGCAATATGGTTAAATAACAAGATTTTTTTTTTCTATTAGATTAAATTATATCTAAAGATCAATGGAAAATGTAATGCTAAAACAGTAACACTATATCATATGTCCATGTTATTCATATTGCATATTAATATAATTAATCCAATTATACGACGATTATAATGTTAAAAGTAAGATATACACAACAACTATAAACTGTTCATTAGTATTTAATACATGTTAAAGTTTAAATTTATAGTACTATAATAATAAAAAACATGTATTTATTTGTTTATTTATATATTTAAGTTCATACACTACACGGTTGAATACATAGAGCATAAGTACATAGTGTATAAGTGCAAAGCGTACAAGTGCGTCATTTGGGAAGTGAAAATAGCAGCATTTTCTTAGAGATAGCGAGGGGGTAAAACGCTGCAATAAGTGTAGTGGTTAGATGCCATTTATACTTACCGGTAATATAAATATTGGCAGATACTATTTGCACCTCAGTGTTGTTGTACATTAAACCGTTTGCAATAATACCAGAGTGTAAATGATTATATTTATTAAATGGATGCTGCCTTACTGGGACAATAAAGCCCTCCCTACACCTACCCCTAAACGTTAAACACTTTATTTCCACTTTTTAATATATACATATTTTTAAATTTTTATTGAAAATAAATGCCTCTCCGATCTGATATGTGATGGGAAAGGGAATAGGTTGAATCCGCCTTTTGCGGGTTGATTTGCGTCAAAACTTTCTGCCAAGCGCCTTACCCCAACACTATCGCTACTGTTGACAATCCAGTCTTCTGTAATTTCGTCTGTCCCAACCAGACGTCAGGGGGCGGAGTTAGTGTAAATCGCCAACAAAGCTATTTGCCAAAAAGTATTAATTTACTTATTTATTTGTTTATTTTTTCACTATTTTCTAGTGGAGTCTTTACCCACAGAAAATTAGAATGATTTAAACCAAGGATGATGAAACCAAGTTGAAAATTTAAAGGAGGGAGCCAAACAGTGTTAAAAGAGCTGGGAATTTTGTCCCTGCTATCAGTCAGGCCCAGAAGAGACTGCTAAAGTCATTGTGGTGAAAAACTTTGATCTTCCTACTCATTTGATCCTAAGCAACAAAAAAAAAAATGTTTCTTTTCCTTCTAAAAGACGAATGACTAGACTTGACAGTGGATGGCAGAGGACCGTTTTAGCAAATACTGCTGTAATGTCTGCTGTGATGTCCGTCGCATATGCAGATTGATATCTAAAAGGTTTTTTTCTTCTTCTTCTTCTTCTTCTTCTTCTCACTAACATTTTGATGTTTAAAATGAACAGAACGCCAACGATAAAAAGAACTAGCTAAGTTAGCTGATTACTTTACAAGTCCATAGATAACGGCATCAGTTCGTTCTACCATACAAGTGGATGCAATTAGACCCGTTTGTTCATGTGACGTTTGGCATAAACCTATTATTTGTCAAATTATAAATAATACGGTTAAACATACCAGACTAAGTCATATTCAAGTAATAAACATGCTTATTTGAATATGTGTTAATTCTAAGATATAGTAACATTTACGATGTATTTCCCTCTTCAAATTGTTACCATTAAAGGAATAGTTCACTTCAAAATGAAAATTCTTTCATCATTTACTCACCCGAAAGTTGTTTCAAACCTGTATGAATTTCTTTCTTCTGCTGATCACAAAGGAAGATATTTTGAAGAATGTCAGTAATCAAACAGATGATGTCGCATAAGCGCATTTTTCCTACTATGGAAGTCAATGGGGTTCATCGACTGTCTGGTTACCGAAATTCTTTAAAACACCTTCCTTTGTGTTCAGCGGAAGAAAGAAATTCACAGAGGTTTGAAACAACTTGAGGGTGAGTAAATGATGACAGAATTTTCATTTTGAAGTGAACTATTCCTTTAACGCTCAATCCTCCACAAACACAATGCGCATCCTTTTCTAAGACCCAAACGAGACGATATTCAGCTGTGTGGCAGCTGGGAGAAACCTCTTCTGCTTATATGCTCAAAGCAACACGGCCAGAATTGTGTTATTTCAGTAATCTATTATCAGGCCAACATTAACGCCTAAGAGCTAAATCAACACCCTATCCGAACAAAGAGTGCTTCAGTCCTAAACAACACAGCCTCATCCCTTTACTCCAACCTTTTCCTTTTTCTTCTTCTTTTTTTTTTTGGTCTGTGGCAGCATCTGCTGCTCCCCTGGCCACGTCTGCGGCCTGTATTAGTATCATTTTAATGTTAAAAGCAAAAGAAGGGCAGGGGACGAGGCTCAGAAGGGTTGTGGGTGTTTTAGCAGGCTCAAACTGAATAATGTGCCTCAGTAATAAGGTCGAGAGCAGAGCCTGTAGCCCTGGGCTTTGACCGTCTCAGTGACCTGATTATGTCAGCCAGTGTCAGCCGCCACGACACTACAAACACAGCGCATCCCATCAACGGCATCGCCATGCCAATACGTCCAGCCAAGCCCTGCAGGCACTTTCAGTATAGACAAGGCCATACCAGTTTGTTAGGTAATATCTACCGTACACATGCACACACTTGGTGTGTTCTCACATGAGTGACAATTTATCATACACTGAAGTACACAATATCATTTTTTAAATATAAAGAACTGTGCATTAATCTTCAGAATATTTATCAAAAGTTATATCTGAACACAATAGTTCTTAACCCTTTTTTTTTTTTTTTTTTACATTAGACATCAGGTGGTGACCCAACAAAGTGCCAAAATGGAAATAAATATAATTGGTAACACTTTACAATAAGGTTTCATTAGTTAACATTGGTTAACTTGTTTCCGCCACAGAAAAAAAAAAACGTTTTAAAAGACAATTGAACTTTTATCTCACAATTGTGAATTTCCATCTCGCATTTCAGATTTTTTTCTCAGAATAGCGTAATATAAAGTCGCAATTGCGTGTTATAAAGTCAGAATTGTGAGACATAAACTCACATTTGCGTGTTATAAAGAGAAACTCGCAATTTTGAGATAAGTCGCAATTATCTTTTAAAACGTAGGCTGTTGATTTTAAAACGTTTTATTAATTCTGACTTTTTTTCTTGCAAATCCGACTTTATATAACGTAATTCTGACTTTATAACACGCAATTGCGAGTTTATATCTCGCAATTCGTACTTATTTTCTCAGAATTGTGAGATATAAAATTGCAATTTCGAGTTATAAAGTCTAATTCTAAGGGAACTATTTTTTTTTCAGTATTGCGAGTTTATATCTCACAATTCAGACTTTATAACACGCAATTGCGACTTTATATCACGCAATTCTAACTTGCTGATTTAAAGTCCGAATTTTGAGATAAAAAGTTGTATATATATATACCTTTGTATTTCTATATTAGTCATTCTGTGGCGGAAACAAGCTTCCATATTAACTACTTTAGTTAACATGAACAATACTTCTAAAGCATTTATTAATCTTAATGTTAAAATTAACATTTACTAATTAATTAAAATCAAAAGTTGTATTTTTTAACATTAGTTCATGTACTGTAATCTAACAAGAACAATCATTGAACAGATGGATTTGTATTAACTAACATAAACAAAGATTGATAAATACTGTAACAAATGTACTGCTCATTTTTAGTTCATGTTAGTAAATACAACTAATATTAACAAATGAGACCTTATTGTAAAATCTTCTCATTTATAAAAATTTTTTTTAAGAATACATACGTATATATAAATATGTAATTTTTTTAAATAATAATAATACATTAATAAATAAAAATATATAAAATAACATACATTGCATTATATGGTTGGTAAGATTTTTTTTGTTATTGAAAGAAGTCTCTAATGGTGCGTTCACACCGGACACGAATAGCGCGTCAGGCGCGAGTGATTTCAATGTTAAGTCAATGCAAAGACACGTTACGCGTGTAAAAAAATCCTGCTGCGCGAATGAGGCGTAGAGTGCGGCGCAGTAGATGCGAATATGCCTCATTAGCGCGTCAAGTTCGCGCGAATTGAGCGTCTGGCACATTACGCGCAAATGATTTTATAGTGCTTTTTGTGCATTCACGCGTTTGACGCGAATTCGCGTCTGCCGCCCGAGTTGAAAAATCTGAACTTCTGCGTCAATTCGCGCCGCGTTAACCAATCAGGAGCCTGCTTGCTTCATGTGGCATAAAGTCACATAGGATTATGTTCGCTCCGATGCTGGACAGCAGGTCATCAAACTGGGCGCGGGACAGGCAGAAGTACCGCTGAAAGCGGCCATCATCCTGGAGCAAATGGTGAAAAACTCGCCAAACTGGGTTCGCCTCCGAAGGGTCTGGTGGACCCAAATACGGCGACGATGATCCCTACGCCACCGTTCTGCTCTCCAGAGCAAATACAGAGCGGTGACTCTCTTGATAAATGATCTATCAACATCACACATCTTGTAAGCATCTCTTCTTATTTTCAATGTTGAAAACAGTTGTGCTGATTCATATTTTTGTGGAAACCGTGATATATTTAATAACAGAAATCTTTTGTAACATTATAAGTATTTTTACTTTCACCTTTGATCAATGTGATGCATCCTTGCTGAATAAAAGTAATTTCTTACTAAAAGTAAAACTCGTACTGAACGCAATCTTTTGAGTGGTAGTGTATGTATATTAAATACATTTGTGTTCCACGTGCATCTGTCTAATGTTTCTACTAGGTTATAGATGAGTTTGATTTGACAAATCGCTTTTAACGTCAACAACAAAAGATATGGAGACCATTTTCTCCTCCATGTTAAAAGTTGATAAGCCGATTTGTTGTGCTGCCGTCACTGTGCATATGGTTCCTTTTACATATAAAACGTCATTAGATTTAGTTTTATTACATTTACAGCCAAAACTGTTAAAAGCACCCATAAAGCCTTCAATAAGAGTGGGTCGGCTACATAAAGAGCCCCCCAGCATGCAATTTCTCAAACAATGCTTTCCATCGTACAGAAGAGAAAGTGTCAATGCGAGGAGGGGAATGAGACAAGGGTTAAGGTAAATAATGCTGTTTGTAGCGTGAAAGGGCACATTGGCTATACAATCTTTCCTTTAATATGGGAGCGGTGCGCACCTGCGATAAGATGATTCATTAGATAGGGCCCTGGTCTGACAAGCCTCATCGTTCAAGCCTCTGGATACTGATGGAACAATTCTGCAGCCGGCTCCGTAAATATGACAAGGTCAGCATTTTATCCCCTGCACTCCCACACTGCTGTCCAATCTAAACACACCGCCCCTCTCTGGCTCGCTCTAACACGGCTAAAGACCGGGCACGGAGGTCAGTACTGAAGAGTGGATTTAGGTATCTGAGTAATATTACACTAATAAAGAAAATCATGTCCATAGCACTTCAGAACACTTCTCCATGTCTACTTGTACTTTGTCTTGTAGTTCTATGATTAACGTGGAGAACACTTCAGCTTACATGTGCATTTCACGTGGGCATAATCTTTTAAATGTGCGGTTTGTTTATGCATGTACCTGTCCTTGTGCATTGGTGACCAGTTGTCCAGTGACCCCCTGAAGACTGGAGAGAGCATTCCCAAACACCTGTGACCCGGCAATTGAACCCATCGCTGCTGCTGCGGCAACCGCTGCCTGACTGGCCAGAGGGTTGAGCTAAGGAAGTGAACACAGAATGAAAAATGAATGATTTGACAAATTGATTACAGTAAGAATTGATTCAATTTAGAGGTCTTTTTCACAAATATTCTTAAATATGGTGACAGCTTTAAATTAGATACATTTATATCAAATAGAACCAATAATACTTGAGTCAAACAAGAACTGAAAAAGAGCACATTCATGTTTTGTGTTTACTGGATTAAAAATAAAGATGTTCCATGGATGAACGAAATGAGGGTGAGTAAATTAAAATGAATTAATTTTTGGGTGAACTATTCCTTTATATATGTATGTTAGTGTATGTATGTTTATGTTTTTTTTTTTTTTGTAAAGATTAACAAAACTGTTCAACTTTCTTCCAAAAAGCAGCATGAATAGTAAAATGCAACTTGTATTTCTCAGATTTGTCAATAAAAACGTTCAATAAAAGTGTAATTGCTAACATTTTCCACTCTTTATGGTAAATTATATTTTTCTATTCATTTGTAAGTCTCTTTGAAAAAAAAAAAAAAAAAGATTTAATGAACTTTTATTTTGCATTGGTCAACATCATTGCCAACATTTGGCAACAATACAATACTGACGCTTTGGTGCATTTCGCAGATCATAACTGAAATTCTCTAAACTACTTCCACGTCATCTAGTCACTTGTGCACACCCTACAGTAAAAGCAATTTCTCATTCTTTTGCACAAATTTCAAATGCTTTGGTACATTTATGCAACTGATTATGTACAATTGTCTGCTTTTTCCTACATTATCAATTGCTTATGTCATATTGACCTAAATATATTACACTGGTTCCCTGTTGAATAGTCTTACCCCTCAAAACATCTATAGGCATTAGTTCCTTGCTTAAGTCATTAAATGCAAAATGGTTGGGAAATGTAAAGGGCTAGATTATCTCTACACCAGTCCTCCAGTTCTCTAAGAGAGCTCAGAGGTGCATCTAGCTTCATTTGGCAAGCATATATAGACCGAGTGTTACAAATTCTGACAATGGAAGAACAACAAGGAAACAAACAAGGTCAACAGCTGGGAAGAAGAGGAGTAAGGATGTGTGATGGAAGGGTACTGAGGCAAAACAGAGGAAGAGGAAGAAGAGGACAAAATTGAAGACATGTTTCTGATTAAATAAGTGCCACTTGTGGATATAATAGCCTTATTGGCGTGGTGGGTCGAAAGATACAGCCGAATGTTGGGAGAACAACTGTGTCCTCAATCACGTTGTAGAACAGGTATGTAAGCAGAACATGTTCACTATACTGTAACACTGTATACTTACTGTAAATGCTATATTACAGTAGTCCACTTGCATTTTACATTATACAGTAAATATACTTGACATAATGAAACACACACACACCTATACATATATATACAGTTGTAATTGAAATTATTCAACCCGCCCTTGCAAATGTAGGTTTATTGGCAAAAGTACAGACTTTCAACTGTTTGCAATGAACAAATCCTTAAAAAAAAAGAAAAAAGAAAAAAAAAGTAATTGAAATAGCTCAACACAAGAAATGTTTTAAGTGGTTTCCCCAAATTCAACTGAATATGCTACTTTTAATGACTTCTGCAGTCTCAAAATTATGAAACACCTTCATGGCAAGCATGTTTAGTACTTATTAGAACACCCTTTTGCTGTTATGATCTGCTGCAAATGAGATGTACAACCAGACACCAGCTTCTGGCAGCGTTTCTGAGGAATTCCTCATGAGAAATGGCCTCCAGATCAGTAATATTCTTGGGTTTGTGTGCTGCAACCGCCTTCTTCAAATCCAGAGATGGGGTTCAAGTCAGGTGAGTGTGATGGCCACTGTAGAATCTTCCAGGACTTCCAGGACTTCAAACCACGCATATACGTCATTATCTCAAAACTACAAACTTTTACATACATGCTGCTGACATATTGTTGTAGCAGAGTTTGTTCTGAATACAGTGTAATAAGACTTTAGCCATGAAAATTTCACAAGTAACAGAAATAAGCGCAAATGTCAGAGCATGTCAAAACACCTCCAGGACCCAGAAAACCCCTCAGACCCCAGAGGGTTAACTTTGAACTTGCATTTAATATTTCATGTGTTCTAGCTCAAGCAAACCTGGTGCAACTAATGAAGCCCTTGATTAGTTATATCAGGTGTGCTTGAGACAACACCTGTTTTGCAGATGTGTGCTGTTGTGGGGGATTCTATTCAGGGGGTTGAATAATTTTGAGACTGCAGAAGTCATGTGTTAAGCTATTTCAATTACTCAGTTTGATTTGTTCATTGCAAACGGTTGAAAGTCTGCTTATTTTGCCAATATACATGATTTGCAATGGGGGTTGAATAATTTTGATTACAACTGTAGATAGATAGATAGATAGATAGATAGATAGATAGATAGATAGATAGATAGATAGATAGATAGATAGATAGATAGATAGATAGATAGATAGATAGATAGATAGATAGATAGATAGATAGATAGATAGATAGATAGATAGATAAGGTAGGCAGGCAAACTTGTACTCTTTTTTTAAACTCTCATCTCAAGTTAATAACACACGCAAACACACATACAAACACACAGCTGAATAAATCAAGCTAACCTCCTAATAAGCCGGGTGAATGCAGTGCTTATTTGGTTGCAGGGCTGCAGAATACAGGCTTATTAGGTTCTTTAAGTAGATCAAGAGCTCACGCAGGACTGCACACAGAGTCCCCAATTACTCATCACTATGAGGCAGTAATGGAAACAGCGCTCCGAGCAGACGTAGGAGAGCAGGCGCGGTGACAGCAGACAGAAAGAGTAAAAAAACAGCATAACCTAATGGCAGTCAACAGTGATATAGACAGCAGGTTATTTCTGAAATCAAATTGCTATTCTTTTTTGACAAGTTCTGAGTTTGCTTTTGCTACGAATCACAAAGCGTATAATCCCAAAAGATGCTGTCAGAACAAGAGTTCACAGGTGTGTGGTGATGATATTTTTGATGCCACTGTGCCTTAAAGGGATAGTTCACCCTGTAATTAAAATGATATCATCATTTATTCCCCTTCACGGCGATTCAAACATGTAAGACTTTCTTTCTTCCGTGGAACATCAACATAAAATTGGGAATAATACAGTGGGTGAAGCATTAAGGCTTCAAAAAGGACACACACTACCATTCAAAAGTTTCTTATGCTCACCAATGCTGCATGTAACTGATTAAAATAACTTTCTATTTTATTATATTTTACAATGTAAATTATACCTGTAATGGCCAAGCTGAATTTTCAGCATCAATACTCCAGTCTTCAGGGTCACATAATCATTCAGAAATCACTCTAATATGATGATGGTGCTCAAGAAAACATTCTTATTATTGTCAATGTTAAAAACAATTGTGCTGCCTAATATTTTTGTGGAAACCGTGATGGTTTCTTTTTTTTGCAGGATTTTTTTTGTCATTTATTTTAAATGGAAATCTTATCTATTTCATTACAATGTTTTTACTGTCACCTTTGATCAATTTAATGCATCTTACTGACCCCAAACTTTTGAATAGTACTGTAAAAGAAACATTACAAGCTCTTCTTGGCATGTTCATAAGAGTTCACGAATGAAGTAGCGTTTCACGAATGATTGGTCCCTTTTGAGTCATATCTTTTGAATGAATCAATTTGTTGATGAATGGGACTGATCAGGTTTTTTTATCCTTTTGAATCCTTGCGAATCGTCCTTTAAATCGAACATTCTATTCTATTTCCATTTTATTTCTTGGAAAAATAAAAGATTCGGAATGACACAGGGGTGAGTAAATGATGACATAATTTTGATTTTGGGGTGAACTAAAGAAGTAGCAGGAGGAACTAAAGAAGTATCCGTCTCTAACAAATTTCAGCCTATATTCGTGTTTCCTGTCTCCTCTGTCCGCACCCCCCATTTCTCAGCAGGGGCCATTCAGCTTTGTTAAAGTGAGAGCATTCAGCTGCCATTCATCTTTCATCTTATCACACCATCATATATTACCAGGCTCTCTGAAATCAAATGATGAGAAAATACCACGGAGCGATCAATACTTTTTCATTGACAGTAAAGGTTAAGCACATTAAGAATGACACCGCATTTGTCTTATGAAATCATATTTCATGTTGGTGGCCTAAAATTGGCTGAGATTGATACTATGTCCCCTGGACTGAAAGTCACCCTTTTTTATCACTAATCACAGAAATCGCCTCTTTGTGGCCGGCGTTTCTTTGTCCTTCTGCAAAAGTCAAGTGCCAGTTGATAATATCAGCGACCCAAAATGTTAAGGGCAACGATTTTAGCTCCTCAATGCCTCACCATGTGGCTATTGTGAGCGGTAAAAGCTCTCGAAGACTTCAGGACATTTCAGCCTTTCATCTTTAGCATTTGTCGAGAGATTTGCAAATGATTCCTTGTATGCAGAGGCAACGTGGAGACGTTACTTAAAAACAAATATGCTCAGCCTTTTTATCGTTGCGCATTAGTATCATTTCAAACTGCTTGTGATTTTCTTGCAGAGTAACCCAGTGACACAGTGAGTGCTTATGCTGTTAAACAGAAAACGAGAATAGCTTTGTGATTGCAGGAAAGGTGCCTGTGTAGAGAGCATCTTATCTTGGGCTAACATCTTCAGATAATAAAAACATGTATTTCTGAAAGGGGCGAGATGCAGAGAGAAAGTGCACACGTTATAGAGAGAGAGAGAGAGAGAGAGAGAGAGAGAGAGAGGGGAGAGAGAGATGGACAAGGATGGCAATATCAAGCAGGGATTGAAATCATAGATAATCCTCTCACCCTATCTGAGGGCAAACACTCTCTCTTTCTTTCCCCTTCCCTCTCACTTTGACGGAGAAGACGAAACACGTTCTCCTGGAATGATAAGAAGTCCAATGAATTACATGAGCTGATACATATAGGATCATCTTTAGTGAACCACTGACATCTGTACCTGCTTTAGTTCATTTCCTAGCTTAACTTGAAAGGAAAGTCAAACATTGTTTCAGAGGAAGTATCTTAAAGATGAAGTGTACACCCTGTCCCAAATTCGGTCTCATGCTCACAAGCACCACATTGAGGTCTATTTTTTTTATTCTTATAAATAAAAAATCGGTAGATGCTATTGGATATTTCTAATTGTGCATGTTCGTTTTTTTATTTTTACATTTTGATTACCTTTGCCATCATCTAACACTCACTTATAAACAATAATATAACAGTTAAATGCAATTTTTAGCAAATCTCAAAATGAATATGCATTTTCATACTGTACTTTATAATGCTGTGAACTTATCACTTTTAGCTCTTAAAATGCATGATTTTAGTTTTTTTTTTTTTTAAGTATATTTATTTAGACAAAATAGCATACATTTTAATGTTGATCTATCAGTTATCGGGGTTACACTTTATTTTACAGTATGTGTACTTACAGTGTACTTCATTTACCCAAGAAAGTACAGGTAATATACGGTATACATGAGTTAAGGTTAGGTTTAGGGGTTACTACCTTATAACCCAGTTATTGTAACTGCTATAACAAGTACATATTAGCTAACAAGTTACCGTTATCGGTCATAGTATATACTGGTATGAGACAGAATTTTAATACCGGAGCATCATTATAATTTTCATTTTGAGGATATGTAGACATTAAAAAAATTATGCAATCAATGATCTTAAGGTTATTTATTTAAAAAACTAAGCAGGTCAAGTAAATACAATGAACTGCATTACATACTATGTGCCAAAGAGCCTAGCTAGACTGTCATTTTTAAATATTTTGGCATACATGGAGAAGGCTTTATTGTCCAGTTATTGTTTACCGTTTCGATCAATAGTATTTAAGCCCATTCTAAAACACTCAGCAGAACAGCGGGGCAGATAAAGACTCTGTTACTGGTGGGGCAGCAGGAAGGAGACATGGAGAATGTGCGGATTGCAGGGGATTGCAGTGTTTGTCATCTAAACAGGTGATTTTCCGGCAGGCTGCCTCCACTTGGAGCCATGTGGGGGGGCAGGAAACTGCGTTACCGCTCCACTATTTGTGTTGATTGTATCTTTTGTGTGTGGGTCTAAACAGCTGGCATCCTTTTTATAGAAAAACAGCAGGTAAACCTCTGAGTAAATGTGACAAAACGCCTGCTCTTTCACACTATCACTTTTTTCTCCTCTTGGAGAGGTGCAGGTGAAAGTTGAAGGGGTGTGAGAAGACTTGATCTAATGAGCAGTGTTGAGGAAGCTAGTTTGAAACTGAAGCTTCCTAAGTTACAAAACTATCATAATTTAACTTATTCATCAATCTACCCTTTTGAAAATGTACCGTAGCTGCACTACTAAGCTACTAACATTAAGTAGCTAACTACATTAAAGCTAAAGTATTTAAGGTACAAAAAATTTATCACAGCTTCCACAAAAATATGAAACAGCACAACTGTTTATCATTGTTTTGAAGATTGATGATAATTATAACAAATGTTTACTGAGCACCAAATCAGCATATCAGAATCATAGTTGCCAAGTCCGCTTGTTATAAGCGATGGTTTGTTTTTTGAGGAAAAATTAAGAGGCTGAAAAGTTTACCTGTCTTGTGAGTTTGGAGGAGAATTAAACACAATTTTAAGTCATATTTAAATAAATATCCCAATACAAAAAAATTATAATGCTGTACAGTAATATGAAAAGCAAGCAGAAGCTTGTTACTGGAGAAGCTACAATGTATTGAAACAAGAAAGAAAGAAAGAAAGAAAGAAAGAAAGAAAGAAAGAAAGAAAGAAAGAAAGAAAGAAAGAAAGAAAGAAAGAAAGAAAGAAAGAAAGAAAGAAAGAAAGAAAGAAAGAAAGAAAGAAAGAAAGAAAGAAAGAAAGAAAGACCCCTCTCACAGGTTTTGCGCCTCATGGCAAAGTGGGTGAGTAAATTTTAAACTCTATTAAGTTCTGCGAGGCCTGCAATGGCCGTTTGACCAGCGGGGTCATATGGAGCAACAACCCATGTAATCTCCTGAACAAGGGGAAAAAACAGCTTGCTGTTACCATGGCAAGAGACTTCTGGACATCAAAGTGAAGCAAGAGTTCATTTTCCGCCCGTTCCGTTCAGACTGCAAATTTAGACTTAATCGCTTTCTCTGCTAATACAATAGGAAGAGGCAGGCCTCAAGGGACAGACTCCTGCTAACACTACAAGTACAAACAGAGCTAAAACACCATCTCTAAAGGCTTAAAAAAGCTTTAAAAAGTATGTTGGCAGGATGTTTTCACAGAATGTAACTTTAACAAATGTATTTTTCTTCACCGACTGCCAAATGTTTTTTTAAACCTCACTACATTTTATTAGATTTACTGCTTAAAAGAAGAAGAAAAAATGCTTTCAAAATTCCAAGTAAAAAAAAAAAAAAAAGAGGTTTATTCTCAATTCAAGATATATTATATAAAATTCATATTATCTTACACAATTTTGCTTTTTAAGTGTATTTTTAAAATATGTTTTTAGGGCTGGGAATCGATAAAAAAAAAAAAAAAACTAATTAATTGCACAATTTGCTGTAATTAATAGCAATTAATTGCATTTCCCCCAAGCTTGTAATCATCAATATTTAAACAAAGAATCACCTAATTAAATGAAACAACAGAAAAAAAGGAACAGAAAATAGCCCTATATTAAAATAATATTAAACATCAGTATATCAATATTATTCTTCATTCAGTTCCTTGCAACATAATCAGATTGAAGAGATTTTTTTTTTTTTTTTTTTTTACTAATTATCAAAATAAAGTAGTCCTACAAATCTATTATTACCAGAGCATGTGATCAGAGCCGGTAATTTTACCATTGTTGCTCAGCATGACTATACCAGCTCAGTGGGCTATTGCAAACAGAAGTCTACTACTGAGAAATTTCACGTTATTTGGGGACTTTGCTTTTCCAGTGCGTGATCGGTACATGATGCGTTTGGGCCGTGAACAGAACGCGCAACGCAAACACGGAGCGGAACATTGAGCAGAGAGCGCAGAAGCGCGCCGACACACACGGAGCGGAAAAGACCCGCTCGTGAAACCTGATCACCGAGCACGGAGGGGCGGGGCGGCATATATTCGGCTTATATTTTCGGCCTTTTTTCTCTTTCGGCCAAAAAAACGAAAATGTCATTTTCGGCCGATAATTTTCGGCGGCTGAAAATTTGGTGGATCCTCTATGGTATTTGAATTCAGCTTTGCTATTTGTACACAGCATCTTTGTTTTGTCAAACGCGCCATCAGGCAACTTTTTAAATGCAAACATTCCTCCTAAAACTCCATCCTTGTCCTTCTCCATCATGAAAGGGTGACTTGGTTCGGCACACTCATAATAGCAGCCGCAACAGGAAGTCATTAAAACCAGTGCAAAAAAAGGGCTGAGTCAATTGCGTTATTTTTTTTTTAAACGCGTTAAACATCTCAAATTCATCGCAAAGATCAACGCATTAATTCCCCCAGCCCTAATGTTTTTACTTGAAAACAAAAATATTGATTAAGACTTTTTTGCAATGTGCAGATTTACTTTGTCATTTAAATGGAACGAGAGACAATGGCTCCAGTGTCTGGACAGATCTGACAAGGACTGTTATTAAACATCTGAAAAGCCGAAAGAAAATTGTTTTTGCATCATAGCAATTCCTAAGACGATCACACCTCTGTTTCACCCTTTTTTTCTTCTCTCCCTGGCTCTCTCTGTTTTCCCATTATAGAGAGTGGACATAATCAGAAGTGACACATCTGAGCATGCTCACAGTCTCCCAAGCGTCACATCCAGACCTTATGCTACCTCCTTCCAAAAAAAACCCTCTCTCTTTCTCCCACGTTCCCCAGCCTGGAGCCTCCCCTCTGCCCGGGTACATCAAAACACCATTAGACTGTCCCAAACACCTCAGTTCCCCTGTTGGACCCCTGGAGCACATCACATGCCGTCTCCTCTGGACTCTCCTCACACTACCAACGCTACTTACAGAGCCCCATTTCACCTGACCATTGACAAATAAATAAATAGCTGAGAGAAAAACAGAAATATACCGACTCGAGGGAAGAATAGGTGAGAGAGTAAAAAGAAAAACAGGAATGAAGAGACATGCAATGCTGAAAAGTTGAAGAAGCTAAGCTGGCAGTCTTGGGTCAGCCCTCCCATGATGCACTGCGCTGGCGACATGCAGGTCCTCATTTTCTGTGCTGTTTAAAATGCTGCACTTCATCGGATAAAAAGCACAAATGTTGGGAAAAGAGGGGGCAAAAGGGGTCACGTTTAACGGGCCGGAATGCAAATGACAGAGGAACAAGGAAGGAAATTAATGACAAATGTACCTATAAAGGTGTGATGGACTGCCCAGTGCTGACCGTCAATCATGTGACTCATTAACTCAAGCATAATTAACTGCTTTTGGTGTCATTATATAAAATCCTGCTTCCATAACTGTGGCCCTCAAAATCCATAGAGTAATTTTAAGCCATTAGTCACTCTTGCTCTATTTTCGCTGCAAAGAGGCAGGCCTGGGTAACGTCCAGTACAGTTTAAACAAATGTACATTTTATTTATACATTTACTTAAAAATTCCATCTTTGATCATTTTTCCTATTCCATGTGATTTATTAAAGAATATGTTTGCTACAATCCTAAAGTTCCAAGCAGAACTGCTGACTGCAGTGTTACACATATAGCACTGTTATTTCCATAAAGAAGAAGAAGAAGATCCGAACAGTGCAGTAGGACCATCAGTTTTGCGAAAAGTTCATATTACATTTCCGTTGGCCACCAGAGACAAGGTCTCTATCAGATTTCCTATGATGAAAAAATGATAAAAAAAATAATAAAACCATCAAATGCAAAATGATCAATGGTTGTTTGTCTTAAAATGACTGAGAGCAAAATATTGCACGTCTTAATCTAAGTGGAAAATATGGAACAGCATGTCTTTTTCCGAGGTAACTTCAACTATTTTAATTCATCATGTCAAATTCTTCTCTCCGGCATTTGAACAGAATGCCATCTCTTTTCACTTGCTGTTGTTTGACATACAGATCCGCATTTGAATGACTTTAATATTGGCTTAATCAATGGCTGGTGATCTTTTGATGGCCTCTATTCAATAAAGGCCAGCGTCAGCTGTGTGCGAGTTTCATAACTAGAATAATGGTAAATGATTACTCCTCCACATGGCGTCTCAGAGTGAGCCGAGCTAATGAAGAGAAATGGTTGGGTTTGGAGCTGGGGCTGCCAGCTGCCATTTGAGAACTCGGAGCACCGAGATTAATGGCGACTGAGCAGGGTTCTGTGGCTATGATGTGGTCAGAGGTCCGATCGATAATACACACACACACACACACAAACCTGACCCACTCATTCATTTATACGCACACACACATGCAAATAGACTCAACCAAACCTTAACACAAACACTCATCCCTAAGTGGAATGATGAATTGACAACATTTGGACACAACATTGATCAGAAACTTCCGAGTGTTTCTCTGGGCAGTTTAAAAAGGTGAGAAGAAACTTAAGTGCTGAATGGTATTAAAAAAGTGTTTTCTGCAGCCACACCATTATCCTGTGTTAACATGCTATGATATTTGTAAATGGAGTGGATGATAAGAAGAGTTGTAGAAGAAAAAAAACATTTCAGAATGGGGCCCAGGACAGAACCTTGAGGATTGCCCCAGACATTTATTAAGAGAGAGGGAAAAAGAGGTACTGAGGCTATTTTCAGACTGCCAGCAAAAAGTTGCATATCCAGATTTTATACAGATGTGTTTTTGAAAGTCTGGACAGCAAAAAACAAAACAAAAACAAAACAATACTACATTTTTCCACCGATACTAATAGCCGATTATTCACAATAATATCTGCCAATACTAATGAAAAAATGTCACTTCACATTTAAGTAGTAATACCCTGCAAGTGACAACTCATCAAATTGTCATTGTACAAAGACTTACTTGCTCATTTTAGATCCAAATGTCTACAGGTGGAGGTCTTATAAACTGTAATTCCTTGACGCCAGTGCTGCCTTTTTTTCTGAAAATAATCCCTCATTTTGAGTAAATAAAAAGTTGCTTTGCTTTCAGCACTCAGATTTTCCTCACTGGCTGCATCACATGCTTTATAATTATTCATACCAAATGCAGTACTACTTTTGATGGGCAATAGTCTTATTTTCTGCTTCAGTCACCAGTGCACATTTGTATTTTCATATGGGAGTTTCGTTATGTAAGGCAATTTTCTGCCTTCTTAAGGAGGGCTGTCTATTGGGCTGCATTAATGAGTGAGTGACAGAGTGTGTGTGTGAGAGAGAGAGAGAGAGAGAGAGAGAGAGAGAGAGAGAGAGAGAGAGAGAGAGAGAGAGAGAGAGAGAGAGAGAGAGAGAGAGAGAGAGAGAGAGAGAGAGAGAGAGAGAGAGAGAGAGAGAGAGAGACCATAGAGGGCATGGATGAAGCAAGTGAGGAAAAGAAAAATGAGAACAATTCCTTTGCCATATAAAATGTGAACTTCCAGTTACACAGTTGAATAATTAACAAAACACTACTAGTAAATAAAATAATCATACATTAATTCTATAACCCTAATTACACACTCTAATTACAAACATGTTTTTAGTCCGTAATATGCAGAGTGAAATGGGATATAAAAAATAATAATAATAAAAAAATAGCCTAATAATAATTGAAAAGGACTCAACTTTATCCAGTCGAATTTATTGGATTTTGAAAAGTGCTGACAAGCTGTGATTTGTGGAGAGTCGCAACCAGTGTTGGGTGTTCTTACAATATTGCATTACAACCTAAAAAAAAAGTAAAATATTGTATAAAAAAGTAACTAAGGGCATTAGTTACCCTTGTATGTTTTTTTAACAAACAACCTGCGTGACATTATTAACTGACATGGTTGAATGACAAATTTGTGACAATATCGTTTCAGGAAACAGTTGTGATGAATAAATGATATATATATTTTAAATATGTTAAAAAAAGAACAGTTCTTTTAAATTGTAATAATATTACAATATTAATAATTGTATAATTGTTAATAATCAAATCATTGTAATCATTGTATTTTTGATCAAATAAATGCAGCTTTGTTCAAAAACATATAAAAAATCTTCCAACCACAAACTTTTGACCGGTAGTCTAAATTTCATCATTTTCTGAAAATTAGGCTGTTCCCTTTCAATAAAAACGAGATAATTAGTGTTTGGGGGAAAATTCAAGGGCAGGGTTCAGGATCACCGAGACGGGCATAAAACTGCATAAGGGGGCACTGCGAGAAACAAAAACAGCATGTGTGAGCGTATACGTGTCTGTCCATGATCATATGAGTGTTGGAAGGGCGCCTGACCTTGGCAGGGATGGGGTTTCAGAAGCGAGCTATAATGATGGCTGATTGCTGGGGAATGGTGGAGAATGGACAAAGATAGAGGGAGGTAGATGAGAGGAAAGGAGAAGAGAGGAGCAGAGAAATAGAAAGGATGTTGGAGAAGAGGCCGGCGTAATTGCAGCACTCGTGGGTCTGAGCCTCCAGTGGCACACATCAGTACATCAGGAGGGGTGTGTCTTACAGCGGCGGGCGAGTGGGAGAGAAAGTGGGGGTAAAGGATGGACAAGTAAGGGCGCAGTACAGGCTAGAGAGGTTGAGGGAAAGTATGAATGAGCGAGAGAGTGAGATAGAAAAGGGGATAGGTGAGAGGGAAATGGGAGAGCGATGAAAGTTAGGAACGGTAGAGCAAGACAGAAAGAGCAAGAGGAGACAAGGGGAGTCTGCCATACTCTGAGGCAATAAATTGGCGTTGGCTGAATACCGGGCAGTAGCCTGTAATTATTGCCGTAAGACTTTGGGTCGGGGGGTCCTGGCAGACCTGTAAAGCCACTCTGTCTGAGAGAAGAGAGAAAGAGAGACAGCTAAGACCAAGGTGGTCTATAATACCTGGAGAAAATAGTCCGTTAAAGCTGTCTCAGTGGCAGTTCTTTAGGTGGTGCAGAACCCCCTAGATGTACACAATCTGCATTTTGGCATCTTTGCTCATGGGCACAGGCTCAAATACATTTTTCACTTGAGCTGTAGTCTAAATGTTATTTGACTAATCACTTCTGGAGCCAAAAGAAATGACATCATTGCAAAACACACACACACACACACACACACACACACACACACACACACACACACACACACACACACACACACACACACACACACACACACACACACACACACACACACACACACACAAAGTCAATATAAAGGCATAGCTCACACCAAAAATGAAAATTCTGTCATTATTTACACACCCGCATGCCGTTTCAAACCTGTGAGACTTTCCTCTGTGGAACACAGATGAATATATTTTGAAGAATGTTGGTAAGCTACAGTAATAGTTTGGGTGACTGAATTGCATTGTACTGTATGGGGAAAATAAAAACCCTGAGGCATTTCTCAGAATACATTCTGTGATGTTCCACAGAAGAAAAAAAGTCATACCGGTTTGGAACAAGTAAATGGTGACAATTTACTTTTTTGGTTGAACTCTCCCTTTAATAGTCCTTCAAAAATTAAAAAAAAGTATTTATTTTATATATAAAAAAAATGTATTGCGTCAGAATATGGCCAGCAATGAACAAATGCTTCTGGCATCAGAGTCTTTCTGTCTCTCTGTCTGGAAGCATGGAGGCAGACACAGTGGCAAGGTCAACGACTGAACAGACAGCGCACAGTAGTGTGACATGCTGGGAGAGACGGAACAGAAGAGAGAAAGAGAGAGAGACACCAGAGAACATTCCTATTCCAAATCAATTCTGATCTTTTGAACGTTCTATTCATCAAAGAATCATAAAAACATCAAATAAAAAACAATTATCAGAGTTAACACAAAAATATTAAGCAAACAAACTGTTTTCAACGCTGATAAAAAGAAGAAATGTTTCTTGAGGATATCTGGTTTCATTTATGAAGGATCATGTGAAACTGAAGACTGGGTGGTTAATATGTGTTTAAGCCATTTGGTTTATGAGGACACAGGAAATTGCCTCGTAAACCATGTTTATGTTGTAATAGCCATGTCATTATACACATTTGTGTCTTCATAAACCATATATACAAGAGCACACACACAAATCATCACAACACGAGTGTGTCTGTATATGTGCCTACATCAGTGTGTGTGTGTGTGTGTGTGTGTGTGTGTGTGTGTGTGTGTGTGTGTGTGTGTGTGTGTGTGTGTGTGTGTGTGTGTGTGTGTGTGTGGTCTGCTCTGCTTCCCTCTCTCTCCTTCTCCCCGTGCCACAGATCAGTGTGTGCGTGTGGCTCAGGGCTGATGTAAGCCAGTGGAGTGGCAAATTACAGCAGACCTACAGCTGTAGGCTGACATTATGATTAATTTGATCAGTAATTTCTCCTGTTTTTCATTTTAATCGCTGTGACCATTCTGCTGTGGCAGGTCTCTCAGATCTAATTAAGATCAATTCCGGTGTAACCAGCTTGCCCACCGAGCCGCCCCCTCCTCCTCAAATCCCCGAGTCCCCTCAGCGTGGAGAAACCCCGTCGCTCCAATCAATCAGCACCTGCAAATCCAGCCACCCTGCTAATCAGCCAATTAACACACTTAGGCAAATTTCATAATCTCCACCGCCTGGTTGTCGTCACAAAAGCCAGTCTCTACCTCCCCAACTTTTTTTTTTCTAATGCTGGCTCTCCAAAGGAGAGTTTACTGGGAGGTAAAAGAATCCCAGGATCTTTTTTTTAGGAAAACTATCCATTTAAGCACATTTTTCAGTCTTTGAAATTGTGTAAATAGTGTACTTTCTGAAAGTGCATGACAAAACATTGCTACATTGTTGTGTTTTTATGTTATTTAATGATTTTTTTTTGTTTATGCTATAAACATTTTTTTTTTTTTTTTAAGACTTTAAATGGGCCATCATCCAATATGAAAATGCAAATTGAAAATGTAAAGGAATAGTTCACTTTAAAAATTAAAACTCTGTCATCATTTACTCACCCTCAAGTAAATGAAGACAGAATTTTTATTTTTAAGTGATCTGTTCCTTTAACTTCTGCTATTTATTTTTAATTAATAGATTTAAAAATATATATATTATTTGTATTTACAGTACATTAATAAGTTCCAAATCCAAATATTGCATCTCAATGATCTGGCTTTAATGAACTTTGCAAACTTTTTTAATGTTGGTGATTTGCAGTTTAGCTAACTCCATTTTCAAATTTAAGGTCGTCATTAATAATGCTCGTTTTGCCGTTTCTTTATTTTAGTTAAACCAAATCACATGTACAAATCTGCACTAAACGCAGTGTATAGACATCACAACCTACCGAAAAAGTATTACTGGAAAATCATACATTTGAACTGTCTAAAGGAACTCAGGGTCAGAGACTTACAAAAAAACCCTGTCTGAAATTTTGACCAAATAAAGAAAAAGACAAGACAAGAAAAATGAGAGAAAGAAAGAGGGAGAGAGAGAGAGAGTGCAGACAGTGAGCACTTATTCGTACACTGGACATACTGACTGTTGTATTATCAGAGTGGGATGCTAACACGCTGTCATGTTGTCAGTTCAGCAACAGAAGTCCTCTATCTGGGTCTTTAGGTGTCTTCAGATAATAGGAGACCTGTCTGCCCTCCCTTACCAAAATGATTACAACCAAAGAGAGGAATGGGAGGCAAGAGAAAGCAAGAGGGTGGGGTTGTACCTGTGTGACCAGAAGGGATAATTATGACAAACCCTGGAAATACACATTCCCAAAATTCTCAAGGTGTTCGCAGTGTCTAACTGTGGCTGTCCCTAAAGGCTAGTATCAGCACTCAGGTGAAGAATGCTGTAACTTTCTCAAGCAGACGCACACATAAGCCCAATTACGGACTCCAGCCCCTCAGGAGAGGCAGCCTGCAAACCCTGCCACACACACAATCACATTGGTTAAGTGGTAATGTGGACCCCCATGAAGCGGGAACTTCAAACCCCTTCTGACTCCTGACACACATGCACACTTATCGCTCTATTTTTCTCACTCTCACACAGTGGAGGGCTGGGTAATGACGCTGTCGTCTCTGCTGCCACTCTTTCTTTGGATTAACAAGAGGGTCGCACATGACTCTTAGCAGTAAAATCTAATCATGGACCCCTAGGATAAAGAAACCAGATAAAGAGTACAGATCAAAAACCTGTAGAGAAGCTTTCTTAACACACCCCAGGCGAAGGGTGTTCCTCAAGGCTTTGTTCTGGGTCCTCACGCACTTTCCTCTCAGTTAAAACCCTGGTAAGTACTGGATTAATTGGGTTGGACAATATTTTATATTTCATAAATAATACCTGACATAAAAGTGGCTACAACTATGAATCTTGTAATTTTATAAATATTTAAAAAGGGTTACTTCAGTATTATCAAGGACACTTTTTCTGACTTCGAAAATTATTGTGTAGCTGTTCATCAATATTTATTTATTTAAGAAGACGTAAAAATCAGGAGTGTTATTTTAGTATCATTGAGATACTATTAGTTTTTTTCATATTTTAAATTAGTTTTATTTTAGTTAAAGTTTTAGTAATATTGTTGTTTTTATCATTTTTATTAGTTTTAGTTTTTTTAATGTCTACATCTGTTATTTCAGTTTATATGTTTTAGTTAAAGCTACACTGTGTAATTTTTTAAGTTGATTCTTAGCAAAAAACACTTTGTTCTTTCAAAATGATATGTGCTCATTAATGTATAATTACTTCTACCAACTAATCAAGTATTCTCGTAAGCGTAGAATCTGCCATTTATAATACATACGAGTGAGTCGCTCAAATGGCGGCAGCCATGTTGCGCCTCCATCTTGAAAATATATTAGCCAAAGAGGGACATACCTGGAAATTCAAGCTTCGTCTTTCGCGTTTTTACACTCAGTGGCACCGTGGCGAATGCGAGGGGGAGATTACTCGCGACTGCGGGCAGATTTGAAATAATACGGCCACCGTAGGAGTTAAAACGCCCTTGGAATGGGAGGGGCTAGAAAGTAATATTCAGATGGTAGTCATATACAATTTCACCGCTAGATGGGAGTAATTCCTACACAGTGTAGCTTTAAGTACATTAAGTTGACTAAATTAAGTTGACTAAAAACTAAATGGAAGTAAGAAAAATAGCTGACATTTTTGATCATTTATGTTATTTCAGTTAACATTTATTGTATTTTAAGTAACGGAAAAGTTTTTTATGGTTTTAGTTTCAGTTAACTTTAGTAACCCTGAACCAGGATAATTTATAGGTAACCAGTAATTATCGCAAAATAAACCCTTTCCTGACCACCATGTCGGGGTTCATTTTTGCAATATTGACTAGCTTGTACATCATCCCTTAAAACAGATAAAATTACAACACGCCTTATACCACCACAAATATGAAGTAAAACCTGGGCACAGATGCTCAGATAAATAATTCCATTTAAGACAATTCCCAAACATCTAGACCTGAGGATGCTGATGCTGGCAACATCATTTATCCAAGCCAAGTTTTTGGAGACCCCATTGTCACTCCCCCCATTTAATCTATTCCACCTCTGAAACATCTGAATCACATATCAGAAGGGCTTGATGATAACTTGACAGATCAAATTAGGTGTGCTTCAACTATAAATGAAGAAATATATGGCTGGCCTTTCCTAAGGAATCCCTTGGAAACCACTAGTTCTGGGCTCTGGAGACCATTAAGTGTGGGGCTCCATAGGGTCCAGCTGGTGATACAAGCCGGGCAGAGGGACAGAAGGTGAAATAAATGACTAAACTGATGGCAGCCATAAAAGGGGGGAAGGGGAAGTGGGGTTGTGGTACAGCACAGAGCAATAAGGGCTGTGACGCTGATGAATGCGGGGAAGGACGGAGAGGCGACCCTGGCCTCTCTCAAACCGAAATGAAACCACTGGGACATGTAGGGAGGAGGACATGTTATTAGTGACGGACTCAGACAGCCAGATGAGAAGAGGAAGAGGAGGAACTGATGGACTGAGGGAGGAAGATATGAAAAGATCACTTTGCCATTTAAAACACAAGCTGTGTGAAAAATTAAAGGGGTCAGACCATAAATGATAATATTAGTAATATTTTTATTTAGTTGTACACAAAGTTGCAGTTGTTTATGCAGATTAGTTCCAATAAATGCTACTTTTGAGGGAGTTCTGTTAATTACGTTTTCATAGTCGAAAAAGCTTTTTTGTTATTGAAAATGTCAGATCAAGGCAAATTTGATATGACATGACCCCTTTAAAAGACATGAGCTACAGTAACTGAAGCAACAAAGATTCATGTGTGCCATCTGCGGAGTTTGTTTCAATTTTATAAGCCTGCATGACAATAACAGATAACAAAATAAAATATCAACAAACTCATCTTAGCCAGTCATCACTGACATATGGTGCTTTGGACTTCCCAATGCAAGATCTTATTTGCAAAATATAAAATATGTTGAAAACTAATCTGGTTCAGTCGGGTGCATATACTATACATTTTCACAACATGTCAATAAGTGATTATCATAAAATTGTTTCAAATCTAGTTACACCAAAAGCATCATTACTCGTAATTCAATATTCCGCAGCTCTTCATTTCCAATAATAGTCTATTGCTGTCGCTAGCAAGATGGCTGGGATAAACTCTTAACAATAAACTTTCAATTTTCATTCTTTTTCAGGGATCGGCTTGGCAAACAGGCACCTCCTCCAGAAACAATATTTGTAATATCCAAGATTTCCCCAGACAGATTCAATCATTCAATTGAATTACTGCCCCATTCTCTAACATTCATCCTAGACCTCGTCTCACTCCAAAGCTCCATTCTTCCAGACATGTTGTGAATAATGTAGAAGAATGAGTTCTTTAAGTGAGGCGACATCATATTTAGGGGTCATTACATTGAGTCGATCGGTCTCTGCTGCCCCCGTGCCATGCAGCACTCTGAAACTGCTCCCCATCTCAAGTCAACGTATATTACAGCTTTAAATAACTTCACTTTTAGTGTGTAAACAAGAGTTGAACTGGGTGAGGAGCAATACAAGGAAGGCTGCTGGCTACGGCTGTCTGGAAATGTGAGGCATTTATTTTGATATCACATTGTTTTTTTTAAATTCCGGACTGTTGTCATATGAATGCAGAAAAATGCTGTTATTATTGGAAAGTGTTAAGTGATTTTGACCCATTACTTTAATAATATATAATAACATAAAAAAATATAAAAATGCTTTTTTTATTTTAAAGTGGAAGTGTTCAGTGAATTCTACTCATTCATTTAAAGTAGTCATGAACTGAGAAATTAAAATGCCCTTAAACTATTGACATATAAGAGGTCATTGTACTATAAAACATCCTGTAAGTTTCAGAGCTCAAAACTTTCTTGCCAGAACGACAGGTTGTGGATTGTGCCACTTTATTACGTAATAGTGTGGCTAAACACAGCCTCTGCAAAAGAAAATCAACGCCTGCTTCTACATCACTGCCTGTCTATGTAATACTTTAGCTAAATAACGAGAGAGGCAAGTGCAGGTCTACGTAGAAACTAAACGATAAAGATGGCTACGAAGACACTGTACAAGTGCCAAGTTGTGGAAAAACAGTCTTTGCATTGCCTTCCTTCTGACCCCAACATTAGGAAATAGTGGATGAACTTTATTTTGAATGAAGTTCCAGACCATTTCAGTAAGAACTTGGTCCTTTGTTCACTTAATTTTACCGTGGATTCGTTTACAAACAAGGCACAATTCCACGCGGAATTGTCAGAAAGATTGAAATTAAAAGACGATGCTGTGCCGACTATAGTGGATCCGCCAGTAATGTCGCACCACACAAGTGTGAGTAACAGTTTTTATTACATTGTCACTATTGCTTTGTTATTACAGATCGTTTGGTATGCACTGAGTATTTATGCGTTTTAATTCTAATGTCTGATCTGTGACCAGTGATGTCTGGTATGTAATGATTCATGTACAGTCAGATGTTCTTTGTCTGTGTCAGTAAATCAAACCAGTGACCAAACGGTCAACTTCACTCTGTTTCTCTAAGTAGAATGAAAATAATCTGTTATTTAAACTGTGATTAAATTATATATAGAAAGCGATCAAAGAACGCTCCATTTATAAAAGCTTGTCAATAAAACAGCGCAAGTTTATCAGTGAGATCTGTTCTGGACTCTCGACAAAACTGCCCTTATAATCAACGAATCTCTTATTCATAATCTCTTATCGTGTTTGCACTATTAGTTATGATGAAAGGATTCATTAAGAGGCAGAAATCGAGTTTTAATGACGAGATCGCTGCATTCATGCACTCAACCTGTCTGTGATCGGCTACAATGCTCATCCACAGCAACTTTTCGAGCCACAATCTAAATTCTAAATTCCACAATCTATGATGCTATAGATCTAAATATAACGCAATAATCAACACTTTTCACGATTAGTCAACCTTGAGAGTGAAAAAGGGGTTAAAAGTTTTTGAGAGTTTCACATGTAATTCTAGCTATTTCATATGCAAAGATGTTAGCCAATCACAGCAGTGGGCGTTTACACTGAAGTCTCACAGCAGACACTCCCCTTAAAACAGAGCATTCAAATCAGAGGGCTAAAATCATGCAGTTCATGACCCTTTAATGGTATTAAAAAATTAAAATTAAAATAAAAAAAAATTATGAATGCAAAATACAAAATAATATGAATGGAGAACAGTGTTATTGTTTTAAATGGGAAGTGTTACGCAAATTCATCCCATTAAATGAATTGTATAAAATAACATATATTGAAAAAGAAGGAATGCAGAATGCAAAATAATATGAATGCAGAAAAATGCAGTTATTATTTTAAAGGAGAAGTGTTTAGTGAATTCGACTCATTACTTTAATGGTATAAAATAAAAGACAATGAAATAATAAAATAAATAAATAAATACATTTTCTTTTCCAATCTTACCTGTAGTGGTAGAGGAGGCGTAACAGGTGATGGCAAGCTGCGAGCTGGTGATTGGTTTTGCCTGTGAGGGGGCGGAGACTGGGGAGGCTGAGCTGAGTTATGATTAGAGGTGGCACAGGTGGAGGCGGAGCCTGGAGAAGGCCCAGACACTTGTGATTGGATCGGAGGGGTGAGCTGATGATGGCTTGGTGGCTGGAGATGCGTTGGGCCGCAGAGATGTTGGTGCTGCTCCCGTTCTCGTTGTTGTTGTTCTCTTTCACGCTGTTCTCGTTCTCGCTGTTGTTGTTGTTGTTGCTGCTGCTGTTGATGATGATGATGCTGTTGCTGGTGATGCTGTAGCTGTTGGAGCTGTTGGAGATGCTGGAGCTGAGAGTTTAGGGATGAGGTAGCTGTGTGAGAGAAAGAGGAAGAAAGATGTTGATTTTTTTCATTATCTAAATATATATTTTTTAAAGCCAATTTAAGTTGAATTTAACAACAAGGGGTTTCAGCTGTACAGCAGATCTAGAAGATCTAGAAGAATATAGTGTCATGGGCCAGTTTAAGTAAGTTCAGTGATGGTTCATTTCTGTTGTAAAAAAGTTATTCATTTAGTTCATTTATCTATACAGACGTCCGGAGAAAACAGTGATGTCATCGTCCAGCTCAGTTCAGTTCTCATATAATTGTGTCAATGCAGGCAGATCAATAATATTGTTGAATATTACGTGTCCCCAACTAAGCAAGCCAAAAGTCAAAGGCAACAGTAACAGGTTTTTTTTGTGGGTTGAATAAAATATCCTTCATATAGAGAATTAATATAGATCACCCTTCAAATGCCTTACTTTAAACTCATTGACACTTTGTTCATTGAACTTTTGCCTGTATGGTGCTTAGATTCACTGTTTTGGACTGCCGTCTTGAACTTGAGAACGTGAGGACAGAATGACGCGTCTGGTGTGTGATAAGCCTGATTGTGAGATGGAGCCCTAGGAGACAATTAAGAGGCCTTTTTTTCCAACCCGTTCTCATAAATGTTGCATGTCCAAGACATTTGGGCAAAAAAGCCCCCTAGCGTCTTTATTGCTATGCTCAACAATTGCAATAATACAATGATTCAGAAGAATTTCCAATTTTTCACTGGTGAGTGAAAAGGTTTTTATTTGTTTATTTTTTTGAAAGATAGAGAAAAATGTTGACAAGAAAATGAATCAGGTTCCACACTGCTTTATTGCATTGACACTATGGGAACTTCCATGCCAATGCCGCCACGTCCTAGGAAAGAGTCTGCCTAAAAAGCTGTGTAAGCACAAAACACTGTTGAGCCCAAATCAAACTTGGATCAACCCTGAAGTATACGAGATCCTGGGGCTGAATCCGCATCTAGACTGTAAAACCTAATGAATGTGTCCAGAGAGGACCAACCTGTCGCAGCACATACATCATGCAATGACGCACCCCTAGCAAGACTTTTGGAGGATGCCATACTCCTAGTGGAGTGAGCCCTGACCCCTACAGGCCATTCTGCACGCCTCATAGGAGAAAGCATCCGTAATCCAACACGAAATACGTCGCTTGGTGACCGCATTACCTCTATTGCGACCACCAAAGCAAAGCTGAGAGGATTTACATCACTTGCCTGAGCGTTGGACACAGATCCTCAAGGCACGGACCAGACATAACAGATGCAAACTTTCCTGCACCAGCGTCTCATGACGCAGAGGTAAGAAAGCCAGCAAAACAACTTGCTGACCAGCCGCAGAAGGAACAAAAGTTCTGCTACTCTTTTATATTCACTTCAAGGCTAGCAATAAAGCTACTTTGCAAGTAAGACTGTTCTCTGAAACCGACTCTAGGGGTTCAAATGGGGCCTCTGTCAAGGCTCCAAGGAACAATACCAGGTCCCAGGAGGGAACTCAGGAGGATGTCTTCCCACCAAAGCTTCATCAAAAGGTGAGTAGTTAGCAGAGATAGTGGCCACATACACCTTTAAAGTAGCTGGAGCCAGCCCCTTTGTGAGACGTTCTTGAAGGAACTTCTGTACTGAACCGACAGTGCTTTTAACTTGGTTCACATTATATTGCTGACACCAAGATACAAAGAATTGCCTTTTCTGGGCATACAGCTTTCCTCATAGAAGGAGCTCTAGAGTTCTGAATTGTATTAGCAGCATCAGCCGAGAGACCAGAATCTATGAGCTGGTGCCCCTCAGGGGCCAGACACAAAGTTTCCAGATCTCTGGTGAAATATCATCTACTGTGCTTAAGATCCATCTGGACTGGAATCTCCAATGGGAGACCATCCAGGAGAGATACTAAGTCCACAAACCAAGAAGAAGGTGAACTCGATTTTGGTGAACGCTTGCTGGAACTCCCAGGATCAGTGCTATAAGGGGAAAGGAGTACAGGCACAGCCTCGGCCATGCCTGCACCATAGCATCCAACCCCAGAAGAGCTGGAGGTGTGAGGGCAAACCAGAGGGGACCGTGGGGTGTCTCCTCAGAGGCAAACAGATCCACTTCCGCTCTGCCATACCTCCTTCCACATGGACTCCACTAATTGTGGATGGATTTGAGCCTGGTTAATACCTGGATGGGAGACCTCCTGGCAAAACTAGATTGCTGGTGGAAGAGGTGTTAGTGAGGCCAGCAGGGGGCGCTCAACATGTGGTCTGTGTGGGTCCTAACGTCCCAGTATAGTGAAGGGGAAACTAAACTGTAACAAGCACCGTCCTTCGGATGAGACGTTAAACCGAGGTCCTGACTCTCTGTGGTCATTAAAAATCCCATGGCACTTCTCGTAAAGAGTAGGGGTGTAACCCCGGTGTCCTGGCCAAATTTCCTCCATTGGCCCTTGCCACTCATGGCCTCCTAATAAACCTCCTAAGTTGTACTGTGGCTGCCGTCGCATTATACAAGTGGATGCTGCACATTGGTGGTGGTTGAGGAGAGATCCCCTGATATGATTGTAAAGCACTTTGGGTGTACAGAAGTACATATGAAAGCGCTATATAAATGCCTCATTCATTCATTCATTTGTATGCCCTGGAATGTAAACTGCTCCCAAAAATAGAAATTAGTTTTCTGCACAGAGCAGGGTCTGCTGCGCCTGTTTGAAAAGGGGATGCGAACGCAGTCCATCCTGAAGTAGGAGAATACCGACATGATATCCGTACTGACCAACATGTGGTAGCCCCTGAGAAGTGTTCAATATGTTTCAATGCTAGAAACACTGCCCTCAACTTACGGCTGGTATATTATCCTCTCATGTGGTTACAGATGCAGCATTTTGACTGTACCACTTCTTCTGCTGCACGAGATGAGAGCACTTTTATAATTTTTTGGGTCAAGAAAGAGTCAGTTTGCGATATACAGGTGCTGGTCATAAAATTAGAAAATCATCAAAAAGTTGATTTATTTCAAGATTTCAACTTAACAAATGAAACTAATATATTATATAGACTCATTACATGCAAAGTGCGATATTTCAAGCCTTTATTTGTTTATTTGATTATGGCTTACAGCTTATGAAACCCACAAAATCAAAATCCCAGAAAATTAGAATATTACATGAAATCACACAGTAAATACACAGTAATACCATGGTCATTGAACTAGGTTTTGGTTATTTTGGCAGTGTGGGCAGGTGCAAATCCTGCTGGAAAATGAAGGAAGCATGAAGTCCTCTGAAAATGTCCTGGTAGATGGCTGCCTTGACTCTGGTTTTAATAAAGCACAGTGGACCAAAGTCCTCTTTTCTGATGAGAGCAAATTTTGCATCTCATTTGCAACTCCAGCCGATGACATGGCTCCCCAAACCAACACAGACTGTGGAAACTTCACACTGGACTTCAAGCATCTTGGGTTGTGTGCCTCTCCATTCTTCCTCCAGACTCTGGGACCTTGGTTTCCAAATGAGATGCAAACACACATCGTATTAAACATACGACTTCTGAAGACAAAGAAGCGGATGACGTGTATTTCAGGGATATATTTTTGGACATATATTTCATGTCCATAAAGCTTGACCAAGAGAATGGCTCGTTTTGACACGTGCTTCAGTCACCGGCTCACGCGGAAGTGTTCCTATAGCGTCAATGGCATGATGCAGCATCAAAGTTCATTTAGCCAGGGAACATTTCTCTTTTTAGTGAAAAGAAAATATATTTTCAGAACTATGAAAAAAGGTGAGTACTAGAGAAGGAATGCTTCTTGGGTATATTTTTCCTCTGAATAAATGGAACAGAATTTGATGTGTACTGGAAACTCTGAATGTCAAAGCTTTTATTTTTGTGATACATGAAGAGAAGCATTTCACTTTAATTCTTATGAATTCATTAGACTTTTTCTTTGTAAGAAAGCAATAGAGCCTACTCTCAGCAGAGTGACTCACCAGACACTCTGCTGGGATCGGAGAAACAACTTTACTCCGAAAAAACCTATACACTGAACTGGACTTAATTTAGTCCATGACAGAACAATATGGCCTAGGTTAGACTCTTAAAGCCTCTTCCATTCACATGTGCATACCAAAATCAACCTTATTCCTGCACAGACTGAAGCACGACTCGCATACCAGAAAGTGTCAACTCAAATTATCCATATACCTTATGAAAGAAAACATTGAAAAACAGACTGGCAACATATCAGAATGAATAAATGACCTTCTGTCTTCTCTGCAGGAACCAGAGCAATGCTCTGCAGACGGATGCCTGCCCTCTGCTCAATGTTCTGATAATGAACTCTTCACTGCAAAGTCATCAAACAGAGATGTTTCTACTACACTGCACTTAAACCCAAGATGTCACATACATTTTATGGGCACCATATTTTGAAGTTATAACAGAAATACCCCCCACCCCCCCAGATGTCCTCCTTTGGTGGTACAGAGATGATATCGCACAGCAATATCTCAATATTTGAATCAATTTAGGTGTTGAATCCACACAGTGTTTGAGACTGACAACCATATAACTAACAGGTGTGACTCTCGAATGATTCTGTTCATGCACACTGCAAAAATCATTTCACTATTTTTGTTGTTTTACTGCAAAATTGTGTATGTCACGTTTTCTGTCCAGAGAATATATTTGAACATCTTTAAAAATAAACATATATATATATATATATATATATATATATATATATATAAGTAAATTATATTTAAAAAAAACTATATATAAGCATAAAGTCTAATTAATTTAGTTAAATTTATACCTAAAACAAGAAAAACTATTTGCCAGTGTGGTAAGGAAAATAAAAATGCATTCTCTGAAAACATCTTGAGCATTTATAGTAATATTAATTTCAACATTTACTAATACGTTATTAAAATCAAAGGTTGTATTTGTTAACATTAGTTAACGTACTGTAAACTAACATGAACAAAGAATGAACAGCTGGATGTTTAATAACTAACATTAACAAAGATTCATAAATACTGTAACAAATGTACTGCTCATTGTTAGTTCATGTTAGTTAATACATTAACTAATGAACCTTGTAAAGTGTTCCCAACATCTTTTACTGACATTAATAGCTATTTTAAGATACAATTGTTTAGAATAATTAGGACATCCATCCTTCAAACTGCTTGTCCTAATTGACAAGTTACTGTTTAATAAATGTTATATATATATATATATATATATATATATATATATAAACATACAAACAAATAAATAATCTATAGACATATAGCATCTAGCTTGCTAACACCATGAATAATTAGCATTCATTTATAAATCACAGCCCTTGTAAGCCATCCCAAAAAAATAAATCACCAAATAACTGAACAATGGATCGATGTTCAGCTACAAAGCGAGACTTGTATCGGCAAGCATATGTTTGTGCACAGCGTACTTGACAAGAAGTGTTCATAATTAATTGATGCAGATGAATAATTAAAACCAGGAGATTTTTTGCAGCAGATAAGTAAGAAAATACATTGGTGCTGACGTTTCTTTGATTAGTGTGGCTACTCGTGCATCACAACCGGACAGGCAGGCGAGGTTTCGACGCACCACAAGCTTTCTCTCCCCTACTCCGAGAAAAAAAGAAAAACAAAGAAAAGTGTCTCTCAACCAGTAAACAGCCCACTTTTACATTTCTTCAATCGCCTGACACGTTGACACCGCTCTCACACCCCAGCATGAATTATATATATCATCTGCGCCCGTGAAAATTCCAAGAGTCCAATTCGCGCATGAAATGTTGGGGCAAGTTGTCTCGCAGGCCCTGACAGAGCGTACATATGTGGCGCTCCATCGCACAACTATTGAGGAAGCCGAGCGAGCTGCTACAAGTAGAAAATAAGTGAAAAAGAATAGGAGGACAGGGGAAAAAAAAGGACAAAGAAAAGAGAAAGCCTGAATCCTGTCAAAAATATTATCGAAACCAAGGGGAAGATCAAAGGTGATGGGAGGGTCTGATCCCGCAGAAGTCGTGAGACCGGAGAAAGAGACAGAACAACAAAAGAATATAAAGAAAAGGAAAACAAATAGAGAGACTGAGAGAGAGCCACAGGATGGTAGAGAAACCCCATGTGGCCCTATTATATGGGCAGCACTGCAGGTAAAACTGTGGTTGAGAGCGAGTGCTTTATAAACTCTGTCATCTCGTTACGAAACATTGCTAACCTTCCGTTCTCCTTTAAACATGCTCGGTCTCGCTGCGTACGAAAGAGGATGCAGACTTTGAGGATTCTGTGATGCCAAAGACCTTGAGCCAAAGAGTCGGGTGCAATGACAGAGCTGCAAAGGTCTGAATGCATTGAATACACAATATCTACACAAATGCAGAAAGATTGCGTTTACTTTGCTGGAGTGTTTATATGAAAAGAAGACAGGGACATGGAGAGCAGATGATGCTTCAGCATGGTAACATGTCATCATCTATACAGTAAATACCTGAACAATAGTAACATAGCACATGATTCTGAAGTGCCGGCCTCATCAGGCCTGTGAAGGCCTCATCGACACGACAGCCATCGGCACTGAGCCTCAACAAACTCGTCTCCATACCGGCATGATGACTCCGACTCCCAACCAGATGGAACTGAATGACAGATCCAATCTGACTTCTGACCTGTAATGCTGCCCGAATCATAATCATACACTGTTTGTCCATTGGCCAGAGGAGAACTGACCCCCGACTAATGGTTTCTCCCAAAGGTTTTTTCTCCTTTCTGTCACCTGATGGAGTTTTGGTTCCTTGCCACTGTCGCCTTGGCTTTTGTCTTGCTTAGTTGGGGACATTTAATATTCAACAATATTACTGATCTGCCTTACTTAAGGTGGACGATGACGCAATTTTCTTCTAGAAACAAACTTTGGTGTATTATTTTCATGTTATCACTGTGAAGTTGCTTTGATACAATCTGTATTGTAAGCGCTATATAAATAAAGGTGACTTGACTTGACACTGAATTTGTTTTCTAGATTAGATTTCATTCACACTCCCACGGCCAGAGCACTTTAAACTTTTACCTTGACTTTATTGAAAAGAAATAATGATTTATTTCTTGGGCGATGACAAAAAAAGCATGTTATAAAAAATACACATAAACACGTTACACACATTGCTCTATTCAGTTCCACTGAAAATGAACCAGAAAATTATGTACTGTATGTCGGCATCCCATTGGAGATACAGAAAGCAGTAAATATTTACTTCACGCATCTATAGAATGACGAGAATTCAAGGCTGCAGGGCAACAATAGTAATGTATGGAATCTCATAAGAACCACAGGGCATGTTAAAGATTTTAAAACATCAAAACAGTTTGTTTAGACTTAAAATAAGGTAAAGAAAATGATTTATTTATGATTTATGACCCATTATTTATTACACAACTGAAAGTATAGAAATAGAGGATAATTGAGATATATTATTGATTTTTAGGCAACCTAAAAAGTTAATCTAAATTAACTGATAACAATAAGTCTTTCTTTAAAGATCATGTGACACTGAAGACTGCAGTAATGGCTGCTGAAAACTACACTAAAAATATATTAATAGAAAAAAAGTTACTTTAAATAATAAAAATAAAAAACTTAATTACATGTTCTTTAACTAAATAAAAATGTGTTACATACAAAATATATATTTTATATTATTATTATTATTATTATTAACTGAATTATTCATATTTACGTTGTTTTATCTTTTTTCATATGTTTACGAAACCACAGAATACCCCAGCACTGCTAAAGCTAGCATTGCTCATAAGTCAATATAATAAAACGTAAATAATAAATGCACTGCCAGTGGACAAAGCATCTAGATTTGTAGCGCACTATATGCTGTCCTTTTTCCTCTTTTAAAGGTCATAATACATTCAAATCGCATGTCATATTAAAACATGAATTGGCAGGTAGATCACCTCACTATTTCATTCATTTGTATTCCATAAGCAAAAGTAAAGAGCAGACATATAAACCTTGTCAAACCCTCAGAAGTCTATATTTATGAAATAAAACCTGACAACTTTCTCAAAGCACACACAAATGAAGCCAGGGCCCATCCTGACAGGTTCTGTGACCCGCCTGACGTATGGATGCTCTGTTTTTGCCTCCCTGCACCTGAATCCACTCCAATTTACTACCTTTTTTCTTTCTTCCCTCTTCTTGAGACCGACCTGAACTCAAACAAAGCAGCGGCCGACAGAATTCTCCAGAACAGATCACAGAGACGCCTCTGTTTAACACGAACTCATTTTCCTCACCTCAACGACCCTGTGTGTGCCAAACTCCCAGTGTAAAAATCACCTGTGGTGTGTTTGATGTGTGTGTGTGCGAAGCGCGGCGCAGCTGATTGTCAGAGGTCAGCGCGGAGGTCGTCGAGAAGCGACAGGGTGATAGCACTATTTTTGTTTCAGAGAGAGTGTACAAGGCAAAGCAGAGTATCTCATTAATACACTGTCTGTCTGTCCCATACAACACACTTTTCCTCTGGGGGCGAACACAACAACTTATGTCTGGGTCTGATCTGTGTGTAAAATCAGTTGGAGATAGAGATTAACTGACAATCAAAATGCTAAATCTATTATATGCATGCATCTTATTCTAAAATAAATATTGACTGACATTTTAATCCTGTTAAAGACCTGTCAAAGTGATTGATCGCAAAAATTGGACACTACTAAAATTCCATGATGCATCCCACTTTAGAAATAATAGTGACAGCAAAATGAAGTCGCACACTCGCGCACAGGCACGCACAGGTTGCACAGTGAATTAAAGGCCAATTGCAAAAGTAACCCTGAGTTAATTAAATCGGTGGGAAATGACTGGTGGAAGAAACTAGTAAAAGGAGCAGAACAAGAGAGGTCTGATGGTGTTCTTATGTATGCTCTTACAAGTTATTCAGTCAACAGCGTTGATTGATTTTCTCTTTTTCTTGCTATTTGACTTGTTAATAACATTCACGACACAGACTGCAGCAGGTATAACCCAACCTGCTATGTTCATTCAAGTCTTTTTAACCCATTTAAGACTGTGCTTACGAAGATACTCGCCAAATAGGCATTTTGAAAAACAAATCGGTTCACAGGGAGCGCACTAGTACCGAATTTAACTCTCTTTTTTATCTTATAGTGCTTGAATGGTTTAAAAGCACTTTTAAAGACTGAATGATAGCGTGATCAAATACTGTAACTCTAGTTAAAGGATTCCAGGGGAAAAAATGCTATGTCTGGAATGCATTTCCACTATAAAACACAAATAAAAGCTTACTTACTAGCAGAAAAAAGGTCAAAGTTGGACTAAAAGAGTAAAATTATAAAATATCAGTACCACCTTCAGCAGACGGCACCTCCATTGCTTACAGTGGGACTCAGACATTATTAAATGATTCCTTTACAGTGATTTGGATTGGGATCAGACAATGCTTAAAGGCAGAGAGGTTAGACAGCAAGTGAGAGACCTTGAGTGTTTATAGCACTGAAGTGGACAGCGTGTTAGGATCAGACCACAAAGCCCCCTCGTCTGACATGCATGTCTGATCAAAGTGTATTACTGCTATGGGCTCTGCTGGGGATTTAAAGGAATTCTGGGCTGTCTTCCAGAGAGAACAAGGTGTAAAAGTGGTTTTATGATTAAAAAACAAAACGAAAAAAAAACATTTGACTGAGCCACAGAATGTTCTTTGAATTTATTTTGGGTGGAAATATTGTAATTCAAACTTTTTGTTTTAAGAAACCTATTTGCAACCCTTTTTACTCGGAAGACATATTTCCAAATAAAACTGGGTGTTCAATGATAATATTCCTACATCACCTTGTGAAAAAGAATTGTGGTTAATTGAATTGAATATGCACTTGTAACGTAATATAAATCTTTAAAGTATATTTAAAAAACTGGTTAACACTTTATTGTACTGTCCTTGTTGCATATAATGTACTTACTGTAGTAAAAACAGTAAATTATGCATAATTACACGCAGCTAACCTTAACCCAAACCCTATTCCTAACCCTAAGTAAATGTTGTTAATTAATATTATTAATTACACTGTATCAAGTACACCTATCAAAGTAACCAAAAACTGTTTTTGCAGATAATATAATATTAATGAAATAAAAGGCCACTTAAGTGTACTTAAAAATAAACGTTCATAACTATGTTTCTTAGGTGCACTTTTAAAAAGTTGTTTAATTATACTTAAAGTACATTTTAAATCATTTTCTTTTAATCTTTTGACATGCTTTAAAGAAGTACACTTATTTGTAGACTAACATACTAAAATTCATGCTTGATTATAATTTTAACTGTAGCGTGTTATTCAATATTACACAAAGCTAATATATTTTAATAGTACATTGCAACTGAATCATTATGAATGCGTACAAACACTTTTAAATGAACATTAAAGTATATTTTAGTTTACCATAAATGCTTGTCAGAACATTCTGCAGCACACTTTAACCATATTTCAAAGACAATCGAAGTAATTATGAAATTACACTTAAGGATGTACTTAAGTCCTACTTAATTGGGTTTAAAAAGTTATTAATAAACAAATGTAAAAATTTTTTTATATAAATGACATTTATAATACATTTTCATTTAAATGCAATTAACATGCAAGTATGTGTCCAAAAACATTACATTCAGTTCACACTAAAGTATATTCTTTTAAACTATATTCGTATTTCTGCTAAAGTGCACTTCTTTTTTATAATGGCCAACTCATCACCTACTTTAACTCACTAACATTACCTGTGCTCACCATCTCTGTCTGTCTCTTTGGCCTGTCTGGCTTGGCTGTCCCATGCGCCCAGTTCCCGGGGTCCTGTCCCCCCCCCTCGCCCGCTTTCCCCTTAGTGTCTAATGCAAAATTTATGCTCACGAGGTGGTTTCAGTGGGTGGAAAAATCAATACCGCCGGGCCCTGATGCGCCAGGGAGAAAGAGTGCTCTTTGACTGACAGTAAAAGCATGAGGAGGGGGCACTTTTAAAGCGAGGATAGGTGGACGACGGCACAGAATTGGCCTATCCTCATCATATTACAGCCTCATTTAAAGTCTGATTCCGATAGCGATTCCTTCCATATTCAAAACGAAGACATGTTTTCAGAAAAGACCTATTTGAGGATTACGCTCCCGTTCTACCTGCTATTAAAAAAGCATTTTGGTATATATCATTGTTGTTCTGCCCTCAGCTGTATTCCTGATGTTGATAAGCGCGAGGCTTGCGCAGGCAGCGGTGTCGAAATAAAGTGATTTAAAGACAATGTGCGTACATCATAAGGCCTTTGTTGTTCGCTGCCTGCATTTGTGCTTTGCTTTAGCCTTTGAAAACACAAGACGGAATGTGTACGCATGTATCTGAAAAACCAATTCGGGGTGTAAACCAGGGCTCTGAGAAAGTGTGTAAAGGGAAAAGAAGTTTCAATGGAACGAAACGGCTTTAAACAATAGGATTTGCCCTAAATCCTTCTCCCACTATCATTCACCTCTTTAATTATTCCTTTTGCTCGTCTCGCGGAGCATGTAAGCGCTATTGCGTTCAACCGAACGGAGGGGAGAGGAGCGCTGTGCCCGCGGGCAGCCGGTCTGTTGAAACGTAGAGCTCTAAGTGACATGACACCGCTTGTGATTCCTAATGCACTTTAATAAATTCCAATACGGCTAGAAAAGCGCAAAGTAGAAAAGTCACCCACTGATTCGAAACGCGAATTACCCCGGAATATCAAATACGAACAAATTTGTGTGCGTTGTTCTTTTATTTTGGTTGCGACGAGCGTCCCTGACATACACTGAACCCTTTTATGAGCTCGCAAACAGTTTTGCAACAACATTTTAAACAGCAGACTTCCTTGCACGATTCTTCGGGGAGAGAAAAAACAAAACAAGCATGTGGCATTTAATACGACCTCAGCTTTTTGAGACAAGCACCGTGATCCTTTCTGCCGGTTTAGTAGTTTCTCTCCTGCATGGCCTATGAGGTATTTGAGCGGTCTGAGCGATACATGATGAATGAAGTGGCGTGCTACTTATGCGCTTATCGTGCTCAGTGACTAGCAACAGGTTCAGCAGAGGCCAGCCACAGTAAATGAAACTCCTCAGCAGGACAATACATCATCAGAGCAAATGTATGCGGCCCAGACGTACACGCGCGCATCTCCCGCTCGCGCAGGACACCGACAACAGGCGCGATGGGGAGGAGGAGGAGGAGGAGGAGGAAGAAGAGGGTGGAAAATGTAGAAGAAAAAAAAGATGGAGGGAAACGGTAACAAGGCGAGAAGGAGAAGAAAGAAATATGGTCTGGGAATGTGTGGTAGCAGAGCGAATTTCCTATTAGCTGATGGACATTGTTTCTTTATCATTTTTTTTGTTTTTAACATTAACTGCCCAGGCTTGGAAAGCAAATAGAACTTGCCATGGCTAATATCACACACAGGGTTCATATAGAGAGGAGATTTATCATGATGAAATCCTGTAATGCACAAGGGCTGTGAACACATTACGTTGATGCAGCTCTGTTGGACTTTTTGTCAGTGAAGGTCATCATTTTCTCTGAGGATATGATTTTAAAAAGGACATTATCATAACATTAAATATCTCAAATGAGAATTTTCTAAATAAAAATAAAGTTAGTCACATTTCATTAAATGAGAGATCTGATTAAAACTTTCACAAAAGTTTCATAATGAAATTAAAAATATAAAATAAAATAGTAATTATGGAATCAATGCTAAGGGACCTTTTTTTAAGACAGAAAATAAGATGATAAAGCAGATGAAGATGAAAAATATGATGGTATTCTTTGCCATTTACCTTACAGCCTTACAAATAAAGTACTATATGTGCTAATATGGTGCTGTCACGATCATGTTTAGTTTCACTGGGTCTCATTCACTAAGTGTGCGCACGCACGGAAATCTGCATACGAAGGTTTTCATGGACAAATCGTGAATCAATAAATTCAGTTCAAAATTTTACTCTACATTTATGAAAAAATAGGAACTGAAACCACACGTATCCAAAAATCAATTACTCTGGGTGGCCTTATGAAGGAGTAAAAAATACATATTTCACCTTAAATATATTTCCTCATTATACACTGCTTGGATTTAAATAGGCAAATGTTTAAGAGTCTATGACTGGATCATTATTGTTGCTGTCATTTTAAGTATTATTAAATTTCATGACATTTCCATGCATGGAAATTCTAAAACACCATATCTGTAGGACAATAAAATTAAATATAACTCTGTGATAATAAAATCAAAATAATACCAAATACACACTATTATGATTTGAACTGCTGTGGAGCATACAGTATTCAAGAGAGAATAAACAAATAAAGCAGAATTAAATGAAAAAATGACAATGAACAACAGAGAAAAAAGGACATTAGAAAGCAACGGGCATTGAGTGGATGAAAAGTTCCATATTTTAAGGGCAAAATGACACATTCAGTGTCTCCTTGCCCTCACCCCCCTCCTCTCCTCTTCCAGCGGTGTCCGACACTCAGCCCTGTTTGTGAAAGATGTACGAGTTTAATGTGACGATATCTCCTCTTCTCTCACGTCTGTGGTCTACTTACCAGCCACATGATCCAACTCTGATGCGCCTGCTGTGTTTTCAGCAAGGAGCCCTGAGGGACCATTACACTCCACCCTGCCTTCCTCTGGGGCCTTTTAGGGCCCCTTAACACTTACAGAAGACCCTTGAATCTGAAGCCCTTCCCCAGAAAGCACATCTATTAATTAAAGGTAATTAGGCCCTGAGATGGCAATTAGAAACCGCAGATAGCTTTTAGCCCGTCTGCCGCTTCCAAAAAGGCTTGGTTTCAGCACCATCTGCCGCGTCAGAAATCACCACAGCATCTTGTGTTTCCGAGAGAGAGAGTTATCTGAGATACAGACCTTCACCCGACCGAAGGGTCAAATTCTAGACCCTCTCATATTTAGGCTTTTCATCTGATATGAAATGACAAATGAAACACTTATCATGTGTCACTCACTATCGGCTTGAACGGTGATCCTTATTAAAATGCGTCCGCCTGGGTTTATATGGATTGAATTGTTAATATACCTGCAGCCGCTTAAGCGAAAGAGGAAAAGAAAGTTATAGCACTTGTATTAAAACGCTGTGTGATGCGTATTGATAGGCCGATTCTTTAGATATTGATTGGACGGCACAGGCGTAATGACGAAGCTAGATTTGTGTAGGTTTTTATTGATTCCGTTGTAAGTTGGCAATGATAAGCTGCGAGGTTGCTATTGATCGTTTTGGACATTCAATACACTTGTTTTCATTTGGAGATTTCACTGTACTTTATCGACGTAATGTTTCTTCTTTTAAGCCGTAAGTGGCCAGAGAAAAATTCATTTGAACACCTACGCATTTTTGGGCTTTCTTTAAACCTTCCCGGGGTGCGGTACCAATGCCAAACTTGACTTTTCACAGAGGGTAAATTCAGCTTTAAAGATGAAATAATAGCAATGCGTGCAGCTCATATGCCCCAAACATTCTTTGTTTTCATCCATTAAGAAGACTAATTATCATATTTTTGCATAAAATACCATTCACTCGCACGAGAAGGCGTATAGGTCGCAACAAACTCTATCTCCTCATACAAACGCATTTTTGTTCTCGCTCTAGTCTAATTGTTTCTGCCAAAAACCTCGAGTTCTTACAGTAAATTGCAGGGGAGTTTCAGCCATAAGTCATATTATACACACATGCACTTCACACACACAAACACACTCACAAAAGAATGAAATATGGTTTACGAGGTCCTGTGACAGAGCACAATCGCACATTGTCAGTGGAGTGTGATAACCCCATTTTCATTCCGTTTCACTCCCATGAAATTACCATTAGCATTACGAGTCATGCAGAACCCAGATAAATGTAAAAACGCTACCCGGTTCTCCCAGACAGGAATAACAGTCCCCACAGATTACCATCTCTCTCTTTCGCCTTCTGCTTGCTCTGACTCTAATATTTCATTTACAATGTTTCGTCAGTTCATGCTCCCCTCACTGACCATGTAAATCACTAATCAATTTCCATTTCCAGAGCTTGACAACAGAAAGCCTATGAAAGGTGTCTCAGAAGTCTATGTAAAGATTTTAATAAGATAGGGGACAAGGTACTGAAAATTACAACAGGAATATAGTACCGCTGTGCTGAATGACTACGCTTTAAGCAGTTAAACGTTGGCTTCAGAACCAGTCGTAACCGGTTTATCAAACCCTAAGTATTAGACTTCAGTGCATAAATCGTTTAAGAGAGATGTGCTATTACTTTTCTAAGCCAGCGATTCTCAACTTGTTTAACTCAAAGGTCCCTCTTGTCCAACACTAATCGATACAGGTGCACGCTAAAATATTTGTAATTATGGCAAAGCTGCCTGTCTTCAAACTTATTATTTGTATTGAAACAAACTGGGACATATATCAATAACCACAATTAATGTTGTGATTCCAGAAGTTTTAAGAACTCTACTGTGTGTCATTCAATAAAAACAATAGTTAAGGGAAAACAATGTAATGAAATATATATTTTAGTTACATATTTATATATTTATTTCATTACAAGTTTTAGCAGTTCAATTCAGGTCATTTTTTATACATACAAATTTAATTGTATAGTAAATAAAATAAAATTAATGTAATTTGTCTAACAATGTACTGTGTCCTACAGTGTATACGCATACAGTCCAGTAAAATTCTGTCAATTTTTTCTGAAAGTTATTAAAATTCCAACCAAATCTCAAATTATGTATTTTATTGCTTTTCTTTGGTGGAAATGACAGCAATGTGACAAAATTACAGCTTGATTAGAAATGACGCATAAAAAAAAATACTGTTGAATTATATACTAATTGGGGAGGGTATTTTTAAAAGTTTAGAAAAAACTTTAGTTGAAGCAAAATTGACAGTGGAAATATATATGCATGTATGTATGTATGTATGTATGTATGCATGTATGCATGTATGTATGTATGGATGTATGTATGTATGTATGGATGTATGGATGGATGGATGGATGGATGGATGGATGGATGGATGGATGGATGGATGGATGGATGGATGGATGGATGGATGGATGGATGGATGGATGGATGGATGGATGGATAGATAGAAACATAGCTATTGACGATAACAGACAAAGACCTGAGCAGGGGCTTAAAGGGATAGTTTACCCAAAAATGGATACAAAATATATTTTGAATAATGTCGGTAACCAGACAATTGATGTTTACCGATTGACAATGGCTTCCATAGTATTTTTTTTCCCATACTATACCATAGGTCAATGGGGCCCATCAATTGTTTGGTTACCAACATTCTTCAAAATATCTTCTTTTATGTTCAGCAGAAGAAAGAAAATCAAACCGGTTTGGAACAACTTGAGGGTGAGTAAATGATGACAGAAGGGTGAGGATAAAAACGGAACAGAAGTGGGAAAAACCAGAGAAACTAACAAGACAAACTAGGCAAAACAGGAACAAAACACAATGAAACAAACATACATGTTACAGGAGAACATAATCAACCATCCTGACAACCATTCACACATTAGCATCACGACAGCAACTTTTGACCAGGCAAACACATATAAAGTTTAGACTTCCTCTTTGGATAAAACACTCACAATAATCTCCCCTTCCAATATTTCCAAAACCTCTGATGTTTCTCCTTCCTCTCCATCATTACTTTAATAGCTTTTTTATCCCATGTCTAGTGTGTCCTGAGCAGTTCGTAGTATGTATGTATGTATATCCCTTCCTCCAACAACCTCCTACTCTTTCATTACATATCTGAGTGAGCATGGGCTCAGAGCTGGACTCCGCCAGCACAAACATGTGGCTTTGCTTCAGATGTTCTTCCTGCGAGGAGCTGTAGTCTCCGCGGTTTGGGAGGGGGTTAGGAGGAGGCGCGGTGAGCGCGCACTAAACGATAGGTTTAATTTAATGCCAGTTTGAGAGGCTTAAGTTATTTCAGGCCTCCCTGCACCAGTTCTTCATCGGGAGAGAAAACTGCCAGTTCACTCCTTTAAAAAACATTACTGGCACTTCCCAATTATTTGTAGACTGATGCAATTACCATAAAATATGTATCGAACATGGATGAGTGGAGGGAAGCTAAATCCCAGCAGAATCACAGAGGCATACTGTATATGTGGGTCCCGGGTCTTATACAGAGGATATGTGTGTGTCTCTTTCAGTTTTACCACAGGAGGGCCGAAGCAATGTGGCCTCCTCGATCGAAACGGACAAAGCCATATCCGATTACCATTATTATTGTCTTTTCCAATCTTCCTTCACATCCCCCCTCCATTTCTCTCGCCATTCTCTCTCTGAGGAGGGGGATTTTTTCCTCTTTTCACAGTTTAAACAGAGTGACAATGCCACCAGTCATGCAGGACAGAACAGTATGTGGCAGGACAGGCAGCTGGTGAAGCCATTTCAACATGACAAACGCCACCAATATGTCAAGCATTAACAGCTCGATTTTATATGACACCCGAAGGACACTCCGTGCCCTGAACGTTTCACACGCACAATTGATGTAGCTAGGTCTTATTTTGTTTAGACTTAAGTTAAGTATAATTAATACCAACAAGGAAATCAAAATTAAATCAACAGTTTTGACGACAAAATCTGACGTTGACGTTAATGTGCCATTTCTCAACTGAACCTAAAAGATAAAAGAACAGTTTGGAAAAATTGGTGTAATGTAAATGGATTGTGTAAATGGATCAAAATATTAAAAATATATATTTTTAGGATAACTCTCTCTAAACACTCAAATGAAAAAATATTTTCTTTCTACCCATCCATACCTTGATAAATACTTAAGGACTAAATAACGAAAAATGTGTAAAAAGTTTCAGGCTGGTACATTTTTTTTCATGTTTTTAAAAGAATACTCTTCATTAAGGCTTCATTTATTTGATCATAAACAGTAATATTGTTCGACTATAAACAGTTATATTGTGAAATATTATTACCCTTTGAAATAACTGTTTTGTTAATGCTGAAAACAGTTGTGCTGGAAACCATGACGAGTAGAAAGTTAAAATGAACAGCATTTATTTAAGATTTTGTAACATTGACAGTAGATTTGTACTGCCACTTTTGATCAATTTATTGCATCCTTGCTGAATATAATAAATGAATAAAAAAATGTTTTTTTAATACTGACCCCAAACTTTTGAACGATAACTGAACTGTATACAGATACTTTATATATAGATACAGATAAAAAATAAAATATATATTTAAATTCCAATTAAAAAAAGTAACTTTAAAAGGTCAGAACAGGAAGAAATATGAAAGAATGACGCCGTTTAATGTTAATTCATTTAGCAACTTATGTACTATATGCTGCTAATGTTTTACCCTTTGCTACCTGTCCTGCTAAATGACATGATGTCTTTAAAGCCATTCTGCCAAGAAAGCACACGCAAAAGCAAAAAAACATTTCTTGCGAGTGTGCAGATACTTCATTTGAGTGTGATGTGGTAAAATGTGTTTGTACTTGTACAATGATGTTTATTGTTTGTGACGTGAGGTGCTTTCTGTTTGAACGCCTGAATATGTGTGGGCCAACCTCACTGTGTGCGTATGTGTACAATACGATTTGTGTTATTTTTGTAGCTATGCCACTGTCATATGCAGTCACACGGCATCACACTCAGTGGGAAAGAAAAGAAAACTGAACAATACCCAAAGCGAGTGGCACATGAGAATCTTTGACTCTTCCTGGATTGTCTAGGAGAACGTGGTGTAAGCCCCCTAAAACACACACACACACACACACACGCGCGCGCACACACACACACCACCTCTCACTCTCAATTATTTGGCTGCTGTCACAACAAATCAATCAAATTACCACAGCAAGTCTGTGTGCAGGTGCTGCTAGTGCATTTCTAGTCACATTAGCTTTGAAATGTATGAGGGTGGCAGCAATTTTATCACTCTTATTTAATATGACTCTTTCCTTATAAGTTGTCTTACAACTGCCTCAAACTTAAAACATTAAAGGACAATGTGGAAGGCATGCTGGGAATACAGTACTTTAAAGTTAAACCAAGAGATGCAGGCAGAGAGTGAGAGAGAGAGAGAGAGAGAGAGATAGAGAGAGAAGGGGGGGGGGAGAAATGGTCCTGTTTTTTAAATATAAAATCCATGTTTCGGGTCCAAAATAGGTTGAACTCCATGGACCGGCTATAATTTTTTGTTTACATTTTTGTTGCATGTTACGTAATGCATTTATGACAACTTATTGCACTGGGCAAAAAGCAAAAATGTGCAGCTCATAATTTCTTCTGTAGCAAAATGTGATTTTTGAAATTGATTTAGAAGTTGTCTAAATTTTACTTTTACTGGCTGGATTACAATTCTAAATAAATTAACCTGCTATGCTTATAGATGGATTTGTCCATGTAAACAAGTTAACTCCTGTTCAAAAATGTTGGGGTCAATTGTCTTTTATTCAGTAAGGAGACATTCAATTGATCAAAAAGTGACAGTAAATGCAGTCCTAATGTTACAAAAGATTTTTATTTCAAATAAATGCTGTTCTTTGGAACTTTCTACCCTAAAAATCCTGCAAAAACTGCATAATTTTTCAAAAAAAATATTAAGCAGCATAACTGTTTTCAATATTGATATTAATAGGAAATGTTTCTATTGCACCAAATCAGCATATTAAAATGATTTCTGAAGGATCATGTGACACTGAAGAATGGAGTAATGGCTTTGCCACATCACTGGAATACATTTGTAAATATATTCAAATAGACAGCAGTTACTTTAGACTGTAATAATGTCACAATATTAAAAACATAAACAAAAATCTCACGACCCCAAACTTATGAATAGTGTTCTATCGTTCAGGTATCTTTGCAATTTGTGCCTATACTGTACATACCAGTGGATTACTAAACAATTTTTAGAGTTGATTATATTCAGTGGTAATTGACAATTCACTAAAGTTTAACTTCTATGTAACACAGAACATCCCTTTAATTAGGTTAACACACTGCTATGGCACTTTACTGGAGAAAATCAAACTTTAATGACACCTAATTAATCTTTCATATTACTTAAACACAAAAGTCAAAATGTTCTTTTTGGTGGCAGAACATTAAAACACAAATACAGGTTATATTAAACCTCTTTCGCATTGAATCATCTGTCTTTTACTCTCTACCTCTTCCTCAAAAGAAATAAAAATAAAGAAATATAGTGTTTTCATGTCTACACAGTGTTCAGTTCAGAACCACGGACAGCTCACTCACAACAAGCATTTTAAGGAGCTAGTGTCTTCAAGGGTCATAAATAGACACATTTTTTATTTGATCATCTTGTCAGAGTTGTAAACCCATGTTCTCTAGAGAGGTATACTTTGCAGTAGCAGATAACTTTCCTTTAGCAAGTATTGACTCGAACGAAAGTCTCTTAAATTAACTTTCCCTTCCAGTATTTTTTTAAAAAATACGGCAAGAGTAACAGTTCTTGTTATTTTAGTTACAAACTTGTCGCTAACAAATTATGAGCTTTCTATTGTCGTTTTTTCTGTGTTCAACTTTATCACCCTTCAGGCTTCAAGTTTCTCTTTGACATGGCTACTAATATCAGTGTTTTCATGTCTACAGAGTACCATTAAGTAAGCATGTTCAGTTCAGAACCACGGACAGCTCACTCACAGCAAGCATTTTAAGGAGCTAGTGTCTTCAAGTGTCATAAATAGACAATTTTTTTGAGATTTTATAAAAAAACAAATTGTATCATCGTGTCAGAGTTATAAACCCATGTTCTCTAGTGAGGTATCATATGCAGTAGCAGATAACTTTCCTTTAGCAAGTATTGACTCAAAACGAAAGTCTCTTAAATGAACTTTCACTTGCAGTATTTTTTTTTTAAATACGGCAAGAGTAACGGTTCTTGTTATTTTAGTTACAAGCACGCCGCTAGCAAATTATGAGCTTTCTATGGTCTTGTTCCTGTGTTCAACTTTATAACCCTTCAGGCTTCAAGTTTCTCTTTGACATGGCTACTTTTAGCTAACCTAAGTGAGTTAGCAGCTTCAAGTTCCCCATCTGTGTCAGTACTCAGTCTACAGCGATGCCCCGGTCTGACAGGCGAGCGATTCCTGTGAGACTACAACTGCTCTTTCATTGAGACAGAGGAGCAGTGTTGTGATTAGAGCCAACATGGTTCCTCATTAGCCTACGAGCGTGGAGAGACTCAGGCAATTACTCCTCATCCCTGAGTGCCGTTTTATGTTTCCTGCAAAGGGAACACGCGCACTATTCCTTCCCAGAACCCCCCCCCCCCACACTCCCCCTACACGCTACGCTGCAGGTTCTGATGTGCGCCGATCAGGCAGCTTACAATATGAATATGAAAGAGCCAGAGTATACATTTGTTCTGCATTAACTCAAAGTAGGCTGACAATGTAGCACTGATCTTTCATTTGCCTTACATCTCTTTAGGGAAAATATGCCGTATTACAAGGATGTTTCCAAAAAGCTTTTTCATAGGTCATGAAAAGACAGTTATTTCATGATCTGAGGGTTACCCTTATGTTTTTTTTTTTGCGCGAGGCCTGTTTTGAGGCTTTCTGAGCTGATGAGCAACCACGTAGATGTTATTTTCGTTCCGCAGCTTATTGAAAGACGCTTTGATGTAAGGAGAAGCACATTCTGTCATTTGGTTTGTTATGAGACAGAATATGGAAGGAACGTACAACAGAGGGATTTGTAATTTTCAAAACAGCAAAATCATATCATTAAGTCTCACATCAAGTCAAATGAAATCAAACGATGTTATTTGTGACATGAAGAAATGTCACAGTGCCAAGCAAACAGACTTTCATTTTCCCATCCTACCTCATATATATATTCACATTATCATTTCCAATCTCTTTCTTTTTAAACAATTTCTAAATATAAATTATTAACTCTATTCCTAACACCATGTTTACAGTCTGATGGACAAAAGGCTGATTCTTATTCTATTCAAGTTGCGGCTGGAATCGTACACATAGTGTTCAAGAGGGAATTCACTTTCTTTACTTGACATGTCCAGACATTAATCTTCCTGACAAAATAACAAGCTACAGCGGCGTCAGGGTTTAAAATGAGCGCGGAGTAACGCAAGTGCAGGCTTTTATTTAGACGACCGTGCCGAACTTCATGAAGCTGCCCCATCGCTGTGACGACCATTCATCAGTGGAGAGACGCAGTGTGCATACGCGCCGCTGAACCTTTTGCTCCGCACGCTCACGTGGACGGTCACAGTGAGCCGGCAATCTCCTAATTTGAAAAGGTGAGCGGTATGGTGTCATAAGTGGCTCTAGCAGCTCCCTTTCCCTTAAAAATTATGTTTTTAATGTTATATGTTAAATGGTTAGTTCACCCAAAAGTGAAAATCTTAATTTAGTCCCCCTTGTGTCCTTACAAACCCAACAAACAAAAAAATAATGACTTCCATTTCATTCATGAGTCATTTCTGAAAATATCTTCTTTTATGCTACACAGACAGTCATCGGTGGAACGACATGAGGATTTTAATTTTTGAATGAAATAACCTTTAAAATCTCTTATCCCATCGTAATATGCACAACTAGAAGTTTGACAATTTAAGTACACAATTGAATATGACAACTAGAAGTGAACTATTCATAAGTTAAAGGTAGGGTAGGAAATTTGTTTCATAAACACTTTTTGTTATACTGGTGGTAACTCTCTTTGCATCCTGATAGTAATCAATAATGGAAGTCTAAATATTAAAACATGACCATGTATCTTCTGTGGAAGTCTCAGGACCAAACAATGTTCGTCCAATCACCGAATGCAATGATATGATGTCCTCTGCCTGTCAACATATGTATTTCTAAACCTCCGCGCACCCTGCTCGCTCACACATCACACATCATCAGCGCGTTCAATGAGGCTATGTAGAGTTGAAGACGATCGCCACAAAGGAACAGCCTTTTACGGTCTTTCCTGAACCAAAACAACAAGCGTATGCTGCGTTCACGGCGCGTCGTAACCGTAATTACGAGATGGCAACCTGTGACCTTCTACCCGGAGCTGTTCACGTCCTCAGACTCTGATTTATGCATTTTTATGTCAACACTATCAATGCTGAAATTAATCTGCAGCAGTCAGGTGGTACAAGTAAGAGCTCTGATGTTTACATTCATTATTATTCTAATGTTATGTGCTTTGAAACATGAGTTTCTCGTCTTTGTAAACTCTGTTCTGCGCATTTATGTCTTCTGGAGGAGTGGCTTTGGAGAGCGCTCTGAAGGGAGGGTCAGGGTTGGATATTATGCTTTCAAAGCTAACTTGCTATTGCTAGCCTCTCTGAAATTGCCCACCTTACCTTTAACAAAAAGTGGGTGGGTCCATATGTTTGCCAGACCAATGGCAGACAAGAAGAGTGTTCAGGAAGCCAATTTTTACAATGACAATCTTATTCAGAGTTCCAGTTTTTAAAAAATAATACTCTAACGAATGCAAATAATGAGTCAGTTATTTTTAATGAATCAAAAACACTAAAAGTGATCAGTTGACTTAACTTAAAAAAATATTTGTAAACCCGTTGCCTTAAAATGATTAAGTAACTAAACGTCATGCTTAATCGAAAAAAATAAGTAATGTGGAATTGTCAGGTTCACATAACTTATTTTTTTGCAATTAAGCATTAAGCTTATTTACTTAATAATTTTAAGGCAACAGGTTTACACTTTTTTTAAGTAAGTGAACTGAATACTTTTTACAGTGATTTATAAAATGAATACAAACGTTTAGTATTGTTATTTAATATATAGATAAGGCCAATTATTACCACCTCTAAAAAGTGTGAAAAGTCTGTGTACACACCTTTTGCAGAAACAGTTTGAATATATTTTGCATTACACAATTTTAATAATTGTGTAGTTTCAATGTTATTTTCTGTTTCTAGGGTGACTCTATAACATTCTGTCCAGAAACTACAGATGAAAATGGCTAATTCTGGTGCATTTCCAAAAAATGTGCATTGACTGATAAACAGCCAAATAAGTAAACCAATAAATACATCAAACTTATTTCTGCCAAATATGTATTTCCTAATTACACAATTGTTAACAGAGGAATTAGAACTGGAATCACTGAATCCTTTATGTAACACTTTCCAATGAGGCTCAATTAGTTAACATAGTAACTAACAACTTATGGTATTTATTAACCTTTTGTTAATGTTAGCTAATAAAAAACTAAACTATTCATTGTTAGTTCACCTTAGCCCAGGTCCATTAAATAATATGAACAGAAAAACGTTTAATTTTAATAGTTCTATTTTAAAGGTTAAAATTAACAGAGATTAACAAGATTAATAAATGTTTTAGATGCATTTTTCATTATTAGTTCATGTTAAATAATGTAGTTAACTAATGTTAAAAAGGAACCTGATTGTAAAGTGTTACCATTCTTTACAACTCCCATCCCTATTTAGGAATGTGTAACTGTACCGATGGTGATGTTATCAGGACTTTATTATCTTCGTTTCATTTATGCAATAATGCAAAAATAATTGGTATATTGCTCTGATAGACTCAATGCCTCCATCATAAATTACTTTTTTTAACCTCACACATTTTAATTGAATTCTCGCCCTGACATGAGCTATGAGATCTTATTTGCTCCTCATTAGTGTGACTTATTAAAACATATGAAAGTGGCCTGTCTGCTTCATCTTCCTTTAACAGAGACGAGTGTTTGATCTAGTGTTTATAAGAACATACTACACAAGTGCACTGATCTATGTGTCTTTTTTGGTGCTTGAGGTCTAGATCTCTGCAGGTTGTGATTAATCAGGCCTGGCGGGCTGAGCTCACCGCTCAACTAAGACTGTCTGGCAGAAGCGCTGTGCCAGCAGCTCTCCATCAATGGGGGGTAGGGGGGATGATGCGATAGGATTGTGGAATTGTGGGACAGTGTGACTGGCTGTAGGGAGAGCAGACACAGTCAAATCATTTAATGTCACATGGCACCCGTGACACTACGCCCTTAGAGAATCCCCCAGGTCCTGATTCTAAAACTGAGAGGCCTAGTCAGAAGTCACACTAGTTTATCACTGGGCACTTGTTTTGTTTGCATTTGTACCCCAGATAAACACAATGCCACTGTTCACAATTTGAGTGCACGTACTTAAAGGGAAAGTTCACTCAAAAAGGAAATCACCAATCCTGTATGACTTTCTTTCTTTGGCGTAACATAAAAGAAGATAATTTGAAGAATGTAGGGACCAAAAAAATTCTGGACCCTGCTGACTTTAACTGAATGTGGGAAAACACTGAGGCGTTTTGCAAAATGTTTTACAGAAGTCATAAAAAATGTTTAATCTTTTTTCGGTATATATATTTTTTTTTATTTTTTTTTTATTTTTTTTTTATAAAATTTACTAAAATACTACAACTTTATTAACACCAAGTTTAAATTATATTTTGAAACCTAGATTTTCCATATAGTTTAAGACTCGATTTGAGATTTGAAAAAAAGAAAGAATCTCAGACGAAAACGGACTCACTCGCAACATTGTTGCCGAACAAGCATAAAAAAGTAAATGTCCAGTTAAAACAGACAATTAATGGACCATTAAAATTCACTCCAACGTAGAACCTCTTTCTAGGGTCCATTTTAGAGAGTCCTTGAAATGTGAGGCAGGCCCCACAGGCACATTATCGTGAACTGCGGGAATTCTGGGAAATTTTAGATATTTATTTAGCCCATGTGAGCGTTTATTAAAAGCCTAGACGCGCTCTGATGCGTGTTGTTATTTATGCATGTTTGTGTCCATTAGAGACTTCTTCTCCATCCCTCTATTTTAGCCATCCCGTCCATCCATCTCTTCGGGACAACCTGTTTCCTGCAGTGCATTATTTTAATCTTCGGCCTCCGCCTCCTCCGAAAAAGGAAAACGTGCTATTTTACATGCACTCAAATTTATAACCTATAATTTTTTAGTCAGGCATTAGAGAAGGCACCTCATCTAAGATTTATGACTGACGGTTTCCCCCTTCCACCCCTCAATCTAATGGTATAAAAGAGACAATGTTTTAAACATTAAAATGAAAACCATTTACAACTATGATCAAAAGAGAACATTCGTGCATTAAAGTTTAAAAGCCGAGGAGAAGTATGGACGTGCGGACGGAAGGAAAGAGGAGGGGGAGAGATAGAGGTAAAGAGGAGAAGACACAAGCATAGTGAATACTCCTACTGAAAGAAGAAAGAGCCTTAAAGTGCTTTTGCGCTTCGTTGCAAAACGCTGACCTGTAATGAATGTGAACTACTTTCCCCGCCTATATCGCTCTGATCCTCCTGTCCTCGGCCTTTCCGAGCACTTTTCCCAGGTATATCTTAAACGTGTACTGTTTGGATGGGGTGATGGTACTTTGAGATGGCACAACTTTTATGAGTCCCGAAAAAACAACAAACTGTCGAAGACCGAATGCTGTATACCACAGTACGTTTTCATGATAGACTTTCTCCATTGAATTTGACTTCACAGGTTCTGATGGTACTTTTTATCCCTTGCTTTAATATGGGTATTCATTTAAAGGGATAGTTCACCCAAAAAATAAAAATTAGCCCATGATTTACTCCCCCTCAAGTCATAGTTAATATAAAAAATGTCCTGGCTCTTTCAAGATTTATAATGGCAGTGAATGACTGTTTCTGTTTATTTAACAGGCCTTTAAGGCCTTTATTAACCCCCCAGAACCGTGCGGATTACTTTTATCATGGATGGATGCACTTTTATGGACTTCAAAACAGAAACAGCCATTCAATGCCATTATAAAGCTTGGAAGAGCGTGGACATTTTTTAATATAACTCCAATTGTATTCGTCTGAGAGAAGAATGTCATATACACGTAGGATGACTTGAGGGTGAGTAAATCATGGGCTAATTTTCATTTTTGGGTGAACTATCCCTTTAAGGGCCCTATCCTGCACCCAGCGCAATTGACTTTGTACACCAACGCATGTACCATTCCTATTTTGCACCCGACACATAGCGGACTTTTCCCTCCACAGACGCACGTCAGTAAATTAGGGAATGAACTTGCCTATATACCAGAGGCGGTTCACCGAAAAGAGGAGGCGTGTCCCGGCGCAAATTTTGCAGTTTCAGAAAACAATTCCACCACAGACCAGGAAAAACCTAGTGGCACGTTATTCAGATGCTATTTTAAGGGCGCATGCTTGGCCATAATGTAGTGTGTGCACAACGCGCATACACTTTGCTTCTCTTCTCTACACATACGCTGCAGTTCCCATTTTTGCAAACCTAACATAATTACAAGGAGAAATATTACCATACGAGGGAAATCATTGTAGTGTCCATGAATGAAAAAATAGGCATGACAAATCTAACTTACACATTTACCCAAATTATTCAGGCTAATTGTAGTAATGACGGATCAAACCTGTTTGATCAATAGTGGCAAGACACATCGGTATATAAGGACATCTGACAAAGTGGGTTGTCCGTCAAGAACCAGGAAACAAAATTCTGAAGACTGTGAAATCAGCTTTACCATTATGTAATTTGCCTGCGCTGGCAAATCCGCCGTTATAATAGCAATCCGCCATGGAACAAGCGCGCCTGCCGTTAAAGGGAATGTGAGATGGCGCTCTGATTGGTTTATTGTCCGTAACGCCCAAACCACACCCATGAGTAATGAGCTACTTCAGACCAACCCATTTTAGATTTGCGTAGGGCGCAAGAGTCATTTATCCCGCCGGTAAAATAGCAACAGCGCCCGAGATCCGCCACACAGTTACTTGCGTTTCGCATTTGACACTTGCGACTCAGATCTTTAAAATAGGGCCTTAAGTGTGTAAACTTTCGGTTTATTGATTAAACAGATAAATAAATAAACAACAAAAAGCTAAATAAATTAATAATAATAATAATAATGTGTATTTATATGCATAAAACCCGAGACTCAAACTTAATGCAGCATCTGCATTTGATGACCAGAAGTTAAATAATTAAAGTAGACTTAAATAAACAGTATTATTTATAGAATTATCAATCAATAAATAAACAAACAAACTAATTGAATCAATAAGTATTCATACCTTGCAGATTCTGTAGAGGGAGTGTCATGATGCCACCAGCAGCAGCAGCGGCCACCAGGCTCTGTATGTTGGCAGCAGTGGGCAGAGAGAGGACCAGGCCCTGCTGTCCACCCAGATGCCCACCAGCGTTAAAGGGGATCAGAATGGGCTGGTTCAGACCCGGAGCTCCACCGGACATCACTCCGCTAACTGCCGACGCCAGCTGCTGAGCAACCAGTAGAGACTGAAAAAGAAGAAGTTTGACAGGAACTTTTTCAATGTATGATGTATACATACCAAAATCAAGCTCATATGGAGATTCTGTCATTTGGCCAAAATCTCAAAATGAAGTGAAGGCAATTTAAGACAGTATTGGCTATGACTTGAAGACAAATGCTAGACTAAGACATACTTCTCCGCTCCTTAAATAGATAAAACATTAGCATATATATATATATATATATATATATATATATATACACACACTGTATATACATATATAGGGCCAGATTTACTGAACAGGGCAAATTAGCATGAGAGAGCAATCCCATAAAAGCGCAGATGGGAGTGGAAATTTATGCGGGTGATTTACTGACATTGAACACATTAAAGGGTACCTGTCGCCAAAATTGAACCGTAGCCGATCTCTGAATGCAACGTAATGAACTGACTCCATATGAGGAAATGTCATGAACTTGTAATTCCAATGAAAAGCATGAACACTTTAGGGGCTTTAGGGGCTTTCCATCTTTACTCTCCTCATGTTACGCTGCATTCGGAGATCGACTACTTTTGACTGACAAAATTCCAGCCACCGGAAACACTAACTGATAAAGTGAGTCGTACAAAACCTTTCTTTTTAGTAAACTTTGTGTACACACACAATGTAGTCAATGCTCGAGTTCCCCTGGTGAGCACAGTTTTATGTTGTGTCGAGCCTTGTTAGTGTCTTAAAAATAGTGATTTTGATGCTATCATAGAAGTGCCCCTAGCACTCCCATTCAAAAGGCATTTTGAGCTAAAACAAAAATATGGTCAATCTTAAAAGTGGCGTTTCCATTCTAATTATGTTTTAACACAAAAGTTTGACTCGGGTAGATAAACAAAAAGAGCCTAGGTTAAATTTTGGCGACAGTTACCCTTTAAAGAACACAGACACAGCCAGATCATTTCCATAATGACCAACTCAATCTACCAAGAGCAGTGCAAATTACCGTCTTGGTTTTTTTGGGCATTAAATAATGGCGCAATCGCTACCAGTAAATTGAATTGCGCAAACCTTAGTAAATCGCATTGCGTGATTCATTTAAATACTCTCCTCCCATAAATTTTGCGTCAGAAAGGGAAACTCCTACAAATACATATGCAATACGGTCAGCCGCAAAAAAAAGGTGTCCACATCTTTTCAGCGCTAATTATTCACTGCCTGTCTTCAGTAAATCCTGCCCGTAGTTTTTAAAAGAGGGTTTGCGCTGGTGCAAGCTGTTAGTAAATCTGGCCCATTGTGTTTCTTGAGTAAACACTATACTTATTCAAACAAACATTTTTTTTTTTTTACTTTTGCACAAAAAATTGACAAAGATGATCCAAAATGTGTGCACCACTTAATCCAAGTTTGAGGCGGGGTTAAGTTATGAGGTTTTACTGACAGTTTGAGGAACCAATGGAGTTATGAGGTTTAGTCATAAGACGTTTTTAATACTTTTCAGTGGTTAAATATTTGCAAAACCCAAAAACAGACATAAAGGGTGACCAATGGTAATGATTTATGGACAGAAAAAATAAAAATGACGAAGTATGGAGATATGAGGTGCTACTACTCCTTCCTACATGTCAGCATTCTCTCTCTCTCTCTCTCTCTCTCTCTCTCTCTCTCTCTCTCTCTCTCTCTCTCTCTCTCTCTCTCTCTCACATTGGCTACATTATCATCGCTCCCATTAGTATTCATTGCAAGGCTTGATCTTGTACAGTCAGCCTGTATTACTGAAGACTTTTCCATTTAAGTCAGATTATTCAAGCATTGTTTCCTCAGTGGTGAGTTTGTGTAATGATTAGCAGTGTAATTTCTCAAAGTCTTTAGAGCTCCACAGATGAATAAAAGCTATACAAGTTTTGGATCAACATGAATTTTAAGTTAAATAGAAGGCCAAAAACATGATGTTTGACATGATGCAGTTTTCCTAATTTTTGAACACAAAGAAAAAAGAATGGAATGACATGGAATAGAATGACTTTAAAAGATATGTGGTGGCTTTATTATTAAAACATTAAAAACTAACATTTTAGGGATGGGAGGTTCTAGAGAAACCCTTTAAACTGAAAGCGGTTCACTGATGCATTTGACTTCTGTGTGATAAGACAAGGCTTTACTCGTTGGTTTAACATTTCATTTACAACAAACATCTCATATCCGATGGTAGGCTAATCAGCATAAAACAACACTATTAAATATTCTTTCTCCATCTAAATGGGAAAAACAAACAGACAAAAAGAATTTGTTAAAAAGACAAAAAAAGTATTTCATATGGATAATACTGAGAGATGTCATTTGTCATTTCATTCACTTTAAACATTGACATAAAAAGTGCAAAAAAATCAATTAACCAGTCAGTGGATGACAACAAAGACTCTTCTGACATAGCTGTGTGACATATGCTTAATCTTGCTGTTTTAAGTGTGTGTGATGTCGGTTATTTGAGGCACAAAATCAAAGATTGTCTGCCAGCATCTCATCTCTATCTCAAAGCGAATGCCATTGCCTGGTTTGCGTCTGTGCTCATATGCTTGAAATCTTTGCTTTCTGAATAAGTCAGTTTAAAAATCCATATGTTGACACATTCTTGAGAGCTAAGAATATACACTATACAGTGCAAAAGTTTGGACTCATTTTTTTATGCTTTTGAAAGAACTCTCTTATGCTTACCATGGCTGCATTTATTTGATCATTACAATAATACAAATTATTGTTTTCTGTTTTAATATATAATGTGGTGACACTTTAGTTTAGGGTCCAATCCTCACTATTAACTATGGTAGTTGCTTAGCATGCATATAGGATATTGGCTGATTTTGATCACTTATAAAGCACATAAAATTAATCATACCCAATTCATAAACTTAACAACTATCCAACTATTAATAAGCAGTAATTAGGAGTTTATTGAGATGAAAGTCATAGTTGATAGTGAGAATTGGACCCTAAACTAAAGTGTGGTAAAGTACAAACTTTTTAACAGCAGTGTGTATACTGATATCAGGCTTTGCCATACCATTTAAACCAAGACATCATTGTTTAAGAAAAATTGACCATAAAATATTTATCACACTGGTAGATTGTTCTTCAAACTATAAATAAAGGGTTACATTAAGAACCTCCATGACCCAAATGTTCCATGTTGTTTATTCCAGGACTGTAAATATCGAAATTTGTCTACAGCACTGAGCTTGACATTTTTGTACAAATCAACTAACTCTAAATGGTTCATTCTGAACCCCGCTCATAGTACAGAGGAAATTATTAAAGGGCACTTGACCTAAACAACAGAGCTCAACAGCCTCCATCAGTCTGAAGATGACTAAACCCAGATGGATAGCTTAGAGCTTAGGACAAACTTTATAGAACACAGAGTCCTTTTGGTATAATCCTGGTTAACCAGAGTATTAAAAGTTATTTATAAGTAAAATATAAAAGATAAAATATATAAGAAAAGTATAATATAAGGATAAGTTCCTTTATAGGTTCTTTGGATGAAGGGAATTTTTTTCTGCATAATTACCACAATCTTTTGAGACTTGGAACAAAACATTTGCAATCTGAAATTAATCCGAGATGATCACTGGAATGTTCTTATGATAAATATATAATTTCATTTTATTTACTCTTTATTTAATGGAAATGAAGATACTAAAGTATCAATCACTTCACGTAAAATGATTTGTCCTCATACAGATTGTATTATTAATACTAAGAAAAATATATTTGTCTCTTTCATAAGTTTTACAGTAGTGCCGCTACTTTTGTCAACATTGTCAGTTACAGTATTTATCATATTTCACATGCTATTAGGTCACACAGTATCTGGTCATTTCCATAGTGTTTTTTATTATTTCTTTTTTTAATTACATTTTTTGGTAATCAGTAAAAGTAATTGTGTTTATATTTTGTGCCATAAAATGTAAATAAATTGTTTGGGAATTTTATATATTTTCCCTAATTTTAAGCAGGTCATGATGTGAATATAATAAAAAAACACACATTTAATGAGAAAATGGAAAATCAAGAGATTGCACCCATTGCACAAAGTACAAAAAATTGCATTCATTCATTCATTTTATTCAAGTTATATTTATCAGAATAAAATAAGGTACTTTTTTATTTTAAAAATGAGACTTTCTGGTTATCAAACATTAGTGGAACATGTTCATAGATAATTCGATAAACTACACCTGTGGTTACTTTATAGGACACCTGTGTGAACATGATGACAACATCATGCATCCACAAAAACACCTGTATACAAGGAATCTAACTGTGATAAAATACAACTTTAGTTGTTAGAATTTTCATGGGCTTTTGCCAAGGAATACAAACTATTGTGTTGTGTCCAGCAGAACGCCTGTGTCAGGATTCATGGGAAGGCCGTATACTCCTTGACTCAGCATGAAAACCAGATCTTCTCTCTTTCTTTTTTTGTGTTAGATTCACTAATGGCTCACACCGTTTTCCCATCAGCCCTCTCTCTAAGCGACAAGGCAGCTGACAAACTGATCTGAACCCCAGCGTGTCTGTGAAATGGGATCCCCCAGGATCAAAACACACTTTAAAATGGCTGAACAACTCCTCACTCAAAATACCCTTGGGATGCTTACGTCACACTACCACATCACTGCTCATAAATGTTCATTTACATATTACACTTTTCAAACATACTGTGGCATATTTGTGATAATTACACTAATATTTGTAAAGATTATTTTTGAAACTCTTGTTTTTCATTGTACATGTGCATTTTGTATTGTATAATAGCTCAGTTTTTTTGCATTGTCTTTTTTTTTTTTGCTACTGTATAATTTTGTCTAAAACATATTATTTACATAACAAATATACAGTATACAATGCCATGGTATAATATATATATATATAATGCCATGTGCCATGGTACTTTCATACATAACATGATACTGAATGATTAAAATACAATAGCATATGGTATTTCAAAGTACTGTAAACAATAGAATAGCCATGATATACTTTTGTCAGGGGTTCACACACTTTTTTTGTCAGCAAAAAACAAAGTAAAAAATATTTACTTTATGTACCCCCTGAGATTTTAAGCTCATATTTAAATTTAACATCACATTTCAATGTTTACAGTTCTCTGCTGCTGGTTGTCAAATCCTTTTTAGTAAATGTTTCGTTTTGATTGTTTTTATTTTACATTACTCATTTTAATTGGTTTAGTTTCTTTTCTTCAATTCACAAACCCCCTGCATTTCTTTCATGAACCCGTTTGGCAAACCCTGGTTTATGTCAAAACAACACGGCATTACTATGGTAAAATGTATTCATAAAAAACATGAATACCATGGTAGCTGTTTTGGGTGTTTGTTTGTTTGTTTGTTTGTTTGTTTGTTTGTTTTTTGCTATTATTCTTCAATATAGAGTTGACATAGTCTTTTTAAGTTAAACTGGATATTCATTCAGAAAATGTAGGGCAGAACATGATCTTATCCATCAGGTTTGAACCGAATCGTGAAAAGTGGGTGTTGGAGGGCTTGGTAAGAAAAGTAGTTTTAACTAGTCACTTTGAATAATTTTGAACAATACGACAAGGCACGTGAATAAATAAAAAAAGAATAGATATACAGGTGCTGGTCATAAAATTAGAATATCATGACTTATTCAACTTAACAGGTGAAACTAATATATTATATAGACTCATTACATCTCATTTGCAACTCCAGCCGATGACATGGCTCCCCAAACCAACACAGACTGTGGAAACTTCACACTGGACTTCAAGCATCTTGGATTGTGTGCCTCTCCTCTCTTCCTCCAGACTCTGGGATCTTGGTTTCCAAATGAGATGCAAAATTTGCTCTCATCAGAAAAGAGGACTTTGGTCCACTGTGCTTTATTAAATCCAGAGTCAAGGCAGCCGTCTACCAGGACATTTTCAGAGCACTTCATGCTTCCTTCATTTTCCAGCAAGATTTGCACCTGCCCACACTGCCAAAAGAACCAAAACCTGGTTTAATGACCAAGGTATTACTGTGTATTACTAATATTTTAATTTTCTGGGATTTTGATTTTGTGGGTTTCATAAACTGTAAGCCATAATCATCAAAATTATAACAAATAAAGGCTTGAAATATCTCACTTTGCATGAAATGAGTCTATAATATATTAGTTTCACGTGTTAAGTTTAATTCTTGAAATAAATCAACTTTTTTCTAATTTTATGACCAGCACCTGTATGTTAATTAACTTATGGTAATGTTAAAGTAATCATTTTATCCCTTAAAACTCACCTTTGATCACCAAAAGTGTCATGCCTTAAAAATATCTTGAAATGTAACTCTACACCCTTGCCTCATTTAGTATACGCTGTTCTATGAATATGCAAATTAGCCCCACCTCCACTCACTCGCACCAGCTCAGAGATCCACTCGTTGACGATCACATATTGACCTGATTGGTTACAAGGTAGTTTGTGATGTCAGAAACACCAGCAATTTCAAACCGCGTTTTTGAGACTGTCTTTGGTTCACTGCAGTTTTAAAGACAAAACACTCAGCAATGCTGTTGACTAGGGCTGTAACGATACACCAAACCCACGATTCGGTTCGTATCACGATTTTTGACCCACGATTCGGTTCGTATCACGATTTTTTTTTTTGGATAAAAAAAAAAAATCTCCATGTTTTCGGTGCTGATGCAGTGGTGACGCGTTTATGTTGTAAGGGTGGCACTGCCAATAAAGCACCTAAAAGCTGTCAAAGAACCAGTAAAAGTAATGATTGTGAATATGTCAAATATAGCAAGGGGACATTTTAATTGTTTATTAATAAACTAGTGTTTTCTATGTCGGCTGCAAAGATGAAGTTGACGATGCTGACTCGCGATATTCGCAGCAGTGAACGCGCCATTTGCGCCAGAGAAATGCACATTTCGGATTACATAGTTTTCTTTCGTTTTGAATTGTTCTGTTTAAAAGTATGATTTCAAGCGTTCTGTAAATAATATATTTATTTCTCAGGTCTGTGAGGCAAGTAGGCTATGCTGTTGCTGAGTTTCGGTTCATTTATGAGACGAGCTCCAGCGCCGGCGGCTCCGTGTCGTGATATCTAGTCTGCTTTACTTATTATTTATTAAATCCAGGCAATTGGTTGATGAAACATTGATTAAAATTAAGATACAATTAATACAAAACGAAATTCACTTTAAAGAAAGGCTTTGTGCTTTCTGTTTGAGGTCTCTGTGAAAGTTTTAAAGCAGTCCGAGAACTGTCACGTCCATAACATTGTTTTTTCCTCATAAATGCGAACACAAAAAATTAAATAAAATGAATATTTTATGTTCTGTGGAGAGCATAGTAGCTTGGAGAGCTACATTAGTAGCCTAAGCTACAGGGCATAGTCTTTCAAAACATGACCTGCGTGAAAGAGAGATAAAAATAATGCGTCATCGTAGGCCTACCCAGCACTTCTAAAAAAGCACTGTCCCCAGCACATTTCAAACCAAACTGACGCCCATGGTCTTGTCGACTACACGATTGCCATCCTTTATCTCCACCGGGTAGCCGAAATGTTGCCACACTGCTGACTTAAATGAGGAGGGAGGGTCCGCAATCTCTGGGTTAGTTGCCATGTTTCCTCGCGTTCTTCAACTAGCTTAACTTTTGCAGACAGGCGTCACATGATTGGAAAGGTAGTCACGGGGTGTGTCGCGATTCTCCCTTATCACACCGCGACACAGGATCGTGGATCTGAGTGTCGCGATTTCGGTTTCATATCGCGTATCGTTACAGCCCTACTGTTGACTTATGAATCTCCACATGGTTTATCTTAAAGCATATTAAAAACTCCACATAGACATATAAACAACATTAAAAGCTTGATAATCACCACAGGGGGACTTTAAGGAATGCTCATTTTGACATTAAACCATCCAAGGCATGATAAAACATGAGAAATCGTTAAAAAAGACCAATTTAATAGAATCGGTACTGAATGTATGAGGCTCCAAGAACCTCTGAACCATAAGCAACACGCCATACCTTCTTGATCTGGCTTTTGGGATTAAATTACCCTTTTCTTTTCCCAAAACCCCCCCATCCCATTCCTCTTTCTAATAAGAACTGAGGGAGCGGCTCAGCGGAGGAAACGCTGAAAGATTACTCGTAATCAGACTGATAGCAGTGTGTGCGAATGAAGCCAGAGGCACAGGAAAGAGTTGGACCCATGTAGGGCTAACTGCCCTCTTACTGATCCAGTTCCGTAATGGCAGTGCACACAATATCCGTCTCTAGAGTGAGAATCCATCAAAACATATTGATCCAGAAACAAGGGAATTGGCCATGGCGCAGAGAGAGAGCAGTGTGGCTGAAAAGTGTTTGTTTCTGTGGGACTGTCCTGACAGGGTTCATCTATTAAGGCAGAGCTCAGGGGAACGAGAAGACAAGGGCCTGGACATCGCTGTGGCGTGTTGAGCTGGATATGGCAACACAAAATGATCATTCTCCATCTTTTAAAAGAGCTTGTTTGTTCTACTCATCCTATAACACACCACAGTTGATTTTCTGTGAGTATGAGGGTGTCTATTTGTTTTAGTGGGACATTGGTTAGGTGTTGGGTTGGATGGTATGCTCCTTGTTATCATAAAGTCATCAAAATGTTTTTTTTTCCTATTATTTCCTTAAAAGGATAGGTGACTGAAAATCACCATCATGTTATTCCAAAAACTTTTTTCTGCAGAAAAAAAAGTGAAGAGTTGTCTGTGCTTCTCCAAATTTATAGTTTATATGAATGGGAATTATGTTTTTATAAAAAAGTATAAAAAAAAATTGGTCTATATGAATTGTGCACCATCTATTTCAAGTTTTCAGAAGCCATTAGAAATATATGTGAGAAACAGACTAAAAGTTATACATTGTATTGTTCATTTTTTTCTCATGAACATCTCAAAGTGTGTAGTCAATTGGTTTGATTCTGACTCATAAAACCAGTCTGAATGAGTTAAATTGAGTTCCCAAATTCAACTCACTGACTCAATAGAGAGAAAGATTATCAGTGAATAACAATGTACATTTCTATGCATCAGTCATATGGACTTAAGAAAAAAGTATAATACGTTTAGGGTGCTTTTTTTTTTTTTAAGTTGAAAACATTTATTGTGCATTTATTGTAATTGCATGAAATATAAATACACTATTTAAAATGTCTCCTTTTGTGTTCCACAGAAAGAAAGAGAAAAGGTTACAGTATACAGACTTGAAAAAACATGAGGTTGGGTAAATGATGACAGATTAAACATTTTGAGTGAATAAGGCCAAAAAAGTGAATCTAAATATTGCTGGCTACAAATGCACACTTCAGATGATCCAACAGCTGGATTCGCTAAAGTTTGTGAGATTAAGGAATTAAATCTTTTTTAGACATTCAAAGACTTGTTTAAAAGACTTATGAATGCGCATGTGCTGAATGCCGACTGTATACGAGAGCATTATAGCTACTAATAATAGAATGGCAAAAACTGTAATCCATTATACTACGCTTACTGTCTTTGCGTAACAGCTCTGTTTAATAATTCCTTAACTAATGCAGACAAAAGTATAGGAACTCCTGTGCATTCTCGGAACTGGCTGCAAGGCGTTCTCAGAACTGTCAAAATAAAAGTTACAGCACTGTCAAAATAAAGATCCCGCTTTCAACAATTATTGGCCAAATTATCGGCCAATGCCAATATCAGCCGATATTTCAGCCTATGAGATATATATTGGTCGACCACTAATGGCAGATTTTGTCACTACTTATGCCATTTCTTGTAAAAAGTAGCTTGTAACTACACTACCTACCAGTGATGCGCGGGTTGATTCAAACCTACATTAAAGGTAGGGTAGGTAGGATTTATATAAAAACTTTTTACCAAATTTGATTAAACTTTCTATATATATCAATGCATAATTAAAATGTAAGTACTCTGATAAAAAGAGTATAAAAATCGAGTGACTCTAGACCGTTTAATCTTCATTAAACACAGCTCATTATTTCCATTCGGGACGAATCACAGGATTGGCTTGCGCGACTGTCACTCTCCGTCGCCATGACTACTGCCGCTATTACTGGCTCTGCCCACGTGCGCGCAGTCGCGCACCCGTTTTTAGGTGGGAGTGAATGGAATTAATGAGCTGTGTTTATTGAAGATTAAATACACTAGAGTCACTCGGTTTTTTTACTCTCTATTTCAGAGTACTTGCATTTTAATTATGCATTGGTATATAAAGACAGTTTAAACAAATTTGAATAAAAGTTTTTTTTAGACAATTCTGACCTACCCTACCTTTAAGTTATATTAATGTTATTTTTAGTTAATCGGACAGGTCAGCATTGAAGAGTAACTTTTAAAAAATGCTAGCCAAATTTTGCAAACTCGCGTTCAGTCTGGCTCCATTCAAATATGTAACCCACTTTTCATGATCCAATCAGTTGGTGATGGATAAAATCAAACCCTGTACAAATTTTCAGATGTAAAATGGGATGTGAATGCCATTTCATGTTAATGTTAATGAAATGGTGTCAGGGGAAAAAGTGTGTGTTCTCACCTGTGGTCCTATGGGGTACGTGGGGTGAGATTGACCCATATGACCATGTTCTGTGGGACTGCTGCTGGCATCAGAATGAACTGAACCAACTCGAACACCTGAGAGAGACAGAGAGAGAGAAAAGATATATAGACTTATTTCTCCATTCTTAAATAATAAAATCCTTCTCAATAAATTCCTCCATTTTATCCGCCCATAACCACATATACAAACACTCAGAGACAGTATCATGCTGTGACGGCAGTGAGCCCTCAGTAGGGTGCTCTGTAACTGCTGCTGTAAAGCATTTTACCAATAAAAGAGCCTGCACACCATGCGTTCTCTGCTAACACATCAGCACTGTTACATACACTTCGCAGTGAATCCTTAATTCAGCGACTCAAACCACACATCAATTTACATGCTCGAGTTCTGTGCTGATCTGTCAACGCAGGACTGACATGAAATACTGCGCACTTCAACACAGATACTACACACCTGCAGTTTTATTGTAATATAATTGAGATACTATTTACTAGGTTTTATCAATATTTTGGATTAGTTTAAAAAATCGTTATAATACAATCACAATATTACAGTTTTTACTGTATTGTTGAACAAATAAATGCAGCCTTGGTCAGCATAAAGGTCCGTTCACACCAAGACCGATAACTATAAAGATAACTATAACGGCCTATATTAGCGTTCACACCAGCAGATGATATTGTTCTGATTGTTCAAAGCGCGTGCTTGTCTGTCACGTTAAATGCTCGAGCTCGTTACAGCAAGATGGATTCTGATTGTTTGTATCATTCATCGGCTGGATAAAATCATTCTGAAAGTGATATAACTTAACTTGAACCTGGAACATTGGGACTTATGTGCAATAACACTATTTATACTATTGAATGCTTGAATCTGATTGGTTGACGAACGTTATAAGGTGTGCAGTTATTTTCAGGGAAACGCACGGCTAAAGTAGTTCCAGGCAGGTCTTGATCTCATTATAGTTCCATATCACTTCGCCAATTGATTTCAGTTATTTCAAAGTCCTTAAAGCCAACAACAGCAAAACAACCAAAACCCACGACAACAAGTCAAGTCAAGTCAAGTCTCCTTTATTTATATAAATATAGTAAATAAATATAGTAAACAATAGGATAAAAAACACAAATTATTCCATGTTTAATTCCATGTTTTTTGACCTAAAATTTTGTTTTAATATGTACGGAAAGCATATACTCTCTTTCTCTCGGTCAAGCGCACACACATATACAGTACACTCACACACTCGAACAGAAGCATGTTGTCAGAGCTGCTCTGACAATTTAATCAGTAAAACAGTTTACAACTTAAACATACAGTTTCGCTATAGTTGAGAGACGCACATACTCAGGTAATTCACACACGCTATAAAAGGCTGATTTATACTTCTGCGTCGGACCGACGCCGCTGTAGGCTACGTGCCTGATCTGGAGATTCTTTACTCGTTCAGAACATCTGTCATAGCACCCCCTAGAGTTTTGCAGTGAAAACACTGAAAGCCATAACTACTCGTCAATGGCAAGGAAGCGTTTTCTCACAAATGACGAGATAACTCGTCAGTGGCGGGGAAAGAGCTAATGCGTAAGAAATAAATGCTACACACAAGAGCGTTTTAAGGGCAAAACCTGACCAATACTTCATCTGATCAATATGTTGAGGTGTGGTAACCATAGTAGAAGCGGAATAATTGACTTTTTTAAAGAAAAAGTAATTATTAGAAATAATAACGCGGCTTCGCATTGTGACCGCATTACCACCTTGGGAGTGCATTATTTTTCCAATAATTCAATGGCCTGTGGTCAATTATTCCTTACCTATATTTATTTAGCACACCATACCTCTTATTTACATTCCCGTGCATTTGTATATAAAATGATATCTGTACATACATATATGGCCTATTGTCTATTATATATATATATATATATATATATATATATATATATATATATATATATATTGTACTTTATTATTCACTTTATTCTATTGTTACAGAGAAAATGCAGTTGAACTGTTTATAGCAAACTCATCATAATACATTAAAGTAATATGAATAAAACTGGTATATACATGTAAATAGAAATAAACATAATTATGTAGATAAAAAACAAATATATGTGTGTGTGTATGTGTGTGTGTGTGTGTGTGTGTGTGTGTGTGTCCCAAACTATATGTAGGGTGGTCAAACTTTTTTATTATCTGTCTTGTCACCGTCATTCTGTCTGTCACTATCACTAATACTAATTCCTTGTGTGTGTAATCATGCTAAAAACATACATAAAGCTCTTTCTGATTCTGATTCCAACCAGTATTTAATCTTTTTTATTATTATTTTTTATCTACATCCATTTGGTAGATCCTCTTTCAGCAATGTTAAATAGTCGGCATGAGGCTAGTATCAGAGTTCATCACATTGAATGATATCATTCAAATATGTTATCATGTATAATTAATTGATAGAGCTCATGCCATGGCAAGTCTATTTAACCAGCCAGGAAAGGATCAGGCATGGTCTTGGGTGGTATAGCTGGCTAATATGGCTAAAATAGCTATATTGCTATAGCTAGTCATCTATTTTTGTGGTACACTGCCTTTGGTTCATGGTCAAAGCTGGAGTCTAGTCAAATCCAACATATTGTTTCTTCTACTTATATATATTACACTTTTTCCCCTTCTTTCAAAAGCTGTACCATGAAACACAGTAGATTAAAACTAATACTGACAAAACTAGCTTGCTGTAACTTGTGTCATTACTACATTTTTTAAAAGGTACATAGTCTGTTCCTACACTTCCACGTGGTTCTTGTACATTTAATAACTAGGAACAGGAAGGCAGTGATGGCCAAAGAAAAACAAAGCAACTGATTTTAAATGGTTCTTCACTTACAGAGGCTTTTCTGAGAATCACCATGGTAACATATCCTCATTATTCCAGAGATCACTGGAGGGTAAAGACCTGTCTCCCAGGCCCTAATCTCACACACACACACACTGGTCAAACCTAATAAAAGAGTTTGTAATCAAGCTACCCAGCACACTTATGAAGAACATCTGCTGATGACCGCTCACCTGAGGAACGCTTAACCCCACTGTTGTTTGGTTAGCGGTCAGCCGTTCTGATGTGTGCTTTTATATACACCACAAGATTATGATTAGTTAGTTCTGGTTTCCTTCGAATTCCTGCAAAAACATAAATCTTGCCTGCGAGGAAAATTAAGCCAGAGAAGTAAAGTCAATAATAAATGTGTCATAACTCAAAAATGAAATCATGTAGTTTGGACTGTTTCTGAGACAGTAACAGTGTTCTTGTGTTGAATTGTGTTTCTTGTGTTAGGCTGTATCATTGAGTACTATCATACAATTTTCAAACATCCTTCCATCCATCCATCCATCAATCAATCAAACAAGCACAACAGACTGAGAGATATGATGCCTAAATTCATTTAAAAAAATAAAATGATTATTTCAAGAAAATAATTAAAAAGTATTATTTAATTATATATAAACTAGTATTATATATAAAATTATATACTTTTTTTAACATTCAGCAAAAAAAGAGTTAATATTGTGAAATAATGTAATTTAAAATTTCAATATATTTAACATTTTAATTTATTCCTGTGATTGCAAAGCAGAATTTTCAGCATCTTTACTCACTTCAGTGTCACATAATCCTTCAGAAAAATATATGAAAAGATTAATAAAGCAAAAAGATGACACAAACAAAGTTTTGCATTATTACCATTGTTTTTGTAATTGTGGGATGATCACATATTATCACAGCGCTCTTTTGTCCCGTATTTGATGTTCCAGATGAGCGACAGAACTAATGATGCCGCGGCGACGTGTTTGTCTCAAAGTTTGGCAAATGACAAACATCAGAGGAAAATCTCCGGTGTCAGACTCCATTATCATATGTTCACGAGCTCAATATCAAAAATGAAAAACAAAGCAGATTCCGCTTCTAATCAAAGGAGTCGCTCTGCTGCATAATTGATGAGGAGCATCGCATTGACAGAGCACATGACAATATCATATATAAATAATGCTTCCGTTACGCATTGATGCTTTTGGTGTAACTTGGCGAGTTGTGAATAATATATTGCGTCTATAAGTAAAGCAGCAAAGCGTAGCCTATTGAACCGGTGTCTTTGATTGGTTGAGTGGGGAACGCTTGATCCCTTTGCAAATAATAGTAAAGTTAACACATTTTAGTTGAACGGGCTGCGAAAGAGGGGGGGATCAATAATGAATAAATGTACAGGCCCTTCATCTCAGGGGGGTTTCGGTGTGTGTTTTTTCTCCTCCTCCATGCAACAAAATTAAAAAGCCGAAGGAGGAGTGATGGGGTGTCTGGGGATTATCAACAGCGATTCACTCCCATTACCCAATCCCATTGTTCTTATGACCTGTTTATTAAAACAGCCTGCGCCTTAAGTGGATTACTCTTTGAGCGCTGAGGATATCTTTTGTCTAAAGAATTGATACACACTCTAGCTGAGGAGAATTTTTCCTGGGAAGTATCATTTCCCTCAACCAAACTAAATGCCATGTACTAGCAGCCAAACTGCTAGTACTAGTTATTGTTTGAGTTTAAAAGCCTGAGGGTGTTTCGATAAACTCGCAGACAACGAGTCCTAAAGAATACGCATGCATGCTTCTCAAGGTTGACAGACTTACTGCACTCGGCATCCCAAAGAAACCACTTATCAAACCGCCGAGGACCATTATGGATACTCAGGCTCGCTCACTAATTTATAAAGGTATTGATAATTGAGCGTATTTTGAAACATTCCCCCGTCCTCCCACACAGCGGGCGATGGGCACCAAGTGTTTCTGAACTGGTCAGACAGTGTCTGATTTGTAATCTCCTCTGTGTAGCCGTATCTATAGGTTAAACACAATAGAGACCCAGACCGACAGCAAGAGGGAGAAAACCTCACCTAGTGAGTCTAGATGTGCCAGTTCTGATAAAGTGGCTAAGACGCCAAGAGGTCAGAGTTCAACTGGGGTTTTTTTTCTTTATGAAAACTTCCTCAACACAGGGGTGAGACAATGACCTCTGAATAGTTTTATAACGTTATGTAGACTGCATATATATATATATATTGTTTCAATAGCTGCCATATTTTATAAGCAGGGTGAATAGGAGTGCCTTAACACTTAATTATTTAACTCAAAAAATTTAACCACCTTGTGTTTATGCTTTACAAGCTCTGATAATGGCAACACCATAAAGTATTTATGCAGATGTAATGGATATAATTTAATATAACATCGCAATTATGTGAAAAATAGGCACAAATTGGCAATCTGGGGTGAGTTTCCCATACAACGATGTAACTCCTACCAGTCAAGTCAAGTCAAGTCACCTGCTCTTTATACAATACAGATTGTTTCAAAGCAGCTGATAACAGAAAAATAATGCAACAAAGTTTGTTTCTGCTGTACAACAGATATAGAGAAACTAACCAACTAGTCACGACTGTTTCACAAACAATAGTAGGGACATGGTTGCACCTCTATCGAACCACATTGGTTCAACAATATAGGACTGTTGTTAAAGGGATAGTTCACTTTAAAATTAAAATTCTGTCATCATTTACTCACCCTCAAGTTGTTTCAAACCTGTATTAAATTATTTATTCTGCTGAACACAAAGAAAGATATTTTGAAGAATGTCAGTAACCAAACAGTAGTCTGTACCCATTGACTTCCATAGTATTTTTTTTTCCTACTATGGAAGTCAATGGGTACAGTCTACTGTTTGGTTACTGACATTCTTCAAAATATCTTTCTTTGTGTTCAGCAGAATAAATAATTTAATACAGGTTTGAAACAACTTGAGGGTGAGTAAATGATGACAGAATTTTAATTTTAAAGTGAACTATCCCTTTAATGACGTCACGCGCAGGCGGAGGAGATGCTAATGCATCTTTTCGAGATCTCGGAGATGCTGATGTAACGAACATGGGGCACCTAATGACTGCTTCACTCTTTTTGTTCCATGTCATTTCGCTTTATTTGATGTTTGATTTATTCCCTCATACTTCATACTTCAGCGTTCCCTTGTGCATTTTTCACATACAAATTTAAATATAGAATGTACTGAATGTTAGGTCGCTTATTGTTGCCAAGAGCATTATCTATTAAAATCTCCATCATTTAACTGTTTCTCACCACAGCTCAAGATCTGAAGTTCCAACCATGCAAGTTTGCGATGCTGTTTGCAAACTTTCATTAGAATTATGGTTTTTGGAAACACCAAATCGTTGAATTATGTTGGTAACGACAGAACTTGCGACCATATAGTTGGATAACAATGGTTTCTGGAAAGGCGCCCCTGGTTGTTAAAGCTGGCATCACACATCAGCGTTTACGGGTCCAAACTCTCAAAAGCAAAAACCAACAGTGCTAATATACTTGTGGTATGCTGTACTACTGAAATCTATTTTTCTCAATATTGAAATCTCAGGTGGCCAGTGATTGTACTTTTATGAATCATTCAAATACTTGTGTCCAGGACACAGAGAGACCTGAAACTATAGTGTACACCATGCATTTAAAAAAACGTAGCTTAAGATGTGCTGTTAATGAAAAGTGCTCATAAACGGCTGTTGAGATTGAATGGAGTAGAAACTTGGACCCAGAAACAGTATTCGATACGTCACGACTTGACCTAAGATTGTTTCAAAAGTTCAAAAGAACAGCATTTATTTGAAAAGGACTTTGTTTGTAACATTATAAATGTCTTTACTGTCAATTTAATGCATCATTGCTGAATAAAAGCATATTAATTCATTTAATAATGAATCAAATAAATCAAACGCCTTCAGTTCCACTAATCTTTTCGGTGGTAAATATCCAGTGAGGGGCACAGTGCAATGGGTCTGCCAGGAACCAAAATGGCATTAATTGATCTCATTTATGTTACATTTCAATCCCGAGTGAACACCCCCCCGCCCCGCCAAGGACAGCGCATGCAAAAATTACAAAAGCCAATGTGTTTGTTGTCATCTCGTTTAGTGCCAAATAGCTTGCAGATAGCAACACTAAATCGACACGGCTGAATTAAACAGTCATTGTCGAGGGCTCGGTAAGGGGTTGGCATTCACCCCTGCGGACATTTATGAATCAATTTTTCCTTCCATAAAAGAGGGGCTTTAACACTTTCAAAGGAAATACATTATGTCATAACTTCAGTGATGGTGAGAGATGCTCTTTCAGGCTATTCAGAATCGACAGCCCCCCAAACCTGATCTTAAACAACCCACGCGTGTGTGTCCGCTTTGTGATCTTTCGTCTATTTATCATCTCATTCACTATCACGCGGTTAAACCAATTTGAATTACAAAGCGCACTGTAAGTGGCCCACTTGCTTTTGTGCCATCTAAAAGGCATGATGAACTGAAACAGGCCGTAAATGTGTTGCGTTATCACAAAATAGAGTGCATGATATTATCTGAATTATCTATTGATCCAGCCAATCCGACTGAAAGATGTTTAGTGATGTATCGATCTTCCCCATTGGGATCTAAAGTATGACTGAGATTGAAGCCACTGTAAATACAAATCATTAAGTCTGATGCAGTGACCTCTTTGAAACACATTAAACTGTATTGGCACAAAGCTTATGATTTGATTCATAATTTTGCTTAGGGCACATAACACACTTAAATTTTTAAGCACCGCTGATGTATTGTTGACCACAGGATCAATCAAAGTTAAAACCCATGGAAGACAATAGATTGCATTGGTGCTACAGAGTTTAAAGTTTAAAGCCCTGGCCACATGACTGACAGGTCACATTTAACACAATTGTAAATCCTGTCAATAATCAACCAATTGTGTTCAAATTGTTGGGTTATTGATTTTGTTAATGTGGCAGTTGAAACCAGGGAAATAGACACAGGCGATGTTTGGAATAGAGTACTTGCCTGCTGCATATGGCACTGAACACAGAATGGAATACTGCACATCATTTTTTTTTTTTAGTATTATGTAATGATCAAAATGTCAAACAGTAGTGATAAACTGTAGTGGCTTACTTGAGGGTAATCCATGTATAATATTTATAAATTTAGAATTTTGAATATAGTTGTATCAGCCGAAACTGGAAATATTAAATTGTGCATGCTTATATCTGCTATTTTTACATTGAAATTACTTTTACAGTAATCTTCACTTACAATAAAATTGTATAAACAACATATTTTTTTTTAATTTGATAATTAAATGTAACATTGATGAATGTAATCTTTAGCAAAAAATAAAAAATGTTTTAATTTTTCATTTTATAGTATTTATTATTTCATACTATACATTATGATATTGTGATGCCTACATTCACTTGTAGAATTTTTGTGTTTTATTTTTAATTTATTTCGATTTATTATTTATTTATTAAAATTATATAGAATTTCAATATAAGCCATATCAGCCACACTGATATAGAGAAGTCAGGGATGAATAAATCACAGAAAATGAAAAATTCAAAGCAGACATTGACAGATATAATGAGATAAATATCCTGTATAAGTCTTTTTCTTATCCTCCTAATGGTCAAGCTAGGGAATTCCTAACCTACTTCTACAAGATATAAATGTATCTGGTGTCAATAAATAGCACTAATTTGGTTCATCTAAAGCCCCATAAATCTGTATGACACAGCTTCACAGCTTCTTAATATAAATCTCCTTGTGGACAGAAGTACTTTTTTTTAAAAACGCACTAAACTCTCAATGAAACAGGAAGGTGCTCTTTCAACAAAAGCTCAATAAGAGGAAGCTTTCAATGTCCAACACAAGAAAATCAGTTCAGACCTGCATTAGTTATATAAAATATAACATAAAATAGAAAATATACAAACACGGGGATGAATCAATGTATCCGAGAACCATAGAGGGGGGAGACACCGAGGTGAAGACAAAAATAGAGAAAAGGGAGAAAAGAAGAAAACAGAATTAAAGCAAGGGGCAGAAGAAAGGGCATTTATTTTATTAAAAGAGTGATAGAAACTCAAAGAACTCATCTGTGAGAAAGGACGGACAAAAAAGGCAAAGGAAAGGCCTGAAAAAAAAAAAGGACAGGGTGTTGATTTTGCGTGATCTGAAGATTAACACACAAACGGCCACATCTGTTGAAGAAGCCTTTCCTCTCTCTCATCCTCAGGCAATGTCAACTCGATTACCGCAGGGTTGAAAGAGACAAAGATCCATCCACATGACTCCTCATCCTTTTAGGCCCATCTGCAAAGCCAGGATGTGAGGCCAACCCTGCCTGAAGAAAATCAAACCCTTTTAGAGCGAAGACAGAAAAATGCCAGGGTCGCCATGCTTTTCACTGACGCCGAGCTCTTCCTAAATTACCTTAAGCATATTTGTGGCAAATAGGATTCCGCCTTCTGACCTCCAACATTGTCCGTCTTCGGCGTAGGGTCTCTCCTTATTTCGCCGTTTTTGTGAGGCATCTCTCTGAGTGCATCCTGTTCTCTTTTTCTATACGTGTTCTGTTCGGCTCTCATGTGGCGATTTAACACGCGCTCTCTGACTTTCTGTGAATAAGAATATTAATAGCTATTTGCTCACAATAGGGGCAAGAAAATGAGGGACATATTTTTCATTATTTTTAACTCGTCAGAGTGGAATCCAGTAAAAGTCTTTGTACTTGGAAGTAAAAGCTCATTCATCTTGTATTCTCGGGTGTAGTCTGTATTCTTGCAGCATGTTTGCTTGTCTTTGTTTTGTAAAAGTCACAGCTTGCAGACTCGCAAAGCAGGAGAAACAAAACCTAAAATAACAGTAATAATAAAAATGACATTTCGTTTCTTATTCTCCTTCTAATTACAGTCCAATTCTATGTTTCCACGATGTTCCTTTTAAAAATGGGCAATTTTGCTTGCAACCTCAAAATGTCTGTTTCCCCATACTACTTATTTCAGTAAAAATATTAGTTTCAACATTTGTCGTTTCTTGCAAGCGTGTCATTACTGTCATTGTTTATAGCGTTTACATAGAAATGCAAGTGGGGGTTTATAGGAGCCTTTGGGGGTGACAACAAGAACTCTGTGGATGGTGTTAGCAAGACGCCAGATGCCCACATGTCAAGGCCAGCACATCGCCTACTGACCCTAAGGCTGTGTAGCCACACTAGTGTCCATTCCTCCCCCTAACCCAGACATCTTTCACAGGCGTCTACATATAAATACGAGTCAAATAAAATCTACCTTTTAGTACAGTATGTACACTACCATTCAAAAGCTTGGGCTCAATAAGATTTTTTTTCTTTTATTCTTTTATTTTCTTTTTTTATTCAGCAAGGATGCATTAAATTGATCAAAAGTGAAAGTAAAGACACATAATTATATATTATATACATATATTATATATACTGTGTATATATATATATATATATATATATATATATATATACTGTTCTTTTGAACTTTATGTTCATCAAAGAATCCTGAAAAAAACTTATGGTTTCCACAAAAAAAAATCAGCAGCACAACTGTTTTCAACATTGATCAAAATTTTCTTGAGCACCAAATTAGCATATTTAAATGATTTTTAAAGGATCATGTGACACAGTAATGATGCTAAAAAATTCAGCTTTGCCATCACGGAAATAAAATATATATATTTAAAAAATATTCAAATAGAAAACTTTAATTTGAAATCTAATAATGTTTCACAACATAACTGTTTTTACTGTATGTACTCACACTTTTTTTGCTCAGGAGCCATTGTGGCAAATGGTTTTTCAAAGTTACTGGCTACAATTTTGACAGATACCATGGGGAAAAACTGCCATATAGAATATGTTTTAATCATCTCATAATTTGGCAGCAGGTATGTTGGGCTGCTGTCACTTTAAGACCTGACGCACGGATCCATTATACTGTTACACGTGTTTTCTTTCTCAACTGTTTACATTTACTTAAAACAAACGTGAAAACTCGCCAAGGCCGACATTTTGGCATTATTTTGTGTGTATTTGACTGTTTAAGTGCAATAAGCAGCGAAAAATAACTCAGTTTAATACTGAGAGGCAGCTTTATGTGCGCGCACTTCGGGTGCAAGCACAAAATCTGCAGGAACGAGTAAAATTATGCGCAAAATATGTGCAATCCCACACCAAAATTCAAGCCCTGTAACACCAACAATATTCATCCGGAGCGAATTAAACGATTGAGTGAGGCGAGTTTGTGTGTCAACTCGCTGTCGGAGAGATGAGAGAGTGAGAAAGCACAGCTGGTATCGTGTATCTATTCTGCGGAAAATTAGTATTGGAAGCGTTTCAGATATTTAAGTATCGATATGTATCAAAAAATATATCTTTTTGACATTGCACGTATTTAATTATTACATGCTAAGCTGCATATATGGGTGGGAGTTCTTGTCCAGACCAGAACTATTCTGCCAATCCAAACTGTGTGCTAATTGTCAATCATCTTTGACAATAGAGGTCCTGACAGAAATATCTTAATTTGTGTTCAGTGGAAGAAAGAAAGTCGTACAGGTTTGGAACAACATGAGGGTGATGACCGAATTTGAATTTTTGGGAGAACTAAGTCACTATACTAAATCTTGCTCACCATTTACTTTCATTGTATGGAAAAGAGCAGCTTACCATCCTGCTAAACATCACATTTTGCGGTCTACAGAAAGTAAGTCATAGAGGTTTTGAAAGACATTAGGGTTAATAATTTTCATTTCTGGGTGAACTACTCCTTCCACTAAAATACACAAGAAGGAAAGGCAGTGCGGGGTTTTGAATGGAACATCTAAATAAATGTATTGATGTTCAGTAAGATCCTGAAAAAACAATATTGTAAACCTCAATAGCCTGTTAGTCTCACACTTCCTCCTCTCGAGTTCATTTCCGTATCTACCCATGAGTCTCTCATCTCATTCCTCATCTCATCCTAAGCAGTCATCTCGTTCTCTCCCAGGTCACTCGGCAGCATCAATAGACATCATCATAAACACAAGCAATCGGAGCGCGAGCGTGGCGGATCTCTCTGACTCCCCCTATGCAAGGTCATCCTCCAACCTGTCTTAGCACAAAATGAAGGTTGCAGGGAAAGTCTGGAGCTTTGAAGCTCTAGAACTCCATCATGTTAGAAGAGTGGCACCCTCAGTTTCTGTTCCACATATTTAAATATGACAGGAAGGATGCCTTGGAAAAAAAAATCACATTATAACTTCAGTGGATTGCCGGACGCAAACACTAGCATTCCTCTACCCCCTCATATATACGCAGTCACTCCTGGCTCTCATCTCCTCAATCTTTGGTTTCAAAGGGATGGTATAAGGCAGAAGGACAGGGGGTTATGCATTAGTACTGGTCAGTGCTCAAAGAGACTCTATCATAAATAATAAAGGGTTTGTGAAGGACATCCAGACTCTAGTTACCGGCTACGCACTGCGCTTCGCATTGTACCAGACAAACACAAGATTGTCATTTTTCATCCAACAATGACCACCCTCTCTACTCGTATGATTAGCTGACGGCTTCAATTATCCCACGCGATGGAAGCAACATACATTTCGGGAATGTTTGTGAGGGAACATTCGTCCATATCTCAATGGAGAAGAGGACTTGCTGTACTGTTTGTGTCATTCTTTTTACATTCAGAATAATAAAGCATAGCATATCATTCTTTTCTTTTAATCATTTCTAGACTGATAGTTTTTTTTAGTCAGAAGGGGAAAACTGTACATTACTCTGATGAAAGATGAATTAGGACTATTTCACAGTCTGAGGTTAGTAATATAAAAAAAAAATACTTTAATTCAGCAATGATGCATTCAATTAATCCAAAAGTGACAGTAATGTTACAAAAGATTTCTATTTTAAAGAATACATTAAATAATCTGGTTTCCACTATTTAGCAGCACAACTGTTTTCAAGATTGATAATAATAGGAAATGTTTCTTGAGCATTCTTCAGTATAATGATTTCTGAAGGATCATGTGACACTGAAGACTGGAGTAATAATTGTTGCCATCACAAGAATAAATTACATTAAAAATATTGTAATAGAAAAAACTTCTTTAAATAGTTTTTACTGTATTTTTATCAAATAAATGTGAGCATACTTTCTTGAAAAAAAATATATATTTTATTTATAATAAAATATATTATAAATAAATATTGTATATAATATATATATATATATATATATAATATATATTTATTACTCCATACTTTTGAACAGTAGGTTGGTTTGAAATGCTGGTTTGAGCTTGGTTCAGTACTGGTTTTAATGCCACTGAACCAGCATATCCAATATCAACCTTGTCAACTAACATGGTCTTTCATGGTCTCTCTGATCAAGGATCAATAACAAGAATAGCCCACTGGCCCAGAGCAAGAGTTTTAAGGTAAGCTGACATTGAAAGTTCATGAATTTATAAAATCACAGCCGTGTAATGTTTAGCTTGTTGCAAATGTTATTTTTGTAAAGAAAAACACTTTTTTTTTGTAATTTTGTGAAGAGGAAAAAAATGTGAAGGAAGATATTGCATTGAAAATGTACTTTTAAAAAATGCATAATTCGTAGCTGGGGTAACAAAAAAAAAGTGAGAAAAAAAATCTTAAAAAGTTAAGAAGCCTAGTACTGACACCAGATCTCACACTGGGAGCCAGCATCCAGAACACATCTCTGATGTGAAAGAGAATAAGAGAAAGGGAATAATTCCAGCTCATAATCCTTTATGTGACCATGTTTTGCGTTATAGATTGTGAAATATAAACAACACCCAAAAATTTAATTTAACTAGACAGAAACTCCACAAGATGCTGAGAGGCAGTTTGGTGATTAACTTTGAGCACGACACAAGAAACATTCACTTCAATCAGCAAATACTTGTGGAACAACCCAAAATATCTTCAATAACAGCCCTCTGTCCAATTGAGCAGAAAATCCCTTCCTCCGTCCATTACAAACTTTAGATGGAAGTGCCAATTAATCTCTCCTGTCCTCGCTGACCCTACCAGCAATGTTTCTAAAACAAAAGTGGACCCAGGACCGCTCCTGCCCAACCCCTGCACCCCCCCTCCCTTTCCTGCTTGAATAGCATCTTATCTGTAGCCGCTGGCGGTACAGACGCATTAGCGAGTGGATTACACATGCTTGGTAGGCATGCATTAGGGAGATGGGGGCAGATCCCAGCTCAAAGCAGCCAACTAAAGGCCCAAGCCTGCCCTATAATGAGATCTAACTCCTGAGGAGAGGCACTCGGGGCTAGTGCGCTCTATTTAAAGAGGGCCAGTCTCATTTAAAAGACTGTGTCTGTGTCACTTTATTACTTAACCTGAGCGAGGCACATCAAGGCCCTTTTGCATTAGCACCGAACCCCCTCCTCACTATTTTAAGCTAAGCTGATTACACAAACATAATGTGAGTGGGGTTTTTTTTGGGCTCTACTTGGCCTTAGAGGGAAGTATAAGAGGCTAATGTCTATGTGCATGCACATATATGTGTACAAACGAGGCCGAAAAAAGGACTAGGACAAGCTACTAATGTGTTTTGCTTGTGGCTATCAATTAAAAAATACACAAATTTATGGCTCCAGGTTGACTTTTGGACACTCAGCGTTACTTTTAAATGACGATTGGTTGTCAAAAAACATCACCTCAGCTTAAAGTACAATTACCCGACTCAAAATGTTGCGCGTTCCAGTTGAACGGTACGTTCTTCTCTTAAAGAACACTGCATTGAGTCATAAACCTTCTCCCCCTTCTCTTGTCTACAACAGATACATTTTCCTCTCAAACTCCCCCTCAATTACACAAATCAATACACATTTCTTTTATCTTTTCGTGCCTTTTTTCCCCTCCCATTCTCCCCGCTGAAGGTGACCCCTGGGCTGGAACGTGTCCTCCATTTCGGCGGAATCGGTATAAGTGCTGGCCATTTGGCGTGGACGTTAAGTGTATGAAATGAGTGGCCCTGTCTCTCTCTGGTCCTCTCCTCATGACAGGCTGATGATAGAAGCGTCACATCCTGGGCCCGAATAAAATGCAAACTGACAAGAGACGAGGCTTTGGTGGCTGAATATAATGCCGGATTGTGCCTCCGAGTGCCTTATTATCTTGTCTTGGGATGCTGGAGAGGAGGCGGGTCTCTTAGAAAAGAGTAGACAGCCACTGTACACACACACACACAACCCATCTCACAAGTAAGAGCGAAAAAACTGGAGTTTGGCCTCCTAACCACTGCTTTTGCAGCTAATGTACCTTACAATAAATAGGGACGGGGTTGTTGGGGATGTTTGCGTGTGATAGCTGGAGTGAAACCTGGAGAAATTTGCTTTTTAAAAAGTGGGGGAGGTCAAAAAACATTGGGAGTTGAAAGTGAGAGGGAGATGAAGGAGGAAGATGTTATTCTGGAGTCGACGGCCTAAAATTTAGTCATAATCCCATTCCGAACGACACAAAAGGGGTTTAAAGCAGACAAACACACAGTTGAGAATGAATCTGCTTCTTTTATCATAAAAAACCACCTGAGCAGGCCAGATGAATCGGTCAACGATTTTCAAACGCAAAAAGAGCTGGATCATAAAACATTTTAGAACTATATTTCACTTTTTTGTAATTGTTTTTGAGTGGACAATGTTTCAACAAAAAAGGCCGTCATTTAAAAGTACCTGTTTTATATATACAGTCAAACCTAAAATTATTCAGACACCAGATATCAGTTTTTATATATATTTTTTTACTAGTGGGTGCAGGACACCATAGTTCATTTATGTAAGTGAGGATAGCAAAATAAAGTAAACTGTGGCATATTATACCCAAAAAGTCTTCATACAGTGGACTACCAGTAAAATGTATAAAAATTTGTGACCAAAAATGATTCAGATACTTCGACCTGACCATGTTTTGCTTAAGTGTTTTTCTTTTCTTTCTAATGCAACCTTTTTACACCACAGACTGAACAAAATTAAGCATTGCAGTTCAGTTTAAATCTACATCACGGCAAAAAAAAGTCACAGCATTTGTTCAGTCATCTATTTCACTATTGTCCTCAATACAAACTCCCATCATGCTTGCTTTGAGAGCTTCGGTGAAGTTAACATCTTGATAAAACCCACAGAATGTTCCCATCATATTCTCCATCTTTTCTCTCTGCGGCCCTTTATACTCCTGAAGAATCCCCCCCCCTCCCCAACATTTTAAAGCAAATGTCAAGGCCAGTCTTTTGTCGGCCGTCACACGTATGTGTTTGTGTGGAAATTAGACTGCACATTTGTCCATACATGCACAAATGATTATTTGATGTGGCCTTTTATGCTGAATTTTTCATTGAAAAACATCTAGGCGGCATTCTTGTTATCATCACCTACTATACACTCAATCGGTGTTGAAAATCAGCCATGGAAAGGTATGAAAAGAAGCTTTTTAATTTCCTCATCCTCTTGGTCTGATCTTTTTAAACAGGTGATGCAAAAGCTCACTCAATGCCGCTGTGCTCGGGCGTATCAATTGAGTTGTTAGACGTATGTATTTCACTTCCATGACCTTTAAACATACAGAACCTCCTCAGAGGGCAGCAGTAGATGATTTAATCTAACAATGTCTAGCAAAAGGAAATAAATCACTTCAGCATAAATTGGCATATGGAGAAAAATTCAGCCTCTTGAATGTTCAATTTGAAGCTTTAAAAATTGAGATCCAACCAGCATGTAGATACAGATCATGTAGATCCACCAGCAGGTGACTTTAAATAAAGCTTAGTGTATTTTTAATTTATTTAAACCACACAACATGGTTAAATTATTATAATTAATTATTTTATGTATTTTTTGTGATATATACATTTATCTATATATATAAATCATGAAAAATACATTAAATGAATTATAATAATTTAACCATGTTGTGTGGTTTAAATAAAAAAAATACATGAAAAAAAACGTAAATTGCACATAAGGCAGGTGTTGCATTAACTTCTAAATCTAATTATAAAGTTAATTTTCAACTCTAATTAATTTTTGAAATATAATCATTTACACAGTGGCTGTCATAAGTTGTTTTCATGACAAATGTACTTAAACATACATTACATAATCAAGACATTACCAACAGGTGAAGTAAATATAATGAATAGGCTAATATAGTGCATATACAAAATGCTTCTCTCTAGAGTTCATTTCTCAAGCGAACTAACATGCCGTCAACACTAAATGCCTGAGGTAAATGTAATGCTACATGAGATATTATTCTCAAGCTGTTTTATTGATATCTTTCCTCATTTGAAACACTGGTTGAGAGAATTTTAGGGCTGGGCAACGATTATTCGCATCCAAAATAAAAGTTTGTGTTTTCATAATATATGTGTCTGTTTATAATTATTTATTATATATAAATACACACACATGCATTTATATATTTAAGAAAAATGTGTTATTTATATATCAAATATTTATATATAATATAAATTATATATATAAATGTATATACATACAAATATTTCTCAAATATATACATGCATATGTGTGTGTGTATGTATATACTAAATAATTATTCACAGTACACACACATATATTATCTAAACACAAACTTTTATTTTGGATGCGATTAATCGTTGCCCAGCCCTAAAATATATTGTTCGATCTTCTTCTGCGCTTTTTACTGGTAGCAAACAGCGTTGGATTACTGTGAGCGCCCCCTTCTGGATTGGAGTGTGGATCGCCTGTGATGCGACTGCATGCACTGAGCCCTATTTTTTTACAGTCTATGACTGAGCCGTGACATCTGTACCGTACAGTTCGGGAGAAATACATGTACCGTTTCACCCCTAATATATATATATATATATATATATATATATATATATATATATATATATATATACTGTATATATATACTTTTTATTTTATTATTTTAATAATTAAATTTGTTGGCAAAAAGTAATTTTACATATTTAATAACAAATACAAAAAAAGACAATTTATTAAGCAAATTAAACAAAAAAGTACCAAAGAATCAAAGGTCAAATAAAAATAAAAACTATATCAACAGCACTTCTTTTTCCTGTTATTTCCCATCTTTCCTTCTCAATTCTTTCTGTAACCAAACTACAATGACCTTTCAGACATTTCACTGATGGACAACTGTGCCGAAGGACAGATTCAGCCGTGCCCGTTTGCCCCGAGCAACCCCCTGGCACTGCCCACGGCCCCTGCCTGGTGTACCTCTCACGGGGAAAGAAAAGAGCAAGGGATGCTCCATTTGGTGGCCTTAAAAAGAAAGGGTCATATATTTTAAATAATGTTAAACCTAGGCTGACCACATGCTAAAAAAAAAAAAATTATTAATTCAGTAAAAAAGGTCTGAAAAAGAATGCGCCTACATCACATTTTTGTGCGTGCGTGCGTATGTTTGTGTAAGTGTGCAAAAAAAAGTGAGATTTTTACAAAAAGGAATAGATTGACAGATAGACAATGAGCTGTAAAGCTGGGCGTAAAGAGAAAAAGCAACAAGCAAACAAAAGCAGGTTTGATGCTTATTAAAGAAAATTGTAACACTGGCATTATGAAACAGTAACTGGGCTTTTCTTGCCTTGGGATATTCTAAAAAATTCATCAGACTGACAGCGGGAACCACAAGACTGATCAGGGCCTGACAGAGAGGTTCGGACGGGGATCAGACACAAATGCCCCCCCCCCCTCCCCCCTCCTGCCAACACCCCCCACCCCAACTCCCCAAATCAAATCAGCAAAAAGACCCGCCGTGGTGACACACCATCACCGTGGTGACAGCCTACACTTCGCCCGCCCGCAGTCCCGCTCTCAAATCCATTCTCTCCAAAAAATTCTGTCTACCGCGTTCTAAACTATGCGCCCCACGCAAACACACACATACACTCTTGTTATGTGCGTTTGGTGCACATAAGGGGGTAGCCGATGTTTGATGTATAATTCATCTCAAAACACCAAGCAATACTCTTTATTCTGTTCTTTTAATGTCTAATGTAACACAGCTTCAGTGATAGCTCAAACCGGACTGTAATGAGGACCGAGTACCTGAGCCAGTTCATCAAAAGCAAGGTTATTATAAAATAAAATAAACAATGTGAATTCAACTTCATAATTCATCATTACGACCTCAGAAGAAGAAAAAAATACTAATTTAAACCTGACATAATTGTTCTGCATTAAATATATTGATTGCAATAATCAACAAATGCAACATTCGATTAAAACGTTAATTATTTTTTAAACAAATAACTTATCAAAATGGAAAATTATATATTTCTGTAACAACCTACAAAGGATATGGCGAAAAATTTATAATTTGGATTTTAATGTAGATATAAAAAGTCCTCAGATTGCATTACAAGTTGTTTCTAATCAGGTAAGTGGCAGGGGGTCCAAATCTATTGTCATTAATGTAATACTGTTAGTTCTAACATAGAGAGCAATAGAAAAGCTCCCTACGGGCATCAGTCAGTCTAACTGTGAACACAGACAAGAGGGAGATGCAGTCACAGCTACTGAATATCAAACCTAAAGCACAGAATACACCCTGTCTGACTTTACATTGTATCAATTCAAATAAAATAAAAAGCTTTAGAAATATTAATGTGATAAATTAGCCAGGAATTACAGAGATGAATGCAAGTAACAGCAGAACACGTTCAAGGCTGAGGGCAAAAGTGTTCTGAGGAGGTCACTTTACTGGCTGGATGTTCAATAAAGAAGTGCTTTTTTTGCTCGTTTTTATGCATGTGCTCTTTTACATTTATTTGAAATATTTTAATGCATCTTTGAGAACATGTTGACTCACTTTCATTAATGTAATTTTACTAATAAAATGCATATTGCAAACGTTCTAGTGGAGGAGTGCATGTCCGCACTTGTGCTTCTCTGTTTTGTCATTAAAAGTGCATTAAGAATAAAATGTTTGTAATGAATTCGGAATTATGCACACAAATTAAATGTATAAGCAAAACAGAAAATGTCTTGATTTCTTTAAGGTAGAAGATTATAGAGCAGAAAAGGACAGACACACGCAAGAAAAAACAAAAAGTTATGAAATTCCTGCGTGGTGTCACTTTAGGAAATGAAATATAAAGGTGGATGTCTTAAAAGAAAAAAATGTAAAGGTGATGTTTGGAGTCTATAAGCTTAATAGCAGGAATTTGACTTGAGAAAATTGTAGGTTGATTCTGAATGGTTTAAGTGTTTCTGACTTCTATTCAAATTGAAAAATTAAAATGTGTCTGAAAGAAGCCAGCAGCAAGGTTACACGAGTCTTAAAAAGTATCATTAATGTTGCAAAATTGACAATCACAGCAAACAGTCCATCAATACACGCTCAATCCAAAGTCTTTTCACACACTATATCACTCCTGAGCAGTGGAAGGATTCTAAAGGCTTTTTTTTCTGTAGAACAAGGTCTGAGCAAATATCCTGACTGCAAGGTACATCAAATTTTAACATAATACAGAAGAGCACACTATTTTAGGATGTTAATTACATCCATGCTAAGATTTTTTTAATATATTTTGTCAGCGCTCATCAAATATGCCAAAATTCAATAAAGTATGCTCAGTACTCAGAAAAGATGAAGCATAATTAAAAAGCCTGTTTAATGTTTAAAATTATGTTTTAATGTTTTTAAATTAAACTTCATCTAGAATATTAACTATTTTAAACTTCTGAAATAGCATTGCACTGGAACAGACCGTTTAATATAAGTATAATTAATAAATGATTAGTAATAATTATATAGTAATACAATATTAGTAATAAAATAATAATATTCACGGTATCAATTTATTATTATTATTATTATTATCGTTATTATTATAACGACAACGTCACTCTTGAATGTATGCAGCGTCTTTTAAAGAGATTCAGGGTTTAAGTTGCTCCTCATCGTCATCAAGAATCCACAATTCAGTCTGCTTAGATCTGAACTCCTCATGAGGCCGTGGAGCCACAACAATCACATTTCTCTCCCTCAGGCCTCTTCACTTTCTCTCATTTTATCTTCAGCCTAAGCCGAGGAGATCTCAAATGTGAAGAAATGTCACCCTGTGTGACAGATGAGTGTGTGCGCGAGGGTGTGTGTGCGTGTACATTATACGTCTCCTGTTGCCTATTTGCCCCAGATTCTGTCACATTTTTCTGCTTTATGAACACCAACAAAAAAACTGGTCCCCACATACCGCATGGCTGCACCCCACCAGCGTCACAGGAAAAGGACACTTCCTCCACAAGCTTTCCACAGTGGAAATTTGACAGATCGGCCGGTAAAACGCATTATGAAATATCAACTACTCAAATACACAGAGAAAACTTGAAGAACAACTTCATTTGGACTTTCTAAGCATTTACACTCAACCGCAACAATAAGTTACAAATAAACTTAAATCTAAGGAATTATGAGACATAATTCGAGGTCATTTCAAAACGAATAAGAGACAATACACTTGAACCACAACTTTCACCTGCTCTGTTCCAGCACTTTCTACCACAACATCTCGCAGACACAAACAAACAAACACTCTCGTCGGTGTTAAGTTCCCCCGCACGTGACCCCGGGGTGTCAGTCACAATAACAAGGACGATGAAGGCTGGGACTCACCATACATCTTCTCTTCCGAGTCTGTGTCAGCTGACAGGAGCAAGGGCTCATCGTTGAGCTCGCTGTCCGGGCTGGCCGCTTTGTCGTCATCCCGCAGCTCGCAGACGTCCATATCGGCACGCAGGGGGAGCAGCGGTTTGCTCAGCTGCCCTGTGATCATCGGATCCTGGAGGAACGATCAGGTCGGGAGGACAATGAGGGGGGAAAAAAGGCAAAAGAAGTGATGTTAGCTTTGGTACGCACTGGTTCACTCTCACTGGGTCTCACGCACACACATGTCCGTTCATTTCCTCGCTTTCTGTCTCTCTCTCTTTGCTTTCTGAAACTCGCCACCTCTTCTAACACTCTCAATGGTAGCGCGCTTGCTCTCTCTCTTTCTTTTTTTTCTTTTTTTTTTTTGACGGTACTCTGGCTGTTGCTACTGGTTGTAGCGCTGAAGAGCTCTTGTGGATGGCAGAAATTTGAAAAGATTTTGGTTAAAAATGCTCCACTTGTCAAATGACTCATTTTCACGAGTATCAGCCAAGAGCCATCAGCATTAAAATAGAGCACTTAAGTTACATATAAATGCGGCACATTTGTTAAGCAAAAAAGTGTTATGTTTTAATTAACAAAACTTTTTGCACTTAACAGTAATAATGCAAATAAGAGTTAAAATGTTGATTTTATTAACCTATTTGTTGTATATATACATATATTTTAGAAAGAATCAGAAACACTTAATTGAGAATGTAATGGCCCACTTGAGTCAACTTTGATTTACATATTCTCTTAATATTCACACATTGCACTCGCCCAAACGGTTTGTTGATTGGAAGAGCAATTTTGTGATGTCTTATTTTAAGTATTAAAGAGTTCTTTTGAAGAACTTTTCATAAAAATACACACAATAAATACAATAAATATATCTAAATAAAAATGAAGGTCACACTTAAGTTTAGGGTCCAATTCTCACAGTTAACTAACTATTAACAGTTACAATAAACTCCTAACTGATGCTTATTAATAGTTAGTAAGGTAGTTGTTAAGTTTAGATATGGGTAAGATTAAGGGATGTGGAATATGGTCATGCAGAATAAGGCATTCATATGTGCTTTATAAGAACTAATAAACAGCCAATATGCTAGTAATATTAATGCTAATAAGAAACTAGTTAATAGTGAGAATTGGACCCTAAACTAAAGCGTTACCAAAATAAAAGACAATTTAAGTAAAGTAAAGTTTAAATCAATAGACAGAAGCGAGAAAAAGTTATATGACAACATGAAACTTACCAGAAAGGTGCTTCCAGTTGAAAGAGAAAAATATTCTAATTTTTTACGCTCCAATAATCTTACTTTGCTAAAATCCAAGAGCAGTTAGAGCATGCCAGAGTGTGATGCGAGATCAGTCAGTGCATGCTTGTCACAAAGCCCAAAAACCAGTGTGGATAACGCAAATACATCAAGTGAGCACTGCTGGTGCAAGCCTGGGATTGCCTCTGGAGACTTGCTCGAGATGTCACCTCCACTCTCTCTCTCTCTCTCTCTCTCCCTCTCTCTCTCTCTCTCTCTCTCTCTCTCTCTCTCTCTCTCTCTCTCTCTCTCTCTCTCTCTCTCTCTCTCTCTCTCTCTCTCTCTCTCTCTCTCTCTCTCTCTCTCTCTCTCTCGTGCGCTTCAGAAGTACCTCCCCCCACACCTTCTGATGGTGAGACACACAAACAAATGTGTAGATATGGGGAGGGCAAAAAAAGCTGCTTTTCTCTATTCACGCTCCCTTATTTATAGAGTCGTTTCTGCCCAAATGAGTCCGAGATGGGGGCCAGATGACCAGTTTGGATCGAGGCTTGCGGGGAACGGAGGGAATGAAGCGCCATCGCGGGACTTCTGCCCCCCTTAATTCTGCCCCACCTCAGGAGGGTCGATGAATGGCAGCCCGTGGGGCTTCTGTTAATGTGCTTATCAGATGGAGTGCATGAGAGTTTGATATGACACATGATAATCTATGAAAATGTTAATCAATAGGAATAGTTTAAGCTGTCATTCGCGGTGCGGCCCGCTTGGTCAATACTCATATGCTTGGCAACAATGTCTCTTGTCATCGCTTCACTGGAGTTTTTTTTCTCAGTGCACTTATGCACAAGCGACTCACAAACGCATCAATGTGCCCCTCTATCTCAGAACGCTGCTGAACGAGGGAGCCTCTAATGCTGCATTCATTTAAGTCACAACATCCATCCATCCCTCCCTCCTCCCATCCCGTCTTTCCCCTTTGAGCTGCCTGATAGGTCCAGTGGAGGGCAAAATTAATACCTAATTGAATTGTGAAGTCATCAAAATAATCAATACTTTTTTATTATTTATTCTTTACAGTCTGTTGACTGAACGAGAGCTGTGAGAGGCCGAGAGAGAGGGAGGGGGGGGGGGGCAGGCCTGAGAGGATGCAATACAATGTAATTTTCACCACGGGCTGCTGAAGAAGAGAGGGCACAATAAAACAGAAGGAAAATTACAAGAAAAAAAAAATAGGAATTTTTCCACAAGTTATAACCAGATTTTGCCATTTTTTTGAAGAAAGTGCTTGTTTTCACCACGATTGGTTGCCAGGGTGCTTATGCAGTTGCTAAGGTGTGTAAGATCTAGATGCTTGGTAAGGTTCTTGGTCATTGCTAGTTGCTAATTTTATCATTTTGTAGTAATTCAATATACATAACCATTCAAAAGTTAGTTTTTTAAAAGATTTTTGTATTTTTTTGTGCTTGGCAACAATTAATCATGATTAATCCAAAATAAAAGTTTGTGTTTATGCATGTATGTATATTTAAGAAATATGTTTAAATTTGATATATCAAATATTTATATGTATATATAATATAAATTACATATACATATATATATATACAGTTTATATATGCAAATATTTCTTAAATATTTAGAAAGGACACAAAACTTGTTTCTATTCATCAAAGAATACTGAAAAAAATGTATCACTGTTTTCACAAAAATATGAAGCAGCACAGCTGTTTTTAACATTGATAATAATAAAACTTTCCCTGAGCACCAAATCAACATAACAGAATAATTTCTAAAGGATCATGTGACACTGAAGACTGGAGAAACGGCTGCTCAAAATTCACATTTTTAAATATTTTTACAGCTATTTTTAAATTGTAATAGTATTTCACAATACTTCTGTTTTACTGTATTTTTTTATCAAAAGCCTTGGTGAGGATAAAAGATTTATTTTGAAAACATTGAAAAATTCTTACCAAACTTTTGAACCGTAGTGTAATTTTACATTTAGTCTTTTAAACGTTTATTTTAAATATGTATTACGGTTTTTGTCCATTATTTGCTGGTGCCAGAACGCTTCTTTGTTAGATTTTTTTAATAATAAAATAATCCATGTAAAGTCATAGCATCTACCTCAAAGTCTCGCCTTCTCTTGCTCTCTCCTTTTTTCTCGCTCTCTCTCTCTCTCTCTCTCTCTCTCTCCCTCTCTCACAGTTAATTACACTAATGAAACAGGGGCTCCCATGGCAGTTCTTCATGCCAAAGAGCATATGTGAAGGGACCTGGGGAGTGTGTGCGCGTGTCAGTGTGTGTGTACTGTATGCGTGTGTGTTTGGGATCGCCTTACTCCCTCTCGGCCACACAGGAGGAGAAACAAGGAAAAGCACTCGAGCCTCTCTCCCTCTCTTTCTCCTTTGCCTACTCTGAGGGTCATTTCTGACCCTTTTCCTCATAAGATATCCATGCTAATTGCTAATGGCCTTAGCTGCCAGGGCCTCTGCCGTCCCCCGGGGCCACAAAAAGGGTCTTAGAATGGTCCAAGACCCCTGAATAGTCTTCTGATCACGCATGCCATTTGCTTAGCAATGTTTCGACTATATCTTCCTTCACTGTTCCCTCATTCACATAATTATCAATAACCAAAAGATATAAAAATGTGCATTTCGTTACATAAAATACAATATATAATATTAAAATAAATAAATGAAATCAGAACGATTGTCTGGTAACAATCCACGTAAAGCCTTTATATAATGCATTACAAAAAGTACATTAATTATGCCTTGTAATGCCCCTTATGCATTGTATGGTATCATGAATAATTGTAACCACAGTTATAATACAATATAATAGTTATGACAAACGCATGACAAACAACAAGTTTCACATGTAACAAGGAATCAGCAAATATTATAATGAATTTTAACTTTGGTTACAATTATTTATGAAAAGATATAATACATTACAACGTGCTTTATGAAAAAACTTGATAAGTAAAGGCTTTAAAGGTGAACTATGCAGGTGTTTTACCTTAACTGAACAGCTTCGGAGTCATTGGAATGGTTATATTACTTTTTTTGGGTTGAATGGTGGTCGCCTTCGCACCCCCCTATCGCCTGTGAGCGGAAAAACCACCCTTGCAACTTTGGGCCGGCGGGCGGGCCTCAGCGACAACAAGTTTTTCGACAGTTTTGTCAAATATCTATTCCAAAGCTGTAGGGGGAGCTCTATAGAGAAACCTGCGAGCAAAAAGCGAGAATACAGCGAAGAAATTCCCAAAAATGCATAGCTCTGCTTTAAGTTAAGTGTTACCGATTGTCTCATCTGTTTTAAACAATCAATATAAAGTATACATTAAGGCCTGATTTCACAGACAGGGCTAAGATTAAGCCATGAGTAGACTTAGTTAAATTAGGACTTTTAAGTAGATTTTCTAAACGTGCCTTGGAAAAAAACATTACTTGTCTTTTACTAATACATCTTGAGACAAAACGATGGCACTGACATATCTTAAGATATGTCTTCAAGATGCTTTCAGTTAATACAGCTTAAACATATATTTTACTCTTGGACTAGACTTAAAGGACAAGTTCGGTATTTTACACTTAAAGCCCTGTTTACAGATCGTATCTGATGAAATAGAACGGTTAAGATTAAAATTTGGACACATGCTCCTGTCCCGAGAATTTTAGTTTTATTTAGCGTTTGTGGACCTATTTTGCCAAACGCGTCACACCCAGATTCTTCCGTTGAGAGCTTGAATAATAGACACCAGTTGGTGGCGATAATGCACCTTTGCCGATTGCAAGCAAACCGCTGGCATTTCATTTAATACACAGAAGAAGCAGAAGAAGAAGCGGCGGAGGAATATCGTACCTCACACAGCACATTCAATACAAGTCAATGGAGGTGGACAAAAACTACGATAAAACCTGTTGGAATGCATCTTTTTCAGCGATTTTTTTTGGGCCCGTATCAGTGAACACCCCTGACCACTCGGTGAGTTTCACGTCTTTGTAAACGAAAGTTGAATGTGTTTTAGGAAGGAATCTTCCAGTGGCCATAGACAACCATTGTGGGGGTGTGGGGGGGAAGCGAAATAAACCCAAAATTCACGGGACTGGAACATGTGTCCAAATTTTAAACTTAACCGTTCTATTTCATCAGATACGATCTGTAAATAGGGCTTTAAGTGTAAAATACCGAACTTGTCCTTTAAGCCTTGTCTATGAAACCAGGCAAAAGTATATTATATTCCTTTCATGCTGTAATATTAAGCACTAAGGCCCAATGGGATACTCAAAGGGCAATTGTGCAGATTATTAAACATACCATTAGGTATAAGTGAGCAATAATCACAATAAATATAATGATGCCCAACTAATACAATGAAATTGTTACATGAATCTTGTACAACTTGAGTTTTGTTTAGGAGGATTTTAAGTGGAATCTGTGTAAGCAGCCACAAATCCTTTGAGCTCTGTTTAAACTCAGTTTCCTTCAGAACCGGCTTTTGCTTTTGTGTTAAAGGTCTGTCTCCCCCATAGGGCTGGAAACATATCACCTCTTTCTGTAAGCTAAAGGAATCCTTCAGAGACAGTATCAGGGACCTTGAAAGACACATTTTCTCAAATATAGCCTACATTATACATACAGTACACATTTCAGCCTGGTTTTACAATCAGGGCTTAGATTAAGCCGGGATTGGGCCTTAGTTAAATTAGGACATCTAAGAAGCTTTTATAAACGTGCCTTAGAAAAACATTACTGGTGTTCATCTTGAGACAAAACAATGGCGCTGACATATTTTAAGATATGCCAGTGCAAGTTGCTTTCAGTTAGAACAACTCAAACATGCATTTTGGTCTGGGAATAGGCTTAAGCCTTGTCTGTGAAACCAGGGGTTCATTGCTTTACATTAAGAAATCGGTATTTAAAAGAACATTTAGTCTGTGCTTTTGTTTTTGCTTATTATAATTTTTAATTTAGTTTTTTTTGCGCACTGTATAGCATAGCCTATTATGTACATAGATTAATTTACATTGCACATTGTTTGGAGGAATAAAACATTTTAAATAGTCAATTCAAATAAAAAAATGCATTAAAATGGTTCATTTGTATTAATGTCTTACATGGTTTTCAAAATAATCATTAGTTGCAGCCATTACCGGTAATTAATATTAAAGTGTGTATGTCAGGTTAAATTTGTAATTATGATTAACACAAAATAGGGGAAATACACATTTGACAAATTGATGTATTGTTTTGTATTGTTTTGTATGTTTTTCGATACCTAAAGGCAGAATATAAGATGAAAAAGTTTGTTATTTTCACTGCTCACTTAAAACTGCTCCTCCCCCCAAACGAATCGCTTGACGTCATACGAGTTAGTTATTTAAGTTAGGTAGTTGGTATACGCAGGCGTATTGTCACGATGGTGAATTACTGCGTTTGTGCTGGGTGCAGAAACACCGTTAAAACCGCTCACAGAGTCCACTTTTTCCCAAAAAGCAGGTCTGTGTTTCCGTGCCTGGGTCAACTATGTTCGGACCAAATGCGCTGACTTCAGTGCTGCTTCGGTATCCAAGACTTCGGTCATTTGCAGCACCCATTTCACTGAGAAGGACTACGCGGTTGGAGAGCTCATGAGTTATAAAATGGGATTTAAAACCCAAGTGAGACTGGTAGCTGATGCGGTGCCTACGGTGTATGCTACTGTAGTAGAAGCAGTCGTTCGCGCCCGCGTCTCTCTCTCTCTCTCACACACACACACCAACCAACATATTCCAGCATTGCAATCTTGACATCGCAGCCTGTTCATTATAGCCACGGAGCTTCAGAGCTGAGGCGGAGCTACAGATTAGGTGTCCCTAAATAACCCGCGTATAACAGTACAGTAGTTCTCTTCACACCAGATATTTATGTTTCTTCCATAGGAATTATTTACATTTATGTTTGGCTCTTCATCTGTCTTCATAGGTTTGAGGGGGATTTTGGATCTTCTCAGACTCAAAACTCTCCATAGGCTACTTGAATAGAACTTTTTTGGCACGTCTCCCTCTTCTGACGTCACAGCTCAGCTGTGTTTTAAAAATATGATCTTGACAGAAATGGCTATAAAGCTTATTGTAGGGTTACAGTAATAATTTTAATGATAATTACAATTTCACTCAGACATCTAAACCTTATTTAATATATCTAAAAAAAAAAATTAACCTGACATACACACACTTTAAATTATTAATTTATAATAAGCTACTTTTCTGACGTTCATAATAAAAAACTGGGACTCTTAAGATTAATAATCTTTATCATTAGTACATTATTCCATTGCTTTCATACTAGTTAAAGAATGAACTTTTTATTGATTTTTTCATTCAGGGACAATACAGATGATAATAATAATACATGCATTTTTTTTTTTTACCGATTGATTAAAACATTTTTTTAAACTGCTCATTTTTTTCCATAGTAGGAAGGTTGATGTTGAAAAAGAAAAGAAAAACAAAACAAAAATATCATCAAACAAATACAAAACTACCAAACTAGAATCTCTGCAAATCCTCACAATCTTTTTTTCGACAGCAACCACATTTTCAACTTAATGCTGTTTTTCTAGTAATGCAGATATGCCTGTAATGACAAAGTCCTTGTATTCCTCCATCTATATCTTACATAATATTTAAAATCAATTAATTTACATAAGTGCACTCAATCTTGTTACATTCATACAATTGTAATATTTATGTAGAATGACCCCTAATTGATTTTTACTTCCAGGAAAATTGATGCATGGCTGAATTTATGGTGCGTTAGTCAAAGCAACAGCCGGTGTCTTTGTGATGCTGCTCAGATGAATCTACTTAATTGACTAGGATCAGAGAACAGTGAGAAAATGTGTCACAGCCTATCAAAGATGAGTGCTGGAGAAAGCTCTGATGCTTCAGACACTATCAGGCCCCCCTCAGATATATATAAAGAGTCATTGATTGTTCAGAAGGGTGAGTTTGTGTGCATGTGGGTTTTTTTCACTTGTTTTTTTTTTTTTCTTTTGCTACATCGATCTCAGAGCTGACCTTATGGTGCATCAAAGCCTACAGGAGCTAATCTGCCCTCTGTATTATGACCTGAGCACAGAAATATAGCGTTCAAGGGGGTGAAAGAGACAGAGAATACAAAGAAGCTAGCGGGAGGAAGTGGAATTCACACGTGTTAGTGAGAGAGATTAAAAAGAGAAAGTCCAAATACTCACATAAGAAGCATCTACTCAAAGGTCTTCATCAGCATGCTTCCTTGGTCGGTCACTGATGGTAACATTGTCTGGATTCTCATTGGCTGACGGGCAGTGCAGGTCTCAGGGCCTGTCTGTTGTCTGACACTGACAAATAGTTTTTAATACCTTGAATTTCCAGCATCTTCTGCCCAGCATGTATAGTGGACAACAGATATCAGAGTGTATGAATACTCACAGTTGCATGGACATTATCACTTAGTGGTAAGGTTTGCTGTCTTGAGAACTATACATGACTGCAAGACACTATTCGGGCTGGGCATTAACAGATTTCATGTATCGATTCGATATCTATTTGTTTTGAATATACAGTATATCCTTTAAATATGAACCCTGTTAGGTAGCCTACTGCATTACTGCAATATTAAAGGTGAACAAAATGAATAAGTCCAAATTCAATTTCTAATACTATTTGTTTTGCGAAATAATCAACACTTAAAGTGAAGTATGATTTCACTTTTCTAACTTTAGTTAGTGTGAAATGTTACTGTTTGAGCATTAACAACATCTGCAAAGTTACAACGCTCAAAGTTCAAAGCAAAGGAAGATATTTGCTTTTAAAGAAAAGGACTACCGTATTTTCCGGACTATAAGTCGCTCCGTTGTACAAGTCGCATCAGTCAAAAAATGCGCCATGAAGAGGAAAAAACATATATAAGTCGCACTGGACTATAAGTCGCATTTATTTAGAAATGTATTTCACAAAATCCAAGACCAAGAGCAGGCATTTAATCTGGAAAGGCAAGTTATTCAGCTACACAATAGCACACAGAACAACAGGATGAATAGGTGTCCGGCATGTTAACGTAACACATTAACAGTTATTCAGCTACACAATAGCATAAAGAACATAAACCTGGGAGGCTGAATAGGCTAAATTAACATTAGCCAGCGAGTCCAACAAGTTACCGGTAAACAAGTTCACCAAGAATGGATCTCATTCCACAACACTGAATCCATTGAATTCTTCCTCGGTGTCTCTTCTGAACAACTCCGCAAACTAGAGCGCCCTCTTGCGGCTGTAGACGGTAATGTTTTCTCTTGGTTCATCTCAGTCAGTATGAATAAATTATGATATATTAGTTGCCCCAGACTATAAGTCGCAGGACCAGCCAAACTCTGAAAAAAAATGGAAAATACGGTACAACAAACGCCTGGTAGGGACAACGCGACATTCCTCTGGGGTTAGTGACATCAGCAACCATAAAATGTACATAAACCCCGCCCCCGGGAACACACAGTCCATGTTGAGAAGAGGGCAAGTTGTTGTATAATAGTAGATTTGTGAGTCAGGTCAAACTTTAGCATCCATCTTTTCACATGCAATAGAAAGTCACTCTGTGTGCATCTCACAACATTCCTATATGAGTGATTTATAGATTACCATGACAGAATATCCTAATTGAAGATAGTTAACTCAACATAAATTCATCAACTAACCATTCAGAGACATCCTGTTGCATTCTACATGTTGCCACTTCTTCTTGAGTCTCTCCATCTTTGCCTGACTCCGTTTTAACATTAAAGACAGAATAGTTTCTGTAATTTTAGTGTGTCTGCGTGAGGTAATCGCAGCTGCTAAAACAAATAAGCTCTTGAAACCCCCCCCCTCTACAGCAGCTCATTTCCATTTAAAGGGCCAGGCACAAAACGGTGCGTTCTTGCAAACCCTCAAAAATTTACAACTTTAACAAGCTATATAAAAATATCTGTGGGGTATTTTGTGCTAAAACTTCACACACACACACTCTGGGGACACCAGAGATGTATTTTACATCTTGTGAAAATGGCATTTTACCACTTGTATAAAAACTGGAGACCAGGCTGATGCCCGCCACAAACTCTTTGACAACGCACATGCCCACAACGGAGCCCGAGCGTAAGGCCACATCTGTCCTGGAGCCGAAAGCAGCCGCCCAGTCTGACCAGTTATGTCTGCCGACTTCTACATACGAGCCGGTGGGAGATAGAGAAGAGCTGGAAGAGGAAGACAGCCTCCCTCCGTTGATTCCACCCAGTCCTGAGCCTTCATCACCGCTAGTCCTACCCACCTCAGAGACTTTTCCACAGCTGATCTTGCACAGCTTAAACACTTCAGTACTATGGATAATACAGCCACCCTACCTCCCTCTCCACTTCCTCTGCCTAGGCTACTTGGTCACTCTGCCCCACTTTTGCTGGCGCCCTTCAGTTCCTCGGATCCTTTACTGGCTCTTACCTGCTCTGATCCACCATGGACTTCTAGTTCGCCAGCTCAGCCTAGGTGTGTCACTGTCGACTCCTGTGTTCCACCTCAGACCTCCAGGCCCGTAGCCCCAACTCGGTTCGTTAAGCAGTCGACTCCACCTTGGCTCCTACCTCCCTCTGCGTCACCCTGGAACGTCGTCCCCTCTGCTTCGCCATGCTTCCTCGTCCCGCCATCTCCACCTTAGTTTGACTCACCCCGCCTGCGCCGTGGACTTTCGAGCCTTCCGCTGCACTTCGGCTTTTCACCCATTCAGCTTCGTCTGGCTCTGACTTCCCTGTGGCTTCACCAGGGTCCTCGGTCGCACCGCCTCCGCCTCGATCCTCTGGCGCCCAGGTTACGCCTCAGCAGTTCATCGCTGCGGCTCCGCACTTCCCTCAAGGACCTCCGTTGTCAACCGGTCCCTTCAGTCTCTCAGTTCCACCAGCATCTCCAGACCTTTTAGCTACATCGTTAGTTGTCGGCCCGCTTACTCTGCCTTGGCTCCTCCCACCATCGATTCCGCCGTGGGCCTTCGTATCACCTGTGCTCTGGACATCCACTTTTACCATCCTGCCATCGTCTCCCTAGTTCCTTCCACCTTCAGATCCTCCATGGCTGTGTCAAGTATCAGCTCCTCCAGGAGTCTTTCTGCCGTCTGCTCCGCCCTATTTCCTCCTGCCTAGTTCTGTTTTTTCACCAGCCCCTCGTCCGCCTCCAGAGCCCCCACCCTCCCTATCCCCCTGTCGATGTGTTACGGCGCAAGGCCATGCCTCTCCGAAGGGGGGCATTATGTCACCATTATGTTAATTTTAACTTTAGTTTCTCATAAAGTGACTTCTATGATTGTGTCGGTGCTTTCTTCAGAGATGGCAGAGCTGAAACGCCTGCTTCACTTGCTTCAACCTGTTACATCTGCTACACCTGTCAAGATGACACAAGAGGATGAGAATATTTAGATTCAGGGAGCTGGGGAAGAGTCTCTTGATTCCCGTTGTTTTTCACATCATTCTTAGTTGGATGTACTTTCTACAAGTGCTTCAGATTTCTTTTTTTAACGATCGTGGGGATACTTGTCACGGTTCATGAATCGGCTGTCTCATGCTGATGTGTCTGCATGAGTGTAATTGTGTGGGGGTGGTTACTCGTTGTTTTGGTTAGTGTCACCAGCTGTCATTAATTCCAGTTCCCTTTATATGCCCAGTAATTTCCCTCTCATGTTGTCAGATCGTTGTGGTTGTTCCTCGGTGTGTGTCCTGTTCTAAAAGGTGTGCCTTTTAAAGCTGTGCTTCGTCTGGATCAGTTCTTTGTGTCGTCTGGATGTTCCACGGTTTCTGGGTTTCACTCGAGCACGCTGACCACCGCACCACCACCGAATCGCCATCTCGTCCCTGCTTCGGTTACCACCTGAGTGTTTGTCCCCGACCGGTGTCTTACATCTGACCATATAGAAATAAACTGAGTTTTACTTGCATCCTCCTGTTATTTCCTCACAGAACGATCTGACCAGACCATGGATGCAGCAAGCACGTCCCAGCTCAACGACTTATGGACAAGAGGAGAGCATCTTGGGCACAGGTCGTGCGGTGCAAGCACTCGTGAAGCAGGTGTCCGAGCTCACCCAACAGGTACAACTTCTACAGACTCCCACTGCGCCCCCCACGCCGCCCGTTCTCCCACCACCAGCGTCTGCAGCTGCAGAGAGACCGGAGCCACGCCTACCCACACCAGAGGGATATTCCGGTGAGCCTGAATTTTGCAGAGCGTTCCTCACGAGATGTTCCATGCATTTCGACTTACAGCCACGCACTTTCCAGAGCAAACAGGCTAAGGTGGCATTTGTATTAACCCTGCTGTCAGAGAGAGCAGCGCTTTGGGGAACGGCGGTGTGGGAGAACGGAGATGACTGCTGCACCTCGTTCCAGGCACTCTCCGAAGAAATGAAAAGAGTTTTCGATCGTGCAGTGGCGGGTAAGGAGGCGGCCAGATTACTCGCCGAACTGCGACAGGGAGAAGGCTCGGTGGCGGACTTTTCCATCCTGGCCGCAGAGTGCCGTTGGAACGAGGAGGCGCAGTGGGATATGTTCCTGCATGGGCTGGCTGACCGCGTTCAAAAAGAGATTTACTCGATAGGCTTACCGGAGACGCTGAACGGACTGGTGTAACTTGCTCTGAGAGTAGACGCTCGACTGAATCGTGTGATCAGATTGACGCGCCCCAGCCGTCCACAGTCCAGCACGGAGGACCACCAGCCCGGTGGTGCGAGCGCGGTCAGCCCCGCATTCGACCACGAGCACATGCAGGTGGGGAGAGCTCGGCTTTCCCGGGACGAGAGAGAAAGGCGGAGATCCCAAGGACTCTGTCTATACTGTGGCCGGGCGGGCCACTTCATCCACTCCTGCCCGGTAAAAGAGCAAGCCCGGTAGTAAGTATGAGGCTACTATCGGGTGGGATCTCCGTCGAGAAGACCTCATCACCATCATCGACCTTCCTCCCGGTAAGACTGAGATGGCGAACGTCGATGCACTGCACCAACGCACTACTGGATTCGGGAGCAAAGGGTAATTTCATGGACTTCAAACTTGCACTTAAGCTTCAGATCCCCGTAACTCCTCTCTCGCACCAGATTACCATCAATGCACTCAATGGTCAAGAACTTCCCCGGATTACACATTCTACTGAAAACATCACCCTCATCACTTCTGGCAATCACACAGAACTCATCTCATTCTTACTTATGGACTCACCACTTGCACCAGTGGTTTTGGGACACCCGTGGCTTTCCAGACACAACCCCCGTGTCGACTGGTGCACTAACCCTGTTTCCACATGGAGTAACCACTGTCATGAGTCCTGTTTAGTGTCTGCCTGTCCCTCTGTGTCTGGTTCTGTGTTTCAGATGAGGCAGCGGATTTGTCTAACATGCCCGCGGAGTCCCCCGACCTGAAGGAGGTGTTCAGTCTCGTGCTGCTTCTCTCCCTCCGCATCGTTCCTATGATTGTGCGATAGATCTACTGCCAGGTAAATCTCCGCCTAAGGGCAAACTTTACTCTCTTTCTGTTCCCGAGAGGGAGGTCATGGAGAAATATATTTCTGATTTTCTGGCCTCTGGGTTCATCCAGCCTTCCTCTTCTCCTGCGGGGGTGGGGTTCTTTTTCGTTGGGAAGAAGGATGGTTCTCTGCGACCTTGCATTGATTACCGAGAGCTGAACAAAATCACAGTAAAGAATTCTTATCCTTTGCCGTTGATGTCTTCAGCTTTCGAGAGGTTGCAGGGAGCAATGGGCTTTTTATCAAGGCGGAGAAATGCACGTTTCATGCACATTCTGTTCCCTTCCTAGGGTACATCATCTCCTCTGAGGGAGTGTGCATGGATCCTGACAAGGTTAAGGCTGTGGTAGATTGGCCAAGTCCAGATTCCCGTAAGGCCCTACAGCGGTTTCTGGGGTTCGCCAATTTTTACCGGCGTTTCATTCGCAATTTCAGCCAACTAGTCGCACCTCTGACTGCCTTGACCTCCCCCCGAACGACGTTCAGGTGGTCGAACACTACCGAGGCAGTGTTCACCAACCTCAAAAGTTCTTTGTGTCGTCTGGATGTTCCACGGTTCCTGGGTTTCACTCGAGCACGCTAACCACCGCACCACCACCGAATCGCCATCTCGTCCCTGCTTCGGTTACCACCTGAGTGTTTGTCCCCGACCTGTGTCTTACATCTGACCATATAGAAATAAACCGAGTTTTACTTGCATCTTGCATCCTCCTGTTATTTCCTCACAATACTATGGATGTTGCTGCACAACCATCACCTCAGGCTGTTTTCACTGATTACCCAGCAGCGGAGGGGTCTAGTGGGGGGTCAGTTCAGTCGTCTGGACAAGCCTAGTCCTCCTCCGATGATACTTTGGCTGTGCTTCGAATGGCAGTTGCTCATCTAGGACTTGATGAGTCACCTGTCCAATCTGCCCAAACGAATGTGTTTTCAGACAGACCACAGCTGCAACTTCTTTTGCCATGCCACCATGTAAGGATTTTGTGGCTGAATTCTCAAATGCTCTCACTGGTTCTGGTCCGCCTAAGCGGCGCTCAAAGACTGCTCCAACGCTAGCATCTATGGCTGAAGCAGATTCTATTGGGGTGGGTCATGCTCTGGAAATAGAGCAGCCTGTGGCAGCTTTGGTGGTTTGGAGGCTCTACGAGGGACTGTACGATGTCCCAGTGCGCAATAAGGTCGTACGTATTCTTTGCTAAAAAGGCATATGAGTCTGTTGCCTACATTACTCATGCAGAAAACACAATCTGCCAGTTACTTCTTGCTACCACCAGTACGCTAGAACCTGCAAATGCTGATCGATCTATTTCACAATTTCTGCAAACTGCTCTGTTGGCAACAGGCCAGCTGGGTAGTCTTACAGCCACGCTTCTGGCAGCACACCGTCAAGTGTGGCTTGCCCAAGCACGGCTGCCGAAGGGCTGTAAGAAAACCTTGAGAGATCTTCCATTTGTTCCCGGGCATCTTTTTGGTCCAAATATTCTGGAACTGTTGGAAAAGAGGGTAAAGCTGTCTGAAGCCACTCATCAACTGACACAGGTGTAGCGCATCCCTACCTTTAGGATGCCAGCAGTTCAGACCCAACATCACTATGCCACATCGGAGCAACTTTTCCATCAGCACGCTACACCTCAGGCACAGCCCCCTCAAAGACCTTGTGTTCCTGTAGATGCAAGAGTTTTTCGCCCACCTCATCGACTGAACCCCGTCAGCGTCCCCACGCGACCACTAAAAATCACACATAAAGCCTGAAACAGTCAGGCTGGCAGTCGATCATTTTTCTATAGAACAGCTGGAGTACTGGAGGTGCAACACAGCAGACCCATGGGTGTTGACGACTCTGAGCAGGGGATATACCGATGCCGGCCTCCCAGATTTTCAAGAATTGTTCCTACGATTGTCAGAGACGCGGTTCGCGCAATGGCTCTCTCTGGAAATGTGTTCACTGTTAGAGAAGGGAGCCATAGAAAAAGTTAATCCCCTCGTTCAGGGAGACTATTCAACGTATTTTCTTGTTCCGAAGAAGGACGGTGGTTTCCACCCCAATTCTCGATTTGAGGCTTCTGCATTTGTTTCTGAAGGTCATTCCTTTTCGAATGCAGCGCACAGCCGATGTTCTTCAGTCTGTGACAGCAGACGATTGGTCACAAGGTGTGTGAGTGCAGCTCTGTCTCCTCTTTGGATAAGAGGTATGCGTATTCTTCCTTATTTGGATGACTGGCTTCTCTGTGCCCCCACAGAGCGGCAGTCTGTGCAAGACTTCAGACTGCTTTTGAGACGTGCAGAAGCTGGGGTTTCTGTGAACATATAGAACATATTTAAAACTTTATAAATGTAATTAACTGGCTTCAGGCAACTTTCAACGCGCGTTCACGGGAGATGGTTGCCGGCGTAGGACGTAGCGTAGGAAGTAGGGATGCTCATTTCGGTTAATTTTCCCGCCGCTCGTTATCCGATTATTAACCGTTAACTGATAAGATTATAATATTGAATTGGCATTAAATAAAAATAAAATTAACGAGTGTCTATGACCCGTTTAAAATACAAAAAAAAAAAGATCACGGGTTTATTTTAACGGTCAAACCTGGATCCACATCAAATGATCACGCACCTGCAGCATTTCTGACAGTGACAGCAGAGAAAAACAGAATGAAATAATATATATAAAAAAACTAAAATAGGCCTACACTAAATATATTTTTTAAACTTAAATAGTTAACAAATTAAGATGACAAGACGAAAACACTGAATCAGGTTGAAGCTTTGAAAAAAAACAGGGTTATTTTCAAGCTAGTTATTTTCATTTATAAAATTTTAAATATGTATATTTTTACGACATTATAACCACTGAAAGACAATTTCTAAAATAACTGAAAATGTGTTCGTCTAAAAAATCTCGAACGGCTTGAGGGTGAGTAAATCATGGGTGTAATATCATTTTTGGCCAAACTATCCCTTTAATGAACTATCTACGATTTTAAAAATCATTCAATATTAGATAAAATTAGTATCTTAAAATTAGATCAACTTTTTGTTGCGGTCCGTGATATTGTCAAGGATCAGCCAAATTACCTCCTCTTGCATCATCAAAAGCGGTTGTTGAGAAAAGTGCTGAGCTGAATTTGTGTGCCATCTAGTGGATTAAAAGATAATAAAGTCAATGCGCCTTTTACCCCGGTGCGCCTTTACCCAATGCTTAATCTCCGAAAACATTATTTTCGTCTTACATTTCATAATAAAGTCAGACAAGCTCAGTGCTGACTCGTTTTCTGTCAGTTATTTTTCGTGAAATGGAATGCAAAGGATTGTGGGTGACTGTATGGCATGAAGGATACACTTGATGCATCCTTCAAATAAGCTGAATGAAGGTCGCGAAACGCTGTTGTGAATAAGGTCTATTGCTCATACATAAACGTATTATTATTATTATTGCATTTTGGCACGTAAAAAAAGCCATATCTAGGAACCTAAATATCTTTATTTAGTGAGAGTGGGCCCTTTGATTTGGGTTAGTAGCAACAACTTTAGCAACCACCCGAAAAATTCTAACAAGAGCATAGCAAGACACTAAAAACACCGTATAGCAACCATAGCCGCCTAAGGCATCATCTCTTAGGGGGCCGTCAATTTACCAAGCCAATTTCAGTATGGATCTACAAACTCACGTTGTGCGATCCTGCCACGATGCAAACTTCACAGATGAAACCTTTTCTGGTGAGGGAGATATCAACTTGAGAAACATTTTTCTCTCATAATATTCCAGCAATCGTGTTTCGTCTTTTGTTTTGAATCAGAGCTAGCGATGACTGATTCGTGAATAATTGACTCTGTGGTTTTTTTCAATTTGTCTGAATCATTCAGGCAGCTCACTTGAAACAGTAACACGATACTATGGAACAAAAGGCGCTATATTATGTGAATATTTTCCTACAAACAATTGAAACAACGTTCAAAAGCATCCTATTATTTGCCAGCGATGAAAAATGTCTTTATAAACAAAGACCTTCATGTGCAGCGTGTGAACGACTCTACTGCAGTTAAAGACATTTTCCAACGAAAAGAGTATAAAAACACTTGCAAAACACTAAACGTGACATATGTTACACTGTATTTTATGTTATCACTGTACAGTGTTGGTCAACTTATTTTGTTAAAAAAGTTAATATTGTATTATTTGAAGGGCTGTTGCTTGTGCTGTTTATATATTATTGTACCATGTTGGCCAATTTGTGAATGTGAATTAAAAAAAAGTGTACAAAAATTAACTTTTGCATTGTTTTGGGAACATGTTCTCACATAGACTATTATCTGTATGTGAATGTGAAAAAAATATACTGTATATTTAATGTGTTAATGTGAAAAACTAATTATTGTTCAAATAGGCTATGATTTGTGAAATAATAGCTTAATTTATTTATTTGCCACTAAAAAGTTGCTGGCAACCCTTCTGCCCGTATTTTACTGTAAATTTCACAGTTTTTTCTTGCAGTGTACTAAACTTGTGTTCTTGAGAAACTTCTACTGTCAACAAGTCTTTGGTTGTAGCCTATTGCATGTAACAAGTAACTTTATATTAAATGCTGCTCAACAGTACTGATTAACGGTACAATTTGACTAGCTCTCAAACAAAGGCACCCAGTGAATTTCTATTCACAAAGTCAACCCCCATCCAGGTTCACACACACAAGAGGTGAGAAAATGTGATTTTCCAAAAGGCCTGCTAATTCAGTATGAAGGAAGAGGCCACGATCAATAAATCATTGCTAAGGAGATTGTAAAGAGAAAAAAAATATCCTAAGCTTGGTGACAGTGCATTAGTGAATCATAGAAAAAGAAGACAGAAAAAGGTTCAATTTCAATAAATAAAAACCCCTTTAACACCTATAAGCATCTCATTTGTACCATTTTAAGTTTATGTGTCTGCCTAAACATAGTGCCATCAGTTTATATTTAAAATGCAAGAAAAATGAATAAGAAAATGTATTTGCTAGTAAAATAGACAATGAGAACAAAACAAAGTGAGATTGTTCAAATTAGCCCATTTGATTTGATGTTTTTTGCTTTGTGCATTCATGAGATGCTTGGACATTAATTCAGTCGCGACACAGGTGGACACTTTGGCAAATAGCTACTCCCCGACATCTAGCAGCAAGCCACTGAGTACCGCTGACTGCTCTAAATTTACCACTTCACTGGGTTTTACATGTCATGGTCATTAACTGTGTAATAAATACTAATTGCCACTGAGGGCATCGGGCCAGCTCTGATGCAGGGGTGCATCCTAATTATAGGGAATAGCTCGGTAAGTGAAATAAGACATTGTCTTTCTCCGGTGGGAGATAATTGTGTGGTTCAGGCCCAATTCCCACATTAAATAAGAATTATGTACCATATTAGTCCTCTTTTCGGAGAAAATTAGTAGCTATCCCTTCGGTGCCATGGATGTAACGAAGAGGCTTGTTTGTGATTTATGCTTTGGTCATGAATATAAAATAGCTCACTTAATCAAGTAAGAATGCAGCTTAATGTGAGGCATAAGATAAAGGGTATTTATTACTTAGAGGCAAGCACTTTGTGAACTTGATTAAGAAATATAGTATGTCCAATTAATAGGAAAATATGAGTTTGAACTAAATAGGCCTAATTATTTTAACTATCAAAATGAAATGGACTAATGGCAATTTGTTTACTCTTGATGTCCTATTCATCGATGGGTACAGAATACTAAATAATGAGTTGTTTTTTTTTATTTTTAGGAAAACTCTCTTCCACAAAAGTATACTCAAATCTTATAAATGGGTCCACAATAAGGGGGGTGGGGGGTTCTAAGAACTTGGATTTACCAAGTTCTTAGAAATGTACTCTTTGTAATAAATGAATGTTGCTTTGAATGCCTTAAGTATTTAATGTACAGTAAATGCCATTATCACTTCCTTACAACTTAAATATATATGAGAGAAGAGTTAAATTTAAGTTTAGATTAAAACGTTTCTTTTTTTGTAAATTCAAAATTTGTAATTCATTAATAAATAGCCTATACATTTTTTTCATGACAACTAATTTTGTCTTTTCATAAAAAGGTCAGATTATCTGATGTTTTAGGTAACTCATTGAGATATTGCTCATTTCATTTCCCGGTTTATGTTTGTCTGAACATTTCTGCTGTTGCAGACAAAAGTTTTTCAAATATTTAAGGTGCTATAAGAGTTTTCATGCACTGTATTAATCGTTTTTATTATTATTATTGCCAATGTGTGAACAGCTTGTAACAAAACTTAAAAAACGAGACCTTCTCCGATTTAGATTGTCAATGAAAGGCTGTAGACTGATTTTTAAATGAAGGACTCGGTACGTTTTTGCCGGGAAAATCAAAAGTGACGTTTTATGTGCACTCCAGAGAACCTCTTCTCTTCCGTTCTATGACACATGAAACGAATACTTACTTTCTCCATATTTGGGATAATGCCGAAAGAGCTAGCCTATTCTCTAGGCTCCTACAATAATGTCAATGTTTCATGCAAAGAAAAGGGCTTAATTCAAACTAGTCTCACATAGTCAGATCTAGCCTCTGTTATCTCAAATTTGCCTACACTTCAAACTATCATAATGTTTTTGAATTAACGTTACCTGATCAGATCTGTCGATAATGATGCCGTTGGATTGCAGAGCTTGTGCAAACATATCCACATCACTATGATCAGATGCTTCTTAACGGCTGTTTTCTCACTGCTGTCATTTTGATGTGTTTATTTTGTAATTATATCCAGAGGAAACCGCCAGCACATATTTACATATTCATCTAAACGTCGCGGTCTGCAGCGTGGACGAGATGTTCGCCAGCAGTATGGCTATATTTCCAACTTCTTTTCTAAGCAAAAATACGGGAAAGAATCACGTTCAGTCTCTTGTATGTTGCGTGCTAGTACACGTGTGTGACCACGAGCAAAGTTGCTGGCTGCAGTTCACTTAACGGCCACCGGTGTCACTAATAACAAGAGTTTCTGAATTCTGCAACCCTTTAACCTGTTACAGTAAACAGTGAAGCAGTTTTGTTGAAATATTCTAATTTCTAAGAAAAAATAATATGATCACGCCAAACTACTTTAAAAGTTTTCTTTTCAAACAAACCATTGTTTAATTCAATTAGTTTTCTTTATTATATTACCTAACATCTTTGAATTTATGTCGCCCAAAAAACATAAAAATTAATTAGACTTCAGAAATTACAACATGCTTATTGAAAGTGCCTATTTATTTCACTGACCCAAATTCTGGGGTTGTGTAGTGAGAACTGCATAGTATCTTGATTCTCAAACAACAACAAATTATGGACTGGTCAGTTGCATTGGCTAAGATCTAAGGTAGAATTTGTTGTTTGTATCCCCAGCAGGGCTTTCTTCTCTGGCCTCGGTGGGGGAGAGCGAGGGTGATGAGGGTGAGAAGAAGGGCCAGCGCTCCCCACTCGCCCCCCTGCCCACGTCAGGCTGCACCAGCATGCCAAGATCGATCTGGGGGGAGAGGAGAGGAGATGGGGAACAGGTTTAGAAATTGTGTAGAAAGAGAGAGATATTAAGAGAGAGAATTAAGGGAAGTGGTTTACAGAGGGCAAGACAAGACAGAGTGAGAAAGACAGGCCTACACTTGTCCAGTTGTGATCTCTTTCTCACCTCATGTCCCCTCGCTGACCGTGGCAAAGGTCTGGAGAAAGTGAATCTCACAGTCCGTGGAAGACGTGGCAGAATCAAAGCCGGAAGAAGACCTATAGTCTTTTTTCTTCAAGATAAAACCATATAATGACTTACCCCTCATTGCCTTTAGTGCAGGTCTTGTAATCAAATTCAAGATGTCAATACTTTTAGTAAAAAGACAATAGCAACATATGACTTTTATTTGTCTTCTTTAAAAAAAAAAAAAAAGTAACAATGTTTGTGGCGTAAAACATTAGAAGAAAACAAAGCCACTCAAAACAAAAGACAGGTCAAAATCAGACATAAAACAACAGAGATATTAATAAATAATCCGCTGTGATGGCAATGTGTCAAAAGCAGCTTCAGGAGGCTGAAACACTCAAGCCGGGGGTGAAGGCTGAGATAGGTGTGTGTGGATGTGAGTGTGTCGAGACGCCACAATGACCTCCGCACCAAATGGAACTTAAAGGTCATTTCCTAAGAGAACGGCTCTCGGTCTCAACTTGAGGACGAGACTTTTTCCCTCAGGAGAAATGAGTGCAGTAATATAGGTGGAGATTGGCCACACATCATTTTAGACACATACAGAAGATGTGTGATGTACAGCATAGCCTGGTTGACTCCTAATCATAATTTCTTCAAATTTCTGTTTATTTTGTGACTTCTGTTCACCCAAAATAATTATTTAAGGGCTTATTTATTTTATTTCATTTTGTTGTTTTACTTTATTTATGTCTTCAAATTTGTATTGTGTTATACAATTTCTGTTCCCCAAAAATAATTATTTAAGATGTCAGTTTTTTCCCAAAACTTCTGTTTATTTTGTACAGTTTCGGTATCCAAAATGAATCATTAAAGATGTACTCATTTATTTTATTATTTGATTGCAGGTATGGATATCAGAAATATATATTTTTAAAACAATTAAGAATAACAATATAAGAGTTTTGTTAAAAATCTCTTAAACATAACCTGTTCATAGAATGAACAAACATCAGCCATACTCTAAGATGTGTAAAAACCATGTAGTAAAAAATAAATAAAAATAGATAGGACATTATCAGTGAATAATTTAAAAACCGCCTGAAGCATTATAAGGCTTGAGCCAATAAAGCAATAAGTAGAGGCGCAGTGGGTCATTTCTCATAAATTATTAGACAGTGAGCCTACACATGTGGCAGAGATGCAATGACCCCAGCTGTTCAACTATTTAAAGAGCTTTTACTCACTGCAGAAGGCATTAAAGATAAATTGCACAATGAAATTAGATCATATTTAACTTATGCATTTACAATATAGGTCACAAAAATACATTGAAAGATTATGTTAAATATCTGTTCCATGTTTTCATTTGAGCTGATTTTAGAATGTATTATTAATGCAGTATGGGTTTTGGTCTAATTTTATGATCAACATTTATTATGCAAACATTAAATATGGGTATTTGATGCGTAGGCTATACGCTAATTTGCATAATATTTTCCCAATGAATTATAATAATTGCTGAGTAAGCTCCAAATTTAAGTCAATGGAGCTGATATTCCAACTCATTACCTGTATAATGGTAAGAGCAAAGCTCGCCCTGCCAGACACTATCAGCATAAACATATGAGACACATTGACAGCCTGTCTCAAATGATCCTGCTCATGGCGGTCTATCTGTTACAAACGTAACAATGTCAAATTACATCACATCACACTTCCTCCTAGCTGATTTATTAGAATAAGCAAAAGGAAGGTAGACGACAGTGATTCTTTAGGGTCAGCTGATTTAGACAAGACGTTTGGACGTGACATTCAAATATTGCTCACATGGAGATGTTGGTGAAGTACCCTACAATTTGATTTAATAAAATGTGAAGGTCGGCTAAAATGAGTTTCCTACTATAAAAAAACAACAACTATTAAATCGCATCTATCGAAGGAAAAAAGATCCATTGCAAGCCAGTTCATTCCCTTGCCCTTAAACTACAAATCCCATGATGCACTAGCGACGCTTCCTGTTTTTATCATGTGACCCAGTGTACATAATAATGAACATCGCATGACTAGCTACGCTGGTTTATTTTGTGCCAAATAACTGATTTGAGTGTAAATACAAATTATTTACGTTGTCGACAGACCATATATTGATAGAGGAAGACTAAATCTGCCTTAGTATAGCACATCTGGAGGCTGTATCATGGCGGAAGTGGAAGAAGAGCAGGTAACGTTAGGTTTCTCTAGGAAGAATCTGTTGTCAAATCACATGAGCCTGTGAATATTAGTATATTGTTTCTGTATGTTTCATTTTTAATGCATGTGGGCTATTCGAGCTACTTTGTGCTGTGTACAGGATATTTTAATGGAAGTATTTTTAAGACGTGTTATTGAAGCTGTCAGGCTAACACGATAGTTTGACACTTGACTTGCCAATATCTGCTTAATACTACTACTGCTAATGTTAATATCCCTGTTGTAAAATAACATTTAAAACTGTCCTGGTTTTAGTTGCTCTCCTAGACTGGACGCTTTTGGACGCTTGTGCACTGGTCTTAAATCAGCTGAGGCTTTTTCAGCAGGGATTTCAGCAAGTTTACTGACAAAATGAAGAATACTTTAAATATAGGACTTTAAGATAATTACTGTTTTGAATGTTTTGGTGCAGCATTTCCCTTTAATACTAAATATTTTAACAGGAGTTTATTAAATAAGGTGCCTTTATAACAATATTTTCAGCAGCAATGCATTACTTTTTCTCTATTAACACATCTTTCTGAAATATCTTTTTTTTTTCAGGGAAGGAAACTAAGTCAAGAATCAACCGATGAATCAGAGGTAAAATCATGGACTTTACAATTTATCTGAATAATCGATCTAGTTTGTGAAATGGATTCGATAACAACATATGAAACCAAATGGTAAAAAATATTTTTAGGATTTGAATAAAACTATAGATATTATGATTTAAACTACTGTACATCTGTGGTTACTCTCATTTGGTTAAAATGAAAAAGTAGAAAAAAAAGTTAAATTAGTTTGTGAAAACCTTGCACATGGCACTCATGTGAGTGACAGGTTGACCCGCCCTCAGGCCAGTAAATATGTCATCAGAGAAGAGATGTCATTGCAAGAGGAAGGGGAAGTTATTTTGATTAAAGATGTCAAAGGTGCATGTAAAAAAAATTATAACGGTGTGCATGGATAAATCATTTATAAATATAGTAAATACTGCAATATTCCATAGAAAATAAGAATAGCCAACTTAGCCTTTAAGTGTGTCTCAACTCAAATGCTTTTTTTGGGAGTGTGCAGTCCTGTGATTGTTATTTAACATGCTTAAAGATTAATCCTATATCCTATATATAAAATAACATCTCGTAGCCTGTAACGTATATTCCATGTACAATGAGAGCTACAGTAAAAGGTCATATTACATTGTGCCCATTTTCTTGAGTGCAGCTTTAAGAAAAGACTTTTGAAAAAGGATAGAGTTTGCCTTTAAGTGAGACAGTCAATGAAATGTCAAGTAGACATTCTAGTCCTCAATTCGAAATGAAAACAGGAAGAAAGAAACAACAGTCTTGCCCTCTTCGTAAATGAAATCTCAGTCCGTGGAGCAATCTGTCCTATCTCCTGTCCACAAACTGTCTTCTGCATGCGCCTCGGAGAGCGTGATTGTATTTTCCTTTGGAATAACTGTAAAGCACAGTTTGTTTTGTTTATAATTGTAGCGCTCGGTCTCTATCTCCTGATCTATCTCTCCTCAACACTTCCTGATGTGACCATGGACGTCTTGAAGGCTTTGTGTAAATGCGATATCAGACGGACCACGGCTTCCGAGTCTTCCAAAGTCATACTGTATGACATTTCCGGAGCTTGACAGTATTCCCGACACCCCACGCAAAGCCCGTCCAGCCTCATGAAAGAAGAACGCACCTCTCATGCCTTAAAGAAAACATACCACCGCTTCCAAATGTGATGCCATGCAGCAAAATGAGGAAAGATGCTTGTGGGGTTTGACATTAATCTGTGGTTTTGAGGCCCGATTCTTCAGTATAGCGTTCCAACAAAGTTTGTAACTAAAGACAGAGACAGAATGAGGGATGAGCAAAAGAGGAGAGTGTGGATGGTCACACCACTCCAGAAAAGGGGCAATTAAAGACAGACTTCCCTTCATCCCCTGCTCCCAAGGGCACCAATTAGGAGCGGCAGGGAATGAGGCACAACACTCATCCTCCACATCGGCGTGGCGATGGCAAACACTAACAAGAGGAAGAAATTATGGGATACGAAACAGGAGAGATATTATCCACCCCTCCCCGCCGTAGAAAGTTTGTCAGGATTTTCCCTTCCTCTCTCTCCGTCTCTCCGTCCCTGTCTGTAATGGCTTTGTGGACCATGACAAATGCTCAGGCATTAGAAATTTCACATCTGGACACAACAGGAAATGGACAATGGAGGTGTTTGTGATGAGGTGAAAAAAAATGTTTGATAAAATGAAACTACCCAATCTGTCAATCTGCCTGTGATCGAATTCATAGTTGTCCAAAAATAAAAAGAATACATATATAAATATGTATTCTGTATGTGTATATATGCGTGTATATTTTGACCGTTCAAAAGTTTGGTGTCAGTAAGATTAATAATTATAATGTAATGCATATTATAACAAATAACTATTTCTATTTGACAATCATTTCAAACAATTAAGTAATTTGAAGTAAATTCAATTAAATTATTCCTCACATGATCCTTCAGAAATCATTCTAATATACTGATTTGGCACTGACTGAAACATTTCTTATTATTTTTAATGTTGAAAACAGCTGTGCTGCTAATATTTTTTTGTGGAAACCATGATACATTTTTTCCTTGATGAATTGAAAGTTCAAAAATACAGCACTTTTTTTTTAAATATATATATGTTTTTTAAAATACCTTGCTGAATAAAACTATTATTTTAATTAATAATTCATCAAACAAAAATAAGATAACTAACTAAAGCCAAAGAAGCTAAAGTTCAGCATTAAAAAGTGTTTGCAATGTAATCACCATAAATGAATAAATACATTAATACACATGTTATTGGCCAGGCTTGAAATGTAGCACATTTCATTTTAAATAGTTGGTGGGAAGCTAATAATTAATTAAATCATCAAAATGCACAAGTAAAATAACTAAACAGTTTCAAAATAATAATAATCAAAAAAAAAAAAATGTTCTAAAAACATATTTTACCTCTTGTCATGTTATTACAGTTTTGTACAATCGTTAATATTACGATTTTTTATTGAAATATTTAGTTTGAATATTCCTTTTTTAAAAACTTAACACAATACAACAAATTAATAAGACAGCAATTTGCTACTACAGTAATACAACTGAAATATATTCCGAATCTAAAAACTGAAACACTATAAAACAATGAGATTTCTTTCAATTTCATTACTATATACAAAAGAGGACAACCTGGGAATCATTTTCTACTGTAATGTAAACATGGACACTGTATACTGCAGTGAATTATAAACAATATAGAACTGTCATTCTTGTTTTGTAAAGAAACATTACAAAAGAAAACATTGTATGACGCTACCTTTTAGTGTTTTTTAGGTTGTTGTTTTATGAGTGTCAAAGTGTGTTTGATGAGTGACGACCTTTGCTATTTTTATGAAGGAATTAGTTGATTTGAGACATATGAAGTTTTGGTAGTTTTAATGCAATTTGAATGTGAAATGGACTGCCGTGCCAAGATGAAATTTGGTTTGGAGAACTGTGAAGAGTTTTGAATAAGTGACCTAAGAAATGTGTCCCTATATATTGTATAAACTATAAAGCATACAAAAAGGTGACTTGACGTGACTTATGTCTCAAGCGGTCCTTTAAGGAAATATTTTCGGTCAAAAGGGTTCGGTTGACAAAAAAAGTTTAGACATCCTTGTACTATTAATCAGGGTCCCATTAACATTCATGCTTAATTATTACTGGACATCTGGTAAGACTAATGAATTGCACCATAATAAATATAAGAGATTAAATGCTAAATGGATAATATTTTTGACCATGTGAATGTGTGAATCAATTGTATATTCTGTGGAAGATTCCAAACTAATGAAGGATGGGTGTGTTTGTGTTTGTTCAGGAGGAGGACACTGAGGAGGAGCCTAAACTGAAGTACGAGAGGCTGACCAATGGCGTGACAGAGATCTTGCAGAAGGACGCGGCCAGCTGCATGACGGTGCATGACAAGGTCCTCAGAACTCTGCTTAAAAGCTTTTTAGCAAGACATGATGTGCATATACAGTTTGTTTTCATGTATTTGAGATAGCACAGATAAAGAATCTGAAATAAATTGAACTGATTTAAATTATAAACTTATTTGCAACTTGAATTCAGTGTTTAAAATCTAATTGTTTTTTTTATTATACAATTCAAAAATCATATCCTTTTTTAAATTCTTAAATGCAGAGAAATCTGGGAGCTTTTAATTATTATTAATCGCTGTAAAAAAAAAGTGCTGCCTTAAATTTCTAAGGACAATCAAATTGAATGTTGAAGTCATTTCAACTTAAAGGGCACCTATTATGGAATTTTTTAATTTACCTTTCATGTAGTGTGTAACATAGATCTAAGTGAACAAAAACATCCTGCAAAGTTTGAAATATGAAAGTGCACCGTATATAAAGTTATTGTCTTTCAAAAGTAAGAGTCGACTCGGAGTCATTTTTATGAATCGTTAGAAGACCGAAGCTTTTTCTCTGACTAGATGACGTCAACTTGTCAAGTTATTTGAATACGATACGCCCACTTATTGCGCTCCAAGGCCAGGGAAAACATCAGGGCGACGAGACTGTGTTCTGAAGTGCGACTCAAAAGCAATCTTTTTTAATCTGCCCAAGGAGGAGCATTTGAAGACTAAGTGGCTACAATTCATATATACAACTATACCACAGAAGTATAGTCCGAGCCTTGTGCTTTGCTCGCGCCATTTTCAAGACGATTGCTTTACCAACTTAAATGCACTCAAACTGGGATTCGCGAGCCGGCTGATATTGAAGGAAGGTTCAGTTCCAAGTGTATTTGCATCAGCTTCCTCCTCCGTATCACAACCTGTAAGTGTTATTAATAATTGTTGCTTTTATGTTTTATGTAGCATGCTTAATAATTATTTTGTTTGTTGTGTAAGCACCGTTTAGCTTCTAGGTCTTCAATGACAATTGTATTAGAGTAATACCTCGTAGTAACGTAACTACATTTTATTTTTTTTATTTTTGTAAAAACGTTATGTTTATGTCTCGGGCTAACGCAAACAAAGACTGGTTGTGCTTTTACAATATGAACTCTGGGCTATGCTCGCTAACGTAACATTAAATTCTTTATCTTATTTTTAGTTTTTTACTACAAACTACAAAGCAGTGGACTATAATCATTATTATAACACAATTTAATTGATAAAAGCATCATTGTACTCCGTGTTAAACAATAAGTATTATCTATGTAAACACTGCTGGGTCATCTGACCAATCACCGCAGATTAGCGTCGCGCAAAGGAGGGGTTGGAAAAATGAGTCGTTGAACGATTCATTTGGGAGTCGGTGAGCAAATCAGGTAAAAATAAATGCATATTATACGACAACAAAAGTGTTTTTTGTCATTGCATGCATGTAAAACTGTTGTTGGGGACTCCCAAAACAACATTAGGAACATTTTAAATGTCATAATAGGTGCCCTTTAAATTAAACTGACTTAACAAAATAGTTGAATCTTGTACAGCTTATTAAAAAAAAGTAGAGAATTAAAGCAATTTAATTAAGAAATTGTATTGTCATAACTTATTGGTCATCTAATTTTTACAGCGTGTTATTATTATTAATTTATTTTTATTTTTATTTTTTTATTACACTCTTGTATAATACTGAATATAGCATTTTTGACTCCACACCATAATTCTCTCAGAGAAGATCTTGGGCACAAACGCTCACAGGTCACCACCCTTTCGCTAATTTCCCTGTTTATTTCCTCTGCTTTTAGATTTCTCTTTCTTTTTTTGTTTGCCTGTCTTCTTTCAGTTTTTTTCCTGGGTTTGATATTTTTGTTGGTGGAGCATTCTGCGTGGGCTGGTTAATCGTCATGGCAGCCGGTTCACTCATGCACGGACGCTGTGGAGGAATAGTCATACCTAGTTATGTCTCCTCACCTGATGTTTTATTAACCGCTATTGATTTTAAATCCCCCCCTCCCCTCTTTTCCTGCTTTTCCCTGGGGACTTCCTCCTCCTCTTCCATCTCTCCAAAAAAAAAAGGCAAGCTTGCAAGAAGAGGAGACGTTGAAAAGCTGAATTTCAAATGAGAGTCCCCCCTTTTTTCTCTTTCACCTTCTTTCACGTCTCTATCGTTCTCTCCTTCCGTCTCTTCCCTTGTAGTCTTTTATGCATGCGCTCCAATGTGCATTCCGGCACCTAGACACACAAGAGCACCACCTGCCTAATGTTGCCTCATATTTTAAGTGCCGGGATTCCGAATTTCATTTCAGCAATTCCATTTTGATAAATCCCTTTAAGAGCTACTGAGGCTGGTGAGGCCACCCCTTTTATTTATTTATTTTTGTCTGATTTTATTTGGGGAGATTGCGGGGGGTTTTGTTGGACATGCTCGGCTGTGCCTGTAAATATAAGCATTTCATTATAGACTGCAGTGAAGCATGGGGCGGCTCGGTGTGCTGCGACAGGGAAAGGTCTGTGCATGTGTAAGCAGGTGTGTGTGTGTGTGTATATGTGTTTGGACACAGGGTAACCTCAGTTTCAGAGATGGACTCATTCTGTGTGTGTTTTATAGTGTGGCTGGATGCTTTTTGTAAATCTAGGTCCGCTTTTCAGCTGGCAGAGCAATAGACCCAAATCTGCATGGATGTCAAAGCAATTTTAGATTGCTGGTCGGACTGGACTGAACATCACCTTATGTGGCCTGATTTCATTTTATTCGTTTTAACCTTAGTGACACTATGCAGAGCGCATGCACAATACATTCTCTTCTGGAGCTAGTAAAATCCTAAATCAAATGTATGCTGCTTTATTAACCAGTATTTCCGTAACAAAAGTGGGAACATTGAGTTGAACAATTTCAGTCACAAGGGGGATTTAGATTTAGATTGGTAATTAGGAAATATAACACAATCACATAATCAAACAATAACAAGAAAACAAGAACTCACTGCTCTTGGTTTGGAAAAATGTAGCTGTAATAAGGTAAATGAAAGGGAACATTAGCAAAAAGTCATTTTAATTACATCCCCAGGCCTGATTTTTAGTCAAACTTAGAGGAATCAATATTAACGTGTGACATCTAATAATCAGTGAAGAGTTTGAAGCATATACATTTAAATATTTAATATTAATATTGATTTTTACTTGTACTTGTCCTAGTGAATTTTTGCTGTCGGACAGTTGTTTCATCCACTAATCCATATTCAGCTGAAAAAGTATTAAAGTCAGCGTGAAGTAAAAATTGACCCTATTTAATTTGTTACCACACAATAATCAATTTCATCCATTTGTCTTTGTAGGCTAATCTTTAATCAAAATCTGAAAATGTACTTCCGTCTCTGATGATGTCAGTTTGACGGCTTGGGTAGAACATCTCCTCCAACAAAAATGTGTCTTATTTCTTAATACACGTCCTGGTCTCATTTCAAATGATTCATTAATGTGTTATTCACCAAATAATTTACTGTTTGTTTGTAATCTTTAATGAAGGCATAATACTCTAACTTGATCTGACTCTTAAAATGACTTTCCTTTTCTGCTGACATCACCTAGCGCTCTTTATAAGCCCCGCCCCTCAAACCACCTGTCACTCTACACTAATAGATTAATTGCTGATTGATAAAATTAGTTTTTTTTAATTGTTTGTATATCTAGTTTCAGTTAAAAATTTTTTTATCAGATTGCAGATTTTCATCTTCAGTGAATAAATGGAAATGCATGCAATATTTAGGATTTGGAGTAAGTAGCTTTCGACAAACTTTGGTGTGTGAGATTTATAATTATAACATAATTTGCTCCTAGACTGTCCAAACTGAAAATGCTGAATTGGCTTGTGGTGATACTGGCAATTCACAAGAGAAAATAGGAAAAGTTTTCATATGTTAAACTCTGAAATGTAATTGCATTAGTCTGACAGGCGGAGTGTTGGTGTAGAGGGCAGAGATGTGTGACCTGTGGTGCATATATTATGTTGAAGCGTTTTGATATGTCGAGGGAAAAAAAACGCTATTTCACACTGGGCCGCTCTGATAAATAGGCTTTCCTGTCCTCCAGCAATTTCACACTTTTTGCCCCCGAAGGGTCCAGCTGAAACCACACACACAAACACACACTCTCACATGCACGCACAAACACTGAGGCCTCGCAGCCATGCCTGGTAAAGCTCATTTTTAATACCTCCTCCACAGCTTTTAACTCTGTTTAAGTGCAGGATGTCCCGTGGTTTTCACCGTGTTTGTGTCCTCTGTTGCTTTCAGTTCCTGGCTCTTGGGACACACTTTGGGAAGGTTTACCTTCTGGATATCCAAGGAAATGTTACACAGAAGTTTGAAATTGTAAGTCTGAAATTATCTCGTGTGATTGATTGTTATAGATCTTATATGCCATGTTATGTCTGATTACTTGATGTGACTGTTTCTCCCTTCTCTGTTCTCTTTTATCCTTATAGAGTCCAGTGAAAATAAACCAGATTAGTTTGGATGAGAGCGGTGATCATGTTGGCGTCTGCTCTGAGGATGGAAAGGTGAGATTTTTTTTTTTGCGCCCATTGCTCTTTAACTTCCTTTATTAGTCCTTTACGACCAATCAATCATAGCCCAATCTAATCCAAACCCTAACTCTTAGTCTATTCATAAAAAAATGAGAGGGCAGTGACTTATCAATCAGTACTTCCAGGCTTAATTCCTGAACCCTTCTCCTAAAATCAAAGGGCAATGATTGGTTGATGAGAATGTTGCTCCAGGACAAACAATTTAGATCCAGAAACAAGTTCTGCTTCTGTAAATCATATTACGCATTTCTTGTCAGAACTAAGCTACCTAGTTAGGTTTTGTGAGGTTGCTTGTCAAAATAGGAAGCTAGGTCAGATTGGTCTGAAATCATAATCATGTAAATTAGGCAATGAATTGATTGAAATATTTTTGTATATGTTATACAGGTAAAACTTGAAAAATTTTAATATGGTGCAAAAGTTAATTTATTTAAGTAATTCAACTTAAAAGGTGAAACTGATATATTATATAGACTCATTACATGCAAAGTGAGCCTTTATTTGTTATAATTTTAATGATTATGGCTTACAGCTTATGAAAACCCCAAATTCAAAATTAGAATATTGTGAAAAGGTTTTCATAGCTGTAAGCCATAATCATCAAAATTATAACAAATAAAGGCTTGAAATATCTCACTTTGCATGTAATGAGTCTATACCGTATAAAATATTAGTTTCACCTTTTAAGTTGAATTACTGAAATAAATCAACTTTTACACGATATTCTTATTTTTTGAGTTTCACCTTTATGGCAGCAGAAAGTTATTGATGATGGATAAGTTTAAGAATAATAATGAACACATATATCCAGACAGACCGTCACCATACCATAAACTAGGCAAGGCAAGGTTTATTTATTCATATTTTTAATTTAGGTATTTCTTTTTCATGCACAATGGTAATTCAAAGTGCTTTACACAAAGATGATTAGTCTTAAAAATAAGTAAAAATAAAATAATTATAAAACAAGTAAGAAATAAAAATGGAAGAATTAATTAAAATTAAATAAAGTTATAAATTAAAAGGAATATATATAAGAGACATGCAGTACATAAAAAGACTACTGAACTATTGGCATTTCAAACAGAATGTTCAGAAGTCTGTAAAAGTGATCAGTTGACTTAACTTAAAATTATTAAGTAAAAAAATGTAATGCTTAATCGGAAAAAAATAAGCAATGTGGAATTGTCAAGTTTACATAAACTTAACTTTTTCAATTAAGCATTACATTTTTTTACTTAAAGGATAATTCCGGTATTTAACACCTTGAGTCTATATTGTAGTTTGTTTTGGATGAACAAGAGTGGTGGACAACATTTTTTTGACAATGGTTCCTCTCTCGAGTTTTTGACTATATAAGAATTGGCCATGGACCCATTTAACATTGGAGTCAATGGTCATGTCCGAAAATGTCATTAAAAACAACCTTTAACATTAGTTTTCAAAACTGTGCAACTCACTGAATGATTAGTGATGTTAGTTGATGTTCCAGAAACAAAAAGTGTTGCGAAATACAGTTTCTGTCGTGTTTTATTCGTCATTTTGTAAAATCCCATTGAATTCTGTTGAAGGACTGAGTACTCGTTAATATAAATGCGCTAACGGAAGTGGTCGGGAGTGTGCTAACGCTTCAGATTCAAATATTGAGCGGAAGTTACACGGTTGTGAAGTGTCTGAAAAAATAGTTCCACTATAGCAAAATAAACGGATTGGAATCATATATTGCGACGATATATTGTTTATAATCATCAACGAACACCACTAACCACTCGGTGAGTTTAACAGTTTTGTAAACGAACATTATTGGCTGTTTTAATGACATTTTCGGACATGACCAGCATCGACTCCAATGTTAAATGGGTCCATGGCCAATTCTATTATAGTCAAAAACTCGAGAGAGGAACCATTGTCAAAAAAATGGTGTCCACCACTCTTGTTCATCCAAAACAAACTACAATATAGACTCAAGGTGTTAAATACCGGAATTATCCTTTAATAATTTTAAGGCAATGGGTTTACAAAAATTTTTTTTAAGTGAACTGAACACTTTTTACAGTGTGGAATGAGTTTGTACACTTTCAGCAAAGTATGCAAGATTGCAGTTGAATCATGCAAATCACATTCAGCACTAACTCTTGTGTGTTTATGCCATTACACAATTTGCAGGTTTATTTAGTGAATTGGGTGCTAAATGGATCAGCATTGCACGATTCATTCTCAGTGAATTTCCCCTTGAGAATCTAGGAACTTGTTTACTTGAGTTTTCATATCTTTCTCTGTTTGCAAGAGATGATGCAGTGCCTGTCTTCCTACTCAATACCAGCTCCGTCAACTCTGACACCTGCAGAAACAGCGTGTGCGCATTTGGTCCATCTTAAAATGTGCGGTTAAAAAAAGAACACCTTTCCTCCACGATCCTTCTGTGATTTCTATTGCTCCTCTCCATCTATCTGCTCATTGATCATGAGCTGGCTGTTATCAGTCCAAGGAGGCTAATCATCAGCACCTTGTGTGGCTTTCTCAGGCTGATCTGTGGTGTGATAGACCACGTCTATCCCTGTTCCTATGGCAAAGTGAGATCTTGTCGCACATACACCAATTAAAATCGATATGGAGGCCATTGTTCGCTCCTCTGCACTGTTGAGCCCAGCTTACCGACTGCTTTGCTACCATTGGTACACAAAATATGATACATTTTTTAAGAGGATGAGTGTTTGAAGCATCTTTTTTCTCATTATTCGTTTTTTTCTCTCAAAAAATAGAAACTGCGCTTTGAAAATTATGATTTTCAGACTAACTTAGTCTTATTATGTTGTCTGACCTGAAAGGGAAACATATGAACAATTCAAATTCAGTAGTTTCCGAAGTAAAATAGGTTGCAAACGACGTTTCATGAACAGACTTGTGATAAAGATGGTGTGTTAGCTTTAAAATATAGTTTATAATTTGCTCCGAGACTGTCCAAACTGTAAAACTAGAACTTAAATTGAATTTATCTAATTCATTTTGTTTTCTTAATGACATAAATGTTGAAGTGGTTGGTGGTGATATTGGCAGTTCACAAGATACAATGGTGAATGTTTTTGTACATTCAACTTTATTGATTAAAATCGAATTCTCTTCTCGGCACTGTTAATCCAAACCGCACTTACCGACTGCTTTGCTACCATTGCTATGCAAAATATGACGCAGTTCTTAAGAGAAAGAGTCTTTGAATCGGGTTTTTCCAAAACGTAGAAACTCCACCTTGAAAATTATGATTTTAAGATTAACTAAGTATGTTGCCTGACCAGAAAAGGAAACGTATGAACAGTTCAAAGTCAGTAGTTTCGTTTCCAAAACATCATCTTAAATGTGAGAGGATACTTTACTTTTCGATCGTTTTTTTTTTTTTTTGAGAGAGAGAAAGAGCTCACAATAATTTTTTCCCCCTCTTGTTTCATACAGACAGGTGTAGGTGAAATGTTGTGTCAAGGCTTGTTTGTAGCCGTCGGGGACTGCTGCACAGCTAGCGATTAAGTCGGTAGCATAAAAGCGTGCGAGGGCAGAAAGCGTTGACCTTTCCACTAATTGGGAGTCTGGCAGATGGTTAACTGGCCCGCTGGATGGTTTGATGCTTTGCCCAAGTCAACTGTTAGCTCAGAACGCGTCTCCGGACCACAGCGGTTTTACTTTAAAAAGACATCTCTGTTTCTCAATTTCTCTCTCGTCTTTTTCAGGTGCAAGTGTTCGGCCTGTACACCAGGGAGGGCTTCCACGAAAACTTTGACTGTCCGATCAAGGTAACTTATTGCTGTTAATGTGAGTCGTCGGTCCCCCGGCAATGTTTTTGCTGCCTGATGGGAAATAGCCCTTTGATTTCGATTTCCTGTCACAGCAAGCATTGATAATTCTCGAAAACAATGTAATTTCAGCCTGCTACCTGTCTTAATTGATTTCTCCAGGGAATTTCATATCATGCATGAGCCGCCCGTTTGTTGAGCATGAGTGATGTCACCTATGGCACACATAAAGAGAGCCGTCGCTGTCATGTTCTCATATCGATACTTTTGTGTATTGGACTGTGAGGATCAATCCTTTAACTTTTCCTGGGCTAAAAAGGACTTTATTGAGCATGTTTTCTGACTGGATGCAGTCTAACCCCCTCTGAGGCACTATAAGGCTTTAGAAATACTGGAGTGGACATTGATATTAACTCGGGTATTGCTGTAAACTAAACTGAAATGCCTTGTTCAATTCTAGGTTATGGCGCTACACCCTCAGTTCATCAAGTCCAACAATAAACAGTTTGTGACTGGAGGAAATAAGGTGAGTCCAGTTTCAGAATCACCTGTGTTGAATCTAGTCTATGCTATGCCTGGACTCTATTCCCCTCACTGTACACAACTAGTTCCTCCCTCAATTACAAAAAAAACACATTTATTTTACAAATATAGGAGTCCAATCACTCAGAAATGCACATGCTCCAGAATCTTGAGCCCTGGTGCTTGTGGGAAATTTTTGGTTGGTATCTGGTCTGCGTCAGGTCCCAGTAACACATGTTTAGTGGTTAGTGCAGATGCTCTAGAAATTTTTATCCTTGCTGCTCAAATGGGAGATGCAGGTTCGAATCCAGTCAAAGTCATTTTCCCGTCTCCACCAAACTTTCTGACTCGCGCACGTCATTGAGGGTTTGAACCAGGATCACTATCTTTTAAAAGTTTGGGATCAATACTATTAGTACTTTTATTCAGAAAGGGCACATTAAATTGTTTAAAAGTGAAAGTAAACTCTTTAAAATCATACCAAAATGTTCTATTTCAAATAAATGCTGTTATTTAGAATTTTGAAATAGCTATATATATATATATATATATATATATATATATATATATATATATATATATATATATATATTCAAACAGTTATTGTAAATTGTAATAATATTTTACAATATTACTGTTTTTACTGTATTATTGATCAAATAAACCAGCCTTGGTGAGCATTAGAGACTTCTTTCAAAAACCAAAACCAACCCCAAACTTTTGAAAAGTAGTGTAAATATTTAAGATTGGGTGCAGGGTTATTGCAAAAATATGAAAATAATTTATTGAACACAACACATTATTTAACCACTGTTCTGAATTTTGAAAGTTTGAATGCCTTAATAAAACAAAAAATAAAGACAAAAGCCACATTCATGCCATCAACACATTTTGTGGTCTCCATCATTTGATGCTCTTGAGGTTTCAACACGAGGGTTAAGCTAAATTATTAGAATGAAATCATTTTTTGTCACGTTGAGTGCCGTGTATAGTGGTTACTCAAACTGAAACTGTTCGGCATGAAACGCTCTTACCATCTTGGCCTTACATCGAGGTCAACATCAGGGAGAGAGAGAGAGAAAGAGAGAGTGGTCCATTTTCTCCAAAGTGTTGTTCACTAGAGAGATGTTGTCTCTTCTTGCGCAATAAATAACTGTCATTACATAGAGTGCCATAGTGTTCGCAACATGTAGAACACTCTTTGGCTTATGGACTAAACAAATACGCTCATTTTTCAAAGGACACAATGCTACCAACCCAAGATGCCATAGTCTGATACATTCCAGACGCCCATACATCTACAGAAATGAAAACAGGGGTTGGGTCTGTCGTAAAAGCTCTTAGAAGAACTTGATCTGTTTGCATGCAGTGATCAGACGTCTTGTGGCTGGGAAAAAAACCTCCAATTGTTGAAAAAGTGAATTTGAATAAATTCCACTGGTTCTTTGTAAAGTGGACTGTTAGAGATTTTGTTGAGACGTACAAATCTTGGACCACTCAAATAGAGTCTTCTCAATTTCTGTAAATCATAGATTTGTATCCATCGTGCCACGATTGATTCGCATAAAATGGCTCCACACCGTCACTGCATTGTGCTTATCAGAAGCAATTAACGGCGTCCATTGTGCGCCGCGGTGGCCAAGTCCTCTGCATTTTCCTCCCACTTCTGCTTGTTTCCTTCTCTCTCCCTGGCTTAAGGTCTCCATAATGCAGCCCTGCCATGAAAATCAATACGGCTTCCACTGAAGACGCATCTTGTCAAAGGCAATTCAATTCCGTCTGCTCGGCTCTTGGAGTGTCATCTCCTATTGCTGCGCTGTGATCTGTTAACATGGCCAAAAGTGTAGAACTGAAGCGACATTGAACCGTCTTTCCTTTTCAGTCACTTTCTCCGCAGTCAGGTCAGGTTGGCTGCGTGTGATTGTGCGTGGCGTTTCTGACACTTTTCGATTCAAGGTTATCCACCAAGTGCATTGTCGCTCTCAGCATGTGATTATTATCACGCAATCCTATCGCACAATCGCGGACTCATCAAAGTAAAGCAAAACGTTAAACACCTTTTAATCGAAATTCAATTGTTTGAGTCTCTTCTTTAGTCAGTTCATGAGATGTCAATACACAGTATCTTTTTTTTTTTTGCTTTTATTGTTTCTGAGATTTGATTGTGTCATACTGCTTACTTAAGTGACTTTATGAATATCCTATTATCTAAAGGTTGAACCGAATGGTGCCTTTTCGTAAAATTCGATTTTGATTTTGAAATGGATGTTGGATTATGATTTTTATTGAATCTACTGCCTGATATGACCTAAACAGCATGATAAGGCCAATGAATCTGCCTAATACACTGATCCAATTCAATATTTTTGAGAAAAATATAATAATAATATATAATAAAGCAAAGAAATTGTACTACACTGGGAAAAATATTGTACCACAACTGCCACTGAGGCGGTATTCTTTAACAAAAAATGTTTTACCCTATTTACACTAAAAGGATGGTGCATATTAGTACCTTAAATGTACACTACCGTTCAAAGGTGTTTTTTGTTTGTTTTTTCTCTTTTTTTTAAAGAAATTACTACTTTTATTCACTAAGGATGGATTAAATTAATCAAAAGTAACATTAAAGCCAATTTTTCAAATAAATGCTGTTCTTTTGAATTTTCTATTCAAGAAGTAAAAAATATTACAATGACAATTTTTACAAAAATATTATGCTGCCCAATGTTTTTGAATGTATTAAATTAAATTGAATATACCGGTAATAAGAAATGTTTCCTCAAATCAGCATGATTTATGAATGATCATGTGACACCGAAGTAATGGCTTCTGAAAATTCAGCTTTGCATTACAGGAATAAATGACAATTAACATATATTAAAATAGAAAAGGGTTCTGTAATAATATTTTACTGTTTTACAGCTGTACTTATTTGCTCAAATACGGTACCTTTGGAGACTTGGTGAGCATAAGAGACTTCTTTCAAAAACATTAAAAAAATCTTACTGACCCCAAAGTTTGAACGGTAGTGTAAATATTTCTGCCCCAGTGACAGCTAATCTGCATTTATTTCCCTGAGAGTGTAGGATAAACAATAAAAATGGTTTCTGATCAGAACTAACTGCGCTTGCAGTCGCATTGACTTTGACTCTGTTTGGTACATATTTGTGCTCTATGTTCTATTGCCCTCTGGTGTTTAGCGCAAGCAATACAGACAAATTTTGTTTATTGTTGGTGAATCTCTGTGAGCAAATGCTCACTGACGTTAATAAAATATGTCCCACAGCTTTTGCTTTATGAGAGGAACTGGTTGAACCGTTGGAAGACCTCTGTTCTGCATGAAGGAGAGGGAAACATAACCAATGTGAAATGGAGAGGAAACCTCATTGCCTGGGCAAACAATGTGGTACGATCAGATTTAGACACATTATAGATGCCTTACTAGTCGTGATTTTATCTAAAATGTACTTGATGTGTGTCAGGGTGTGAAAATCTATGACATCGGCAGTAAACAGCGCATCACTAATGTGTTGCGGGACAACACCAGTCTAAGACCGGATATGTATCTCTGCAGTCTTTGCTGGAAAGACAACACCACGCTGATCATCGGCTGGGGCTCTTCTGTTAAGGTGTGTGTTCCGAGCAACTGAAGAGCAAGTATTTTAATAATAGTACATTTGATCATGTTGTTTGGTTCTTTTTTTTCTCTCAGATATGTGCTGTTAAAGAGCGTGACCCAACAGAGATGAGAGATCTACCCTGTCGCTACGTTGAGATCGGTACTGAGGCAACAGGCATACACATAATGAGAAATCATCATTGAGTTTAAAGGGGTCATATGATGCTTTTTAATGTTTTCCTTTTCCTTTAGTGTGTATTGTATCTGTTTGTGCGTCTATACGGTCTGCAAAGGTGCAAAACTCATAGTCTCCCTCAAAGAAAAACAGATGAAATTAGGAATTAGAGGTTAAGATTTATTTATAAAGCTGTTCCGGTGCATTACAACCCAAAAGTTGGTGCGTTTTACTGATTATCTGTGTGTTTACAGTTGCTTAAAGGAATAGTTCACTTAAAAATTTAAATTCTGTCATCATTTACTCACCCTCAAGTTGTTTCAAACCTGTATGGATTTCTTTCTTCTGCTGAACACAAAATAAGATATTTTGAAGAATGTCGGTAAGCAAACTGTTGATGGACCCCATTGACTTCCATGATATTTTTTTTGCCCTACTATGGAAGTCAATGGGGTTCATCAACTGTCCGGTTAAATGATGACAGAATTTAAATTTTTAAAGTGAACTATTGAAGCCTATTGAACTCGTGATTATGGTATAAGACGTTACGTTTCTGACACGCTTGAAGTTTTTGACCAATCAGAACACTGAGCTTTTTGGAAGGAGGGGCTTTGTAGAAATCAGTGTGTTTCAGAGAGACTGGGAATAGAGGAGCTGCACTAATGTACAGTATGTGAATTTTTTTTTTTTTTTTTTTTTTTTTTACATTAAATCATGTTAACCTATTTCACCCAATAAACAAAATAGTGAACTTTTAAAATGGCATCATATGATCCCTTTAAAGGGACAGTTTATCCAAAACTTACAATTCTGTCATCAATTAACTCACTCTCAAGTTGTACAGTAGCATAACTTAATGATTTTTTTTGTTTTGTTTCTCTGATTTCTTTCAGTGTCAGCATTTGAGACTGAGTTCTTCATTAGTGGACTGGCGCCTTTAGCAGATCAGCTGGTCACTCTGTACTATGTCAAAGAAAGCTCTGAGGACATGGTAATTTTACCCACTCTCACCAGTGCAATCTGAAAAAGTCTGCTTTTTAGATGTAGTATCCAAACTGTTCCAGAATATCCTTTAGATCAGTGGTTGTCAACTTTGGGGCTGGGTCCCATTAGGGCTCTTCATCAAATGTCCAAGGGGGCCAGAAGAGGGAGAGGCTGACTGCAGAACCAATCGGTGGACCTGATGGGTGGAGCTTGAAAGTCAAGCCACGTCCTAACCCTAACCATAACATTATGCCCCTAAACATAATTAAGTGGTGCGCACTGCAGAGCCAAATGACGTCCAGCTCCTCCTCTGTGGACTAAATGGGTGGAGTTATGTTTAGCGATAGGGTTATGGGTGTGGTTGGGCGTCCAGCAAGGGGAGCTTGATGTCATGCTCTGCCTACAGTATAGAGTGGTATGACTTCACTTTGTAGGCCAACTGTCAGTTAGTATCACACTGGTTCCCTCGAGAAAACCCAATAGAATATTCCCATAGGCTCGCAAAAAAACAAGCTGTGTTTAACAAAAGTGTATGATACTTGCACGTTTTGCCCATCAAGATAATTATCACAGATGAACACAACTTTTATGAATTTTGAAGCCTAAAGATGTCACCAGAAGTAAAAAGCTAAAGGTAGGCTATAAACGAACTACACCACAGTCCCACGACTTCAACCTCACCATCACTAAGCTTCTGACAACTCTTTCAGTTTTTTTTATCTAAACTTTTTCCCAGAAATTTTGAGTTAGAATAGTTTATAAGAGCACAACTATAAGTTTACCTTTTTAGCGTGATGACGTTTAATCTCGATAGTCTCTGACATTTAGGGACTTGTTTTAGTAACCGCCTTTTTCAAGACACGTCACAGCTTAAAACAAATCACGAGTGGGGTAATACTGATGTATTTTATGTCACAGAATAAAACGTGAAAGTGTCTTGAGCTTGTGTTCACCACTGACCTTATTTCAGCCATTTAACCCAATGGGACGATGGAACCGGAATGCTAACTCGCTTCCGCGTCTTGGCCTACAAAGTGATGTCATAGCGGCACGTCTCTATTGGCTCCTCAGAGAGTAGCATCTCAATATAACTACGTCAAGCTCCACCTACTAGGTACACAGAGTAATTTGGCTCTGCATTGAGCAAATAAGACAAAACAAGTTTTAATTCAAGATGTAGGCTTACAACTTTTTTATTTTTATTCGTTCCCTCAACACTTTCTCACGGTCTTGGAAAACCTGTATATATGAAAATATATGAACAAGTATTGAAGTTATAAAAAGTCATGATATGTTTTATTATAAATATGAATTGAAATAAAAATATGTATTAATAACAAACAAATAAATAAATATACAACTATATTAGGTTATGTTAAGCTTGAAATCATTGGGTAGAAATTGCTATTTGTGACATTTTATTTTTAAAAATCCCAGTTATCACGAATTAATAAATGTAATTGTGTTTGTGTCAGGAGGGAGAGTTCAGAACACGGCCTCGTTTAGACATCATCCAGCCGTTACCCGAGGGCTGTGAGGAGATCTCATCTGATGCTCTCACTGTACGCAACTTCCAGGAGAACCAGTGCAGGGACTACAGGCTCGGTACGAATACACAACTGGAGTACCATAATGATGCAGAGGCATACAAATCGCATTCAATCCACAGTTTAATCGATTCAATTCCCATTTTCATATAATCCTTTCCAGAACACTCAGAGGGAGAGTCTCTATTCTATATCATCAGTCCTAAAGACATTGTAGTGGCTAAAGAAAGAGACCAGGATGACCACATCGACTGGCTTCTGGAGAAGAAGAAATATGAGGTACGAGCTCAGGAGTCTAAGGAAGCATTCATATCATAACATTTAAAAATTGAGAGTTGTACTTTAATGATTTCTATTTGATTTGGATCTTTGTGACAGGAAGCACTGATGGCTGCAGAGATCAGCTTCAAAAACATTAAACGTCATGACGTACAGGTGAAAACGAATAAACCTTAAAATGTGGATTTGATGCCGTGTCTTTTAGTATAACACTATCAGATGATAACCTGAAATCACAATATGTGTGCTTCCTGTCTGTGCTTTGAGAATAGAAAATTGGAATGGCGTACATCAATCATCTGGTGGAGAGAGGAGATTATGACACGGCTGCCAGGTACAGGACATCACGACTCTGATTTAATAACCTGTTACCCATTTAAAATGAGAAGAAGCTTTGATGTATGCCCCCTTCTCTCTCTATGTTCCTCATTGACAGAAAGTGTCAAAAAGTGCTAGGAAAGAACATGGATCTCTGGGAGAATGAAGTGTACAGATTCAAAACCATTGGACAGCTGAAAGTGAGTTACAATGATGTGCCACCCTGCTGACCTTGTATAGTAAATAGTAATATAATATCAGTCAGGATAATAATTCATATAATAAAAACAGTAATAATAATAATAATTGTGATTATTAGTTATGTACCACAATGGCTTTAACAAAGTTAATGCCAAGAGAAATTAACTATTTATATGAATAATATATTAAAACAGAACTTAATTTTGAAGCAATAACATATGCCTTTTTTTTCAAGACTTTTAGTGTGCTCTTTATTATGATTATGTTGTAATAATAATACGTGTGGTATTATAATAATTATTATTATTAATTACCAGTTAACAGTTACATACTATACTGATTTTGACAAATGTCTGAGAAATTAATAACATTTTATGATATACAAATATTAAAATAATAATAATAATCTTAACCTAAAATGCTTCTTTTCAGCATTTACACATCAACTACCTACTTACTCCATTCTTCTTTCTCTCAGGCCATCAGTCAGTACTTACCAAGAGGAGACCTGCGTCTTCGACCAGCGATTTATGAGATGATCCTTCATGAGTTCCTCAAGACTGATTATGAGGTATATGTTTTACATTTCTTTCAGTTGCATAAACATGACATTGTAACCGGTTAGATGGACCATAAGATTAAGGCTTCAAGATGTGAATGCAATCACAGCAACATCCTTTCCGGAAGCAAGGAAATTCCTTTCCTTTTGTTGTTTCTCACACAGGGTTTTGCCACACTGATTCGTGAGTGGCCAGGAGAGCTGTATAACAACATGGCTATAGTTCAGGCGGTGAATGAACACCTGAAGAAGGACCAAACCAACAGCATTCTCCTCACCACACTGGCTGAGCTGTGAGTGAATGCTGACCATTTATCATCGTAATAAAAGCTTGTAACAATTTTGAAAGTCTGACGGGTCTTGTTTGTGTGCAGGTACACGTATGATCAGCGTTACGATCGTGCTCTGGAGATCTACCTGAAACTGAGACATAAAGATGTTTACCAGCTCATTCACAAACACAACCTCTTCTCCTCCATCAAGGACAAGATTGTCCTGCTCATGGATTTTGACAAAGAGGCAAAACATCCTCTCTTTTTTTTTGCTTTTGACATTATTGAGGACCTTTTGTTTTAGAATTTAATACAAGAAACTTGAAATGAAATGTCAAGTGCATAAGTTCAGGAAGTTATGGATTGTTTTGCTGATATATATATTATAGATGACTTTGGAAGAATGTGATTTATAGTCACAGTGATGTGTCTGAAGGATACATCCGCCTCTTTGTTCTCTTTTTTTTTTTTTTCTCTCCAGAAAGCTGTTGACATGCTGCTGGATAATGAAGATAAAATATCGGTGAGTTCAGTGCAGTGGCTTCTCTCTTCTGATTAAACCCTCTGTACAGACAAACACCTGTGTGTTTCTCTCCCTCAGATCGACAAAGTGGTGGAGGAATTAAAAGACAGGCCTGAGCTGTTACATGTGGTACGCTGAATATAAGCTGTTTTATTCATGGAGTTGTGTATGAAGAATACTTTGTCAACTTTGGATGCTTAACTTCCTTTACGTCTGGTTCTCTTCCAGTATTTGCACAAGCTGTTTAAGCGAGACCACCATAAGGGGCAGAAGTACCATGAGAGGCAGATCAGTTTGTATGCTGAGTTTGACCGACCCAACCTACTGCCCTTCCTCAGAGAAAGCATGCACTGCCCGCTGGAAAAGGTCATTATATACGAAAAATATTATATAAAGTGGCTTCTCCTACTTTTCTAAGTGATATTTAGTGCCAGTTTATCAGGAAGTGACAATTTGGTTCTCTTCGACTCACTGGATGGAAATGGTGTTTTATTCGCAAATGTTTTATGCAATAATCCCAAGTTAGATTCGCAGATTTGGAAGGAAACATGTGGACTGACGACTGGAGTAATGATGCTGTAAATTCAGCTTTATTGTTTTTACTGTATTTTTAACATTAACAATACAAATCATACCACCCCCTACTGTAGTTACTGTAGTGTATGTTTTTGAAAAACATATATACAACATTCATAAAAAAATTTATTTATTTAATGTGGAAATAAATTGTTCAACCATCAAATAAAAGGTTAAAATAACATATTTTAGGTTCAATTAACATATCATGTTTTAGTTATAAGACATTGACTTTAACAAAGTTTTGAGAAATGAATAACATTTTATTAAAAATACATAGTATGTATGTAAGTCTACCGGTCAAAAGTTTGGAAACATTAAGGTTTTTTAATGCTTTTAAAAGTAGTCTCTTAATCTAACCAAGGGTATATTTATTTTAAAAAATGAATAAATAAGAAAATACAGTAACAAAAACTGATTTCTGTTGTAATATATTTTAAAAGGTAATTTATTCCTGTGATACAACACTGAATTTCAGCAGCCATTACTCCAGTCTTCAATGTCACATGACATGATCATTCAGAAATCATTCTAAGATAATTTCTTATTATCAATGTTGAAATAGTTTTTTTTTTTTGGGGGGGGGGGGGGGGATCATTATACAATATTTAGCAAAAGCATACTAAATTGATTAAATAAGACATTTATGAAATTAATAAATATCACAAAAAAGTTATATTTATAATAAATGCTGTTCTTTTGAAAGCAACACTGCCATTGTCCCAATGCATTTGTTCAGGTGAAGTCCAACAATATCCTTCCACGTTCTTTAAACAGTTGTCGTCTGTTTCAGGCTTTGGAAATCTGTCAGCAGAGGCACTTTGTAGAAGAGACGGTCTTCCTGCTCAGTGAGTTCTGAATCACTGACCTGTGCATTTCTCTGAGAAATTGAACGCATGTTATAGTTTTTTTTACACTGCAAGTGTGATCCAGTGCAACAGAGAAGTCACTAAGTGTAAAATTGCATTAAATTTGAATAAAACATTTTCAACTGCCTTGTAGTGCTTCTGACATTTGATGGTTTCTCCTCTCAGGTCGGATGGGAAACTGCAGACGTGCCCTACAGATGATCATGGAGGAGCTGGCGGATGTGGACAAGGCCATCGAGTTTGCCAAAGAGCAGGATGACCGAGAACTCTGGGAGGATCTCATCTCTTACTCTATAGACAAACCACGTACGAGAACCCAATCTACACTAGCTCTCTCTGCTCTCTGCATGTTTGAGACTACAGTAATAATTTTTCTCTTACACGTTCTTCCCTCTAGCGTTTATCACAGGCCTCTTGAATAACATCGGAACCCACGTGGACCCCATCCTGCTCATTCACCGCATTAAAGAAGGGATGGAGATTCCTAACCTCAGAGACTCTCTGGTCAAAATCCTACAGGACTACAATCTACAGGTGTGGTGCAACCAACAGAGTGCAAATATAACTACCGGTAGATACATTTGCTTAATCGTTTTGTGTTCATGGGATTTGTCCTGTAGATCTTACTGAGAGAGGGCTGTAAGAAGATCCTGGTGGCCGATTCGCTGTCTCTTCTACAGAGGATGCACAGGACACAGAAGAGAGGAGTGCGGGTGGATGGTAATCAAACGCTCTGTCTTCCAGTAAACTAGGACAAAATCACTAGGACATTTCACAAGAAATGCTACACAAAAATCTTTCTTTCATTTGTCATAGAGGAAAATATCTGTGAATCCTGCCACACTCCTATTCTACCACCAGGTACGCCTTGATTACTCTTTATGTGTCCGTTTGTATACATAAACACATTTAAAAATACATGTATAAGACTATTATATTTCTTAATTTTTATTTTATTTTATTTACTCACATATACTCATAAACAGGGCTTGACATTAACATTTTTGCTCACCTGCCACTGTGGCTAGTTGTTTTCCAAAGTTACCAGCCACTCAGAATTTTCACTGGCCGCAATTTTGACATTGATACAATGGGGGAAAACTGTCATATAGGTATTTTAATAGTACCTCATTTAGCAGCAATAACTGTATATTAGGCTGCTGTCACTTTAAGACCTGCCGCACAGATCCATTATACTGTTACATGTGTTTTATTTCTCAACTGTACACTTAAAACATAACTGACTGAGTTAACGTGAATTCTCGCCAAGACAAGACCGACATTTTGACATTATTTTGTGTGTATTTGACCGTTTAAGTGCAATAAGCAGCGAAAAAGAACTCCGTTTAATACTGAGGCAGCTTTATGTGTGCGCACTTCGGGTGTGAGCACAAAATCTGCAGGAATGAGTAAAATTATGCGCAATATGTACAATCCCACGCCAAAATTCAAGCCCTGTAACACCAACAATACGAGTGAGTGAGGGGAGGCGGGTTTGTGTGTTAACTCGCTGTCGGAGAGATGAGAGAGCGAGAAAGCAAAGCTGGTACCGTGTATCTATTCTGCAGAAAAGAAGTGATTGGAAGCATTTCAGATATTTCAGTACCGATATGTATCGAAAAATTGACACTACATTGCACTTAATTTATTATTTTAAATGCATTTTTAAAAGACTACAATTCAAAAATGTATATCAACCCACCAAAGTGGCTAGTAGGAGTGACTGCGTTACACACCACTGCTGAAATCAACCCGCATTTGGTGGTTGTTAATGTCAAGCCCTGTATATATATATACACACACACACACACACACACACACACACACACTACTGGTCCACAGCCAAAATTCTGGGTCACTGAGAACGAAAATGATGCTTAAAATTGTTGATTTGCTCTAGTTTGCAAGATAAGCTATTGGTCAGTATATACGACCCTTGACTTGGGAATGGCGGAGGATAAGTGGACAAGACAAGGGATCTCAATTTAAACCAGAAATGACTAAAATACATCTTTGAATAAATGTAAATCTATAACTGGGTTTGGACAGTACTTGCAGTAGCTTGAATGATGCAATCTGAAGCAGGTATTGCGTCATGTTATTCCTAGAAGTCATGGATGATGCAGTCTTAACAAAGCTTACATAACTATACATATAGCCCTATATCAGCTCTAGAACTCAAAAGTCAGTTCCTGGAAGGCCACAGCCCTGCAAAGTTCAGTTCCAACACATGCCTGTAGTTTTCAGATAAGCCTGAAGGACTGATGAGCTGGATCAAGTGTGTTTAATTACAGTTGAAGCTAAACCAGAGATGGTCTTGTTATTGGGAGATACGAGGGTCCGTGGCTCTTCCATTGGAATAAGCCTAACATCTAACTTGGATCATGTGTTCCTTGATAACCAATCACATTAGAGCCTTGCGGCAGTCAATCACTTTTTGCGGATACCATAGATATGAATGAGAAGAGCCGTAAACTGAATCATATGTCGCGCAACTGTTTGTGACTTCTCTTATAAAACAGCTTTTAAACTCTAAATAGATCAATCCAAAACTAATGTTTTAAGAATAAACATGTTATTCTTGCCATTCATGCCAAGAAGTGGACTAAACTATGTACATAGTGTTTTGCCTTTTGTTTCATAATAAATTTGATGTATATAACCCATTTGCTGATTTTTAAAGTGTTACATAAATAGGACACACAAACCATGTGATAATGATGCTGATAATGTAGTCATGTTACACTGCATAGGGAAAAAAATGTCTCTCTCTCTCATTGCTTGACTGACACACTGTTTGTTTCAGACACGGCTCAAGCATTTGGTGTGGTGGTGTTTCACTGCAGACACATGTTCCACAAGGAGTGTCTGCCGTCCCCGGGAACTGTAAGTCTTCAATCATTTTCATTGTTAGCATTTTTATAATCCACCTTAAAGGGATAGTTCACCCAAAAGTGAAAATTTTGTTATCTACTCAACCCCATGTTGTTCCAAACCTGTATGAGTTTTTCTTCTGTTGAACACAGAAAATATTTTGAAGAATGTAACTAGACAGTTGATGGTAGCCATTGATTTCATAGGTAGGAAAAAAGAAGTCAATGGCTACAGTCAACTGTCTGGTTACCAATTCTTCAAAATATCTTTTGTGTTCAACAGAAGAAACAAACTCATCCAGGTTTGGAATTACATATTTTGGGTGAACTACTCCTTTAATATGTGGCATGATCACAACATTACTCTGTATGTTTGAGCATTTAATGATGCTACAAATGCAGGAATGACACACTTCACCTTTAAAGCCTTAAAAGTTGATTAATCTTTACTTTTGCACCATAAAAGTCCGTTTTGTGTCCTCTCCGACAGGTTCTAGGAACACAGTATTGTAACATCTGCAGTGCAAAGCGGAGAGGCCCGGGCAGTGGCATACTGGAGATGAAGAAATGATCATTCCTACTTGAATTACAGTTAAACGTTTACCACACACTCATCAGAAACTGTTACAGATGCAATCAGTAAATGAGCTTCCCTTCAGTAACAGTATTTATTAATCCAAGCTTGTGATCTTCATGTTAGATTGTTTGACAAAAACAGCGCCAATAAAGCACTCCCATAATTCACCTCAGAAGTCTGTTGCAACAATTTTCCAATGACAAGATATGGTGCATATAATTTCTCATCAAATCTCAATGGTCTACTAAGAAAACTGATTACTAATTGTTATTCAAAATGTTTATTAGCTCTAGTCATTTTTACTGAAGTTATATACTTTAAATTCAGAGACAAATTTTACACTAGTTGTTAAAATAACGAAAGAGCCCAGCAGTTTTTGTCCAGTCAGAAGAACAACATGGTGAGTCTGAGGGGTTTTAATGCATATACAGAATGCACGGGATTCTGATACTCACTATACGCGTACATTTACAGTCTAACATGGCAAAACAGCTCCACACATAAACAGGAACGCATTTGACACTGCAGAGTATTTCATAGCAATGACTGCAGCGCCCTCTACAGGCCACAGCAAGAAAAGTCACAAAAATACACATCAAACCAGAAACATGATGTGAGATTAGAAAGGTTAAACTTTAATAATGTTTTGTCAATCATCATGGAATCAAATAAAATGAGGAGAGGAACATGGATGAAAAGGTTAAAGGGACATTGTTAGAGAACATCCATTATTCGCAATATGTCGACAAACTAGCGCAGAACTACATTCTCAGAGGGTTACGGTGGATTTTTTTTTTTCTCCTCAGAGTGGTAAGATTCAAATCAAACAGGCTTTACCTGCAACACGACAAGGAAGTGCCTTCCAGAACGCATTCTCTAAATAGATTTATATGTATATATCTCCCCCAACACTTTTGTATTTTAATTTTTTTCAACATTAAGGCCACTTTAAAAAATTAATTTGAAGACCTGACAAGGGGAGGGGAAAATATCATTTTCAAGTTTAAGGTTGAAACGTTGCTCCTCTTTGGCTGGACTGCTGTTAATTCCTGCAGCCAATCAGAGCCCAGGACCTGGTCGACATGGTAACCACAGATATGCAACTGAGGTAGTCTCCCCTCTCTAGTGCCCAAACCGAAAACTCCCAGCTTTGTCATCACAATGCAAGAAAAAAAAAATTCAAATGGTTCAGGAGCTATACTGATGTAGCAAAGACGACGAAAAAAAAAAAACCCTCAGCATTTTTTTTGTGTTTTTTTTGTTTGTTAAATTCTCACACAATGTCTTGAACTCCATCCTCAAAGTGGCTTTTCTCAGGGTTGGCCGATGTCCAGTGGCTCTGCCGGCCAACCAACCCCATGAAGAAATCCACCGAAATAAACATTTGGTGCCTTGTTCGTTTGATGCAGTATCATACGTCTTGGTGAACTTGGTGTCATATAAAGCAGAATTTGAAATTTCAGTCAGTTCCTGTAGCTGCAGCCCGTCTGAATACAGTTGATAAGGGAGGGCCTTTATCAGCCCTGTGTGTGTTTGAGAGGATTTCAATGGCTAAATGTGTCAATGCGTTCATTTGTGGATGTTGCTTGCGTGTGTGTGCGTGTGTGTGTGTGCGCGTGTGTGTGTGTAAGGGCACAGGCGTCTCCAGCTCAGTCAGGACTGCATCAGACAGCTGCAGGTCATGTTCCCCCTGCGAGTCTTACTGTACCACTGGCGGTAGGCTTGGGGGGGAGGGGGAGATGGCTTTTATTTGTCCCCCAGGATGGCGTACTGATTATCTAACTGTAACTGCTGCATGGACCCCTGGCCTTCCCCTTCTCTGACCCGGCTCTTGTGCTTGACCACCTCAAAAGTCTTCTCCATCTCTCTGTCCCTACAACAAGAAAACAGTTTCTCTCAGCATCATTATGCATTATCAGTTAGGTTCAGTTTTTTAATTTACCATGAATCAACTGTCCAACACAATCCAATATTTATGCCGCAATTATAAAAAAGCAAAGCTGCTTTCAAACGTTTATGATCAAAGACTGCATTTAATAACCAAAATTATTTTTGAGATTTTCAAGATCCATGTTCTTCAATAAAAACAGTAATAGTCGAGGGGAGGGGGAGGTGAAAATCAGCCTATCAGAGTGCAAGTAGAATCTTAGTAGACTGGTAGGGTTAGAGTAAGTTGGCATGTAGTTGCAATTATAGTATGCAAGTTACTTAGTGAACAGAATGTGACTAATGGTGAAGCACAGGTAAGCACTGCTACTTGGGCGCAGAAATATCACGCAACACCTGAACCAATCACCACGTGTGATATCTCTGCGCCCAAGTAGCAGTGCTTACTTGTGCTTCACCCCAATTCAATATCTGCCTAGGAAATCACCATTGCTATTTGTACTCGTTGTGAATACGCAGGCCACAAATAGTAAAATAGTAAATCACTTTTACTCACGACATGCCATCTGGCAACAAAGGATTCCATTCATTATGCTAAGCTAGCGGCGGTGCTGCCAGACTAAGACAAAAATGCGTTGCCCACCTATCTAAATGTAGGGGACGGTGGCTTGTTCCTTTAAGCATATAAAATTATTAAAATGTTGCCTATAAGGTAAACACATTTTAGGATGTTTATATATGTTTAATGGATACAGATAGGCCTAGATAGGATTCAGCACGTTACTGACAAAACATTTTTTTAAAATAAAACGTGCATATCTAACAGTTTTCTTCAAATACAATGGTATTTTCCATAGTATTGGGAAGACCAAAAAAATAGTTATTAAGTTTCTGTTTGTCTGTGCAGGACACCAACAGCACATCCGAGTGCAGCACAGGACGTACAGTATTGTGTCATCGGACTTATTTAAACCGGCCAAACCATTCTTGTTTTGTAAGTGTACATTGATGGCCTAAGACACGAAACAAGCGGTTTGTGTGATAAAACGAACAGTATTTATATCGTTTTTATCTCTTTTACACAACCACGTCCATCTGATCTGTTTACTTAGTCTGCGCAAGCGCCGTAATGCTCCGGATTTGGTCTCCTCGCGCGTATACGTCACTCATTGTTTACACCAGAACCTATGCACAGAACAGAGATTGTAGGTAGGACGGCTAATATAAATGGTACAAGTTTGCGCTTATCCGGGATGTTTAAACCGATGTAAAAAAATACATTTACGTAAGCTTGCGCGAACTCATCCGGGAGACCACTTCCGGAGCATTCCGCCGCTTGCGCAGACTAAGTAAACAGATCACTTAGACGTGGTTGTGTAAAAGAGATAAACGATATAAATACTGTTCGTTTTATCACACAAACCGCTTGTTTCGTGTCTTAGGCCATCAATGTGCACTTACGATGGGGAATTTTTTAATTTGGACTTTACTCTGCATGCTTTTGGAGACTGTACCTATATACCTGCATTAAATGACTGACAGACAAGAACGGTTTGACCTTAAAATATCAAAATTGAAACTACTGCGGAGACAAAGACACCTACATCTTGGATGCACTTCAGGTAAGCTAAAACATACCAAAATGTAATTTCAAAGTGAACTATCCCTTTAACTCCATTAATGAGAGTGGCATATTTAAGGCGTACACCACGTTTATACATCAGGCCTCAGGTCTTTAAAACCAGAGGGAAAAAAACGAGGAAGGAAGTCAAAGATACTGATTAAGCAACAATCAGAACACAGGCTTTCTAGAGGAGCTCGGTGACTGCTTACTTGCGAGTCTCCACGTGTCTGGCGGTGGAGAGGAGAGAGGGGAACTGGGCGTCGTTGAAGATCTCTGGAGGCCCTTGAGTTGGGCCTCTTTTAGTAGAGGTTAACCGGGCCCCTGGGGGACGATACACGCCAGGTGCCTTGGGCTCAGGAACCTCAACTTCCTCGACTAACAGAAAAAGACAGATTATTAAGAACTGATCTCATCTAATACTTCTATTAGTTAGCTATTTATACTAGTTAGCTATTTATACTAATGCTGCCGACTCACCCGGAGCAGCTGAAGGGGGGGCGCCGGATTTATTCCAGGGTCCAGAGATTTTATCACCACTGACCAGGATGATCTCACCATCCTCGCCCACTTCCTCCTTCTCATACTCTTCCTCCTCCTTCTCATCACTGTCAGACAGACAAACATAAAAATGTGTAATACAACAACCTCAACTCCAATAATAAAACCATTGACACAACCATTCAATAAGAACAGCATAATAATTATGATCAGGACAGGAGCATGTCAACAGTTTTCTCTTCACACCTCATCTGCAGGGCCTGGAGTCTGAGTCCAGTGTAGTCCACCTCCTTCTGCTCGAATTCCTTCCATTCCTCGTCCTCCTGGGGAGATAGAGAAAGAGCGGTGACTCTTAAGTTGTAAAACTACTTTATTGAAGTCTATGTAACTACGTTTGTGGTTACCAGCACAATAATACATTTTTGGGAGACAGGAGGGAAGCTGAGAGCATCTCACTTTCGACTTGGGGCCGTTTACACAACACCGTTTTCAACAAAAAAACGTATGCATTTTGCCCGTTTATTTACACAACAATGGCATTTGGTGGGCCAGAAACAAGTTTCAAAGTGCAGGTTTATGAAAACAATATCGCTATCATCATGAATTTGTAAAAACTGTAACTTCATGCACAAGTGTATTACGTGTTCAGTCTATATGCGCATAGTGTTTCTTTACAAAGCAACATCGCCAGCTACTGGGCTGGCAGCAGAATACAGTGTTTTTAGTAGTTTTTTGGGGATCCGTGTGAAAGGAGATAGTTTTGACAATGTTGTCGTCTGAACGTGAAAAATGCAAAGTACATCATTGTTGTGTAAAAGTCCCCTTTAATTGTAAATCAAATATATTCTCAACATACACACTGGAAGATCTGTAGCACTGTAGCCCCTTACTGAAAATTTAGGAGCACAAGCTGAACATTTAGGGACACCTTAAAGGGTCATGAAACCCCAAAACAGAAGTCGCCATGGACTTTTTTATTTTTTAGATGTGAACAGATATCTACAGGTTGCACATCATTGAAAACACTAAAAGCACTCATAAAAGTTAATAAGTGGAAATGGTTTATTTTTGCGTTTTCCCGATCAATTTCGTTCTTCCGGGTTGACAAAGCAAAGTCGAGGCAACGTCAGGGAAAATGAGGTATAAGCGCCCCTTCGGAGTGTGTGACTGGCCTGCAGGCCTTGAGCTAAACTGCATTTATTCATGAGAAAGAGCTTGTCCAATCCAATCACTGGGCTGGATTACGCATGAAATCGCATTATAGCGGAGAATAAAAAACAAAAAACATTGGCGCGCGCATGAGAGAGGTTTCTGTCTCGCAATGCGGATCATTCTGTTCATTTACGGACCAAGTTATGGACATATTTCATATACTCTACTGCTCCATCTTCTGCGTTTCTCCCTGGTTTTTGGCAGCTTGTTATATATTAGGGTTAGATTTTTTTCTCTCTCTCTGAGGTCATATTTAAATATTCATGTGTCTGTATAATGAGTGTGTTGCAGGTCTGTGTTTTATTGGTTGTTTTCTCCCCTCTTTCCACCCTCTACTACACTCCCACTTTGAGACTTTTTCCAACTCTGAGGTGAACAAGGCTTAAAACAGGGGGACTAAAACAGTTTGAAATGCTGGATAAAGTTGTGAGAAGCAATTATGTCTGATATCAGCAACAACATTGTGAACTTTCAAAAAGACACGTAAACTTGGCCATTAACAAAAAAAAAGACCCAGATTAACATTAATTTTTGAGTAGCATCAATTAAACAAACTAAAATGTGTATATGTTATGTATATGAAGACGTTATCAGTGACAAGATGATTGTCCAGCCAGTTTACAGTGACAGGATGCTGGGTGTCTATGTGGGAACATGGTCTTAACGTCACAATGAAAAAGGGCGTGGTCTTGGTTTCTCTCTATCTGTTGTCAAGTGGATTTTGAGAAGTGGGAAACCTTGCAGGGATGGGTTTAAAGTTGACGGTAGTTGCTATAGTGCTTTCTTCTCTGATGTTTATCTAAGTGAAATGGCATTAACAATAAAACAAAAGAAGGGTGGGGCTTTGTCCATCAGGAAAGGAATTGATGGAAAGTTGGATCATTTGCAATTGCTGCGATTATCCGGGAGAAATGTGTTAACCGGTAGAGATTTTGGACTTTCGTCTCTCGTGGTTAAGCTCACGTAACGTTTTACGGTGTCACAAAAGCTTATCGTTTGCCTGCGTTTTGAATTGCTGTGTTTAAAAAAAAGTGATTTTTAACAGTTGAAGCGCAGTAAGCAGCGAAGTACAACTCATTTCGGTATGTGCGTGTGCTGTCAAAGATTTTCTCAGCGCTGTCTGAAAGATGCCGGCACATGAAAGCTCATAAAGCGCATGAGAAGAACTGAACAGAGGGCTTTTTGCGGACTAATTGGGCTCGAACTGTTAAATACACATACTTGTGTCAAAGTGACCATCTCTTCACAAGAACACAGTCATTTAACCTTTTTCCTAATGAACAAACAGTTGAGAAAGAAAGCGCTCTAGAATATTGGATGCATGCAGTCGGTCTTAAAGTGACAGCATCCAAATTTACCTGCTGTCGTTATTAATGTTAATCCAACAACAACAAAAAAAGAACTCTTCACTGAATCACTTTTGTAACTTAAAAATAAGTGTATATTTATTTTACACAGTGAAGACTACGCAGTGTTTTTTTATACATTTGATTACTTTAACCCCTTATCAAGCGCCCCTATTTTTGAGAATTTTCTGAAAACGGCATACCCAAATACAAATGTCTGTAGCTCTTAAACCCTATGGTCCACATTCATAATTCTTGTCTTTTTTTAAACTAGACAATTGAAACTTTGTTACCCAAGAGTCAATTTTAACTCAAAGTTGAATAGGAAAAGAGTAAAACAAGGTAAATTGACATGAAAGTGACTTACGATTTCTTTGAATGAACTTAACTTAGGGAAAAATTGATCAGACTTTTATGTCAAAGGCCTGAAAACACCATAAAGATAAAATTGAATGTCTGGACATGTTTTGAGTCAAATTTGAGATTGATACTCCCAAAAATGTAGTTTCTGTAAGCTTTTATTGATGAAAAGTATAGGCGTCCTTTCCAAAAACCTATTTGGAGACTCCAATAGACACCTGATAACCAAATGACATAAGAGTAAACAGTACATACTACATGCATGTATATCAATTCAAGACTGTTTTGCCCATCAAACCACACAATAAAAAACTATTTCAGCAAAACATTTTAACATTTTAACAAAATACCCTTTATTTTGATCAATTCTAATAGCAAAAACAGTGAAATAAAACGTCTATCATTAAATGTATAGCCTAGACATTCCAGAAGTGACCGTTTTCCAACTAATGTATAATATATATATATATAAAAAATAGTTTTAGAACATTTGTAATTAGAACAGTGTTTTTTACTCAAATAAATTACAGTAAACGGATTATTATAATGGATATCCTATTACTTTCTGCTGCTCTTCGTCGCTTCTCCTCTCCACCTTCTTCAAAACACCACCAAAGTATTCTGTAGTCGACGATCAATGGTAGAGATGTTCAGATATAAGCTTTGGATTAAATCCGTGTGTTTATATACTGTCTATGGTTTATTCGAACTCCGTGGGCAAAACATTGTAAAACAACGCTATGTGTGTGTATGTGTCGGCGCACTATGTGTGTGCGCTCTTGCGTGTGGAATGGCGAAAGCGCACGTGTGAATGAAAAGTTTGCGCTTTGTTCTTGTATTACACGTTTCATGCAAGCAGATTCGTCAATCACTGCATCGATGTTGGTTGGTCAATACTCCCATCAATCAAAACTTTGCTGACTAGACATTGGCTGGCTTTATCCAGGCTTTTATCCAGTTGAAAACCGAGGAGCGCGATTGACAGTTCGCGCATCCGGTAAAATGCTCCCTTTTTGTTTTAGTCAATAACAAAGCCTGTGATTGAAGGATAGACACGAGGGAGGGCTCAATTTACCCGGAAGATTCCAAACTACGGGGGAGATATGGCTTTTGAACGTTGGAATCGATATTTCATTGAAAATGAACATGATGGATTACTCTAACTCAAAACGCTCATGTAAACAAAGGAGGATATTTAGTTTTTTTCCCTATTTTGTTGTTGTTTTGGATTAAACAGTGGGATGCATTTTGAAGAGTAGACCCTTACATTGAAATGTATGCTGGTGTTTCTTGGATTCGTCCGAACTGATCTGAACCATACGCGATCAAAGATAAGTATTGCCGTTCATTGTGTTCATGTTTACAAGGTCAGTCAGTCAGCATTTAATTTAACCCTTTCCTCTCTGGTGTATTGATTGCAAAAGCAAGCTCAGAACATGATTCTTGAGTGTTTTAGCTTTCAAATGATGCATAGTTTATGATAGTTGATTGAATATTTGTTATAAAACAAAGCCGATAAAAAGTAATAAAAGTTTAGCCACGCCCCTTCGGCCCGCCCGCGGGCCGGTGCTTGATAAGGAGTTAAACAAATCATGTATTTTTTATTTTGAGGTAGGTCAATTGTATTTGTCTTTGATTGTAGTTTGTTTTCCTATTTGCTTGTAATTAGTTTCTGTTCTTTATCACGGTTTGTCTTCAGTAATTTTTTTCTTAGCTAGTATTAGTTTTTTGCAATATTGAAAATGGTAACAATTATTATGAAATTTCAACGGTTTCAAATTTTATTATCATAAAACCCTTATTTAAAGCAAAAATAACAATATCGGGATATACCGTATATCTCTACCGCGAAATAAAATTACTATCGTGATATAAGATTTCAGTCATATCTCCCACTATGTGTAATGTATTATTACACATAATCTATGTGCACGGATAAATCACTAATAATAAATACAGCAATAAAAAAAAAAAATCTATTTTTATTTTCATGGTGACTTCAAACAGACGAAACAATTGGTTAAGATCTGCATATGAGACCAGTCTTGACATTTTCAAAGAAAGGTCCAGCTTTGATTATCTAAAAAATTAACCATGCATACACTGATTGATCACATAAGATATATAACATGCATTTAGAAAATAGATAGAGTGAATTTCCATTTCACTACGACTTCATAGACACAATTATGACGTGCATTATGGCAGATATTATCTCGATATCTGTTACACATTCAAAACTAGGCTATATACGTTTTCTTCCTAAAAGAGAATGTATTTTTCGGGCACAGAGGGCAAATTGGAAAGCAACACAACTGACTTACAATATTTCTCGATGTGCATCACAATATGAAAAGTGCAGGATTTAATTAATGCGATGTGATGTCATTGCATACTCATTAGCATACCGTTAGCTATTCTGTAACGACATGAGCAACGAGCATATGGTGGCGTTGGAGGACAGTTACAGGATCAGTTATAAGACCCCTGCAAGACTTACAGGATTGATTCCCCAAGGAACAGTATGATGTCACATCACCCAACATACGTCACTTCAGACACGACTTCTACTTAAGGGAGAAATTAAAGGCATGGTTCGCCCAAAAATGACAATTCTGTCGCCATTCACACACCCTCGTGTTGCTCCATTCCCATTTGAAATGTTAGTGACTAGTTAGTACTGTTCTATTGCCTTTAATTGTAAGAACATTTTTTGAAACTGAAGTAAATGACTGATACTGTCACTATTTTACTGTTCTGTTAAAAACCTAATTTTGTTATTTTATTTTTTAAGAGGAAAAGTCGAGCAGGGTAAGTAAATCATGCCCGAAATTGATTTTAAAGTTCATTGTAGATGTAAAAAGCCTAATAGCTTTCAGAATCACAAACACATGATGGCTAGAACACAACATCACATTAACTTTCCCTTATAGACAAATTAAACATAATAGCCCTTTGTTAGTGTGATTCAGCTGTCACAAAGCCGAGTGAACTGCGTGCTCAGCCCACATTGCTCAACGTTTCAAGCGCGTTTTGGATGTTCGCTAGCCTAGGCAAGGCGGCTCGCGGGTTTGTGACGCAGCCGGTGTGTTTTTTGACTCTGCATTACCTTCTCCATCTGCGCGTCCTGGTTCTCACTCTTCGTCGACTTCTCCTTCTCCCTTTTCGTCTTTTTCAACACCATTACGGTTCCTCCGGTCGCCTGCTCCTTTCCCTTGACCTTCTCCTTCTTTTTCTTCTTGTCGCGCTTGGCGAAGAAGTCGTCCAGACTCTTCTCCACGCCGGCCGGAGCCACATCCGCCATCTTATCCCCAAATTTCCTTCACTTGACACTAAAAAAGCTTAGAAATAATCAGATCAGCGTCTGAAACGACAGCAAACGAGCCTTTGCGTGTGTGTCTGCCCGATAATCCGTGTTTCAGGTGAATCCGCAGGTTAACGGTGTGCTGAGAGCAACCTAGCACTCACCAGCTGAAAGTGTGACACACACTCGCCCAATGCACCGGATAGGGTTGCTTCCGATCTGACCCGGATGGGAAAGCAGATTTGTGTTTGACAGTTCTGCTATCCAATCGCTGAGCACTATGTTAGTTTTTAGACCAATCATATCGCAGGGTGAAGTGATTTTGCGAGATTGTGCAACTATTTTGTTTTAGTAGTTATACAAGACTTGTTGAGTAATTTAGTTAACAAATTAAAGAAAACATTTCTACTGATACATGTACATGTAGTGCCGTTTTATACTGAATAAAAAACAAAACACGATTGCATAAAAGAGGCACACAAGCAGAAATTACTCAACTTTTCTCAATATTACTCAACCTTTATTTATAGAGCACGTTTAAAAACAACAGGAGTTGAACCAATGTGTTTTACAATACACATAATATACTCTTTATAATAGCTACCAAAACCTGCCTATTTATATTTAAAATGTAGTCAAAAGATAAAGGATACAAATGTTTTTTAAAAACAGATTTTAAAACGTTGAGCGACAAGGCTGCTCTGACATGAAGTGGAAGCTTGTTCCAGAGTGGTTCCCAAACATTTTTTTTAATTGGGGGCATTAAACACAGTCACACCTTTTCCATTAACGATTTCCCCCCCATACATTTTTCATGTTTTATGTCAAATTCTTAAAATTCCATTAATTGCATTATTCATATTATAAATAAAGCAATACATTTAACTAAATCAACAAGTAGAACCAAATTAAACAAAAGCCATCTTTGCACTGCAGTGGCACAAGCTGCATTTACTGTATTTACACACTGTTTAATGCTGCTCAGAGGTGGCAAGAATGCAATTAAAATGGCATAAACAATGTCATGAGATAATGTTTTAAACAAAAAAATGTTCAATAAAAAAAAATAGTAAATTATGGTAAATATATTTTTAAATATTAAACTAAAATCGTCAGTAGGTGGCGACAAGTCACTGTCTTAATGAGTGAGTCATTCATTCATTCATTCAAAAACAAATCAAGTGAAGTGTATTTATGAATGGATAATTTAATCATTGACTCTCCTGATTAATTCAAAGCCATAGAATCGTTCAATAACTTCACAGTGATAACAGGAAAATTATGCATATCAGCTGTTTTTCAGGTCAGTTCAGATTCAGTTCCATTGTAAATAAAAAGCATCAATTATTAAATCTTAACATCTATAAATAGTTCTGCAAAAAAAAAAATGTCATCATCCAGCTCAGTTCAGTTCTCATACCACAGCATCAGTCAGATCAATAATATTGTTGAATATTAGAGTGGATGATTATGATTTTACTTTTCTAACTTTAGTTAATGTTGCTGTTTGAGCATAAACAACATGCTGAAATCGATCTCTTTGGAGGTCTGTGTCTACATTTGTTCTTCATGCTAGTAAGTACTAAAACTCAACTTTTACAAAGGCAGTCATACCCCAGTTTGGGAACCACTGGTTTGGGGCCTACAATAGTGGTCTGAGCTGTCGACACGACAGATCTCGTCACAGTTGATGTTGTTGGTGCGTCCTACGATGTGAATAGAGGCTGATCCTTGACGCACATGGCCGGCCACAGGCGTCGCACACAAACTGGCTAGATGTTGTTACAGATGTTAAGGCATTGTGCTTTCTGCGTCTTCGTTTGTCTACTGCAGTAGTGATTGGGAGTGTATGGCAGTATGGCACTGTGCTCGCCATGATGTCCTGTCTGCAGCCATCTCTTCAAGGTCATTTGGGTCCATGTTGCATAGTTTCAAATTGGCTTTGAGGCCGTCCTTGTAGCGTTTTAGTTGCCCTCCTTGAGAGCGCATGCTGCTCTGGAGCTGGCCATAAAAAACCTGCTTCGGTAGGCGTGAATCTGCCATGCGTACAACATGTCCAGACCAGCGAAACTGCGCAGCAAGCAGGAAGGCCTCAATACCAGTGATGCCACAGGTCTGAAGTACCTCAGTATTTGGAGCTTTATCCTGCCATTTGACATGTGCAATACAACGGAGACAGCGCATATGGAACTGATCAAGTTTGGTAATCTGCCAGCGATAAATGGTCCAGGACTCAGATCCATACAACAGCACTGTGAGGATGACTGCCTTATATACTGCCACATTTGTGTCCAGCCGAATGCCGTGCTCATCCCATACTCTCTTGGACAGTCGACCGAAGGCAAAACTAGCTTTTGCGATGCGGGCACTGATGTCGGAGTCCGCTGTCGTATCAGCTGCGAGAATGCTACCGAGGTAGCAGAATTTGTCAACGGCCGCCAGCACTGTCTCACCTGCAGTAATTGCTGGTGGATTGGAGTTTGACTTGTTCACCGCTTGAAGCATGACTTCTGTCTTCTTTAGACTGACAGTAAGCCCAAATCTAGAAGCTGCAGTTCCAAAACAATCGAATAGTGACAGCTTCGGTAAGGGTGTGCGCCATCAGTGCACAATCATCTGCATATAGGAGGTCACGCAGAATTGCTGAATGTGTCTTTGTACGAGCCTGAAGCCTGCGTAGATTGAAGACGCAGCCTTCTGTACGGAACTGGATTGGATTGCCCATGTCGCAGTCCTTAAAATCCACGGACAATAGAACATTGCAGAACATTACAATAGAAAATACACAATGACCCTTCAATTTATAGCGACAATGGTGGATTTCCACAGAACTTGGTCAGATGTCCAATGCTCTCGTAGGAGAGTAAAGGACAAGAGGGTCAAGAAGATATTGAGGCGCAAGGCCTGATAAAGCTTTATAAATATAAAGCAACATTTTAAAATCTATCCTCCATTTTATGGGAAGCCAGTGTAGGGATGTTAATACTGATTAAATGTGATCACTCCTTTTCTAAACCCTGTAAGGAGCAGGGCGGCTGAATTTTGGACCATCTTGTCCCTTCCAGAATCTCGTCCAGTCCCGTCATGTCCGCCCTTCCAGAGTCTCATCCGGTCATGGCCGCCCATCCTCTTCCTTCCTTTACCTCCACTGACAATGGAAATCAATCCGACGGGATTGGATCTACACTACGTTTGATCCTGACTTTTTATTCTAATACATTTTCCGACAGTAACATAATGTTTAATGCTAAATTACTACTCGTACATGACACTTTTACAATTAAAATTACAATTACATGACACCCACAATTAAATGGCGGGATAAGGCAGCTCAATTCTACGTGTTCAAAACAATCATTCTAAAAAGTACATTTTGCACAGCATTTGCAAAAAGGCTGACTTACTATTTATATATAATACATAGACCTACTCTATTTAATTACACTGCCATAGACTTTTGTTAAACAGGGTTAGGAAATGCCACAACGATATTGATTCTCGTTTTATTTCTCGTCTTATCCAAAACTCTTCTTGGGTCATTTGATTCACTGATTGCCATGGGCTGCGTCCAAAATCACATACTTAGGTACTAATTTTGAATAAGTAATTACTTTACACCACTAAAAAAGTGCATTATGAGTGTGTGTTGTATAAATGTAATCTGGACGTATTACATTCGTCATGTTGTCATTATCATGTGACCTACTGGCGTCAGTTATGTCTCTTCACTGCATTCATAAATCCTCTCCCATGGCCTCATGGGATTGTAAAGTGTCCATCGAATGCTCACTTCAGAATCTATTATGTCATCCGGGTACTTTTTGCCTACTGTTTTATGAGAACAGCGTTTGCGCATAATAGTAGGCTACCTCATGATTTTGGACAGACTTCTGAGTCAGCGTAACAGTTTAATGTCTACAGCAAAATAGAGTGGATGTTGGTGGAAACTAAACAAATAAACAAACAAATGTAACACTTTACAATAAGGTTCATTAGTTAACATTAGTTAAGTTAACATGAAGAACAATAATTCTACAGCATTTATTAATCTTAGTTAATGTTAATTTCAACATTTACTAATGTACATTATTAAAATCAAAGGTTATTTGTTAACATAGTTAATGCACTGTGAACTAACATGAACAAAAATGAACCGCTGTATTTTTATTAACTAAAATGAACAAAGATGAACTAATACAGTAATAAATGTGTTGCTCATTGTTTGTTCATGTTAGTTAATACACTAACTAATTTTAACTAACCCAAATATTTAATAACTAGTAATTTCTCAGGACATCAGAAGTCACAAACTGACCAGCAACCGCAACTTTCAGACGCCATCTTTCTTTTTCTAGCTCAACTGTCACCAAATGGAACGCATAGGATTGTGGGATATCAAAGGCAGCTTTTCTGATGCAGCCTCGGTTTCTACGGCAGTAAAAGAAACTTTAAAGGATTAGTTCACTTTTAAAGTGAAAATTCTGTCATCATATCACCCTTAAGTTGTTTCAAACCTGTATGAATTTCTTTCCTCTGCTGAACACAAAGGAAGATATTTAGAAGAATGTCAGTAACCAAACAGTTTTTGGTTCCCATTGACTACCATAGTAGGAAAAAAATATACTATTGAAGTCAATGGGAACCAAAAACTGTCTGGTTATGTCTTCCATATTGTGCTTTAAGCATCCCTCTTGAACTGGATTTTTTTTTCTTCAGATGGAACACAGACAGCATAAAGCTGCATATAGGCCTAATATATTTGTATTGTTTTTATATTAGATAAATTTCTCAAAAACCTCAATCCAGAATTTGCAAAACAAAGACTTTAACACCTGCATTCTAGCATGTGATCGAGAGGGTTTATAAAAGGGCTACAAACATCTGTCGCCTTTTGAGAGACCATGAATGAATGGGTGATCGAGTGAACGTCCCAGTTGTGACACACTGAACAGCTCGTGAATAGAAAAGCTTCATTCAGCATATAGTATGAACGGGGAAAATTCCAGAAACCTTGTAACCCATTTAAATCAGGGGGAAAACATTGGCATCTGTGCTCCACTTTGCTTTTTTAACAGATTTTGCTTTAAATATTGACACTTTTAACAGATACAAAACCTCAAGATAGATACAAATCAGCTACAGACTGAAGAAGCTGTAAAAGCCTTTTTATTTGTATCGCTCAGCAGTAAAAAGTACAGTTTATGTGCTACAAAAGATTAGACATGATTCATAATATGTGAGAGCAGTTTTTTCTTGTCAGCTGAGCAATTATCGCTCCCTCTGCTTACATATTTAAAACTCATGCCAGCACACAAAAAGGACGGAAACAACGAAAAAACAAATACATTTAAACAATATATATATTTATATATAAAAATCTGCTAAGCACACAGCAAAGAAATTAGATATGTATTGAGAAAAGATGATGATATGGTCTTTAAACATGTTACCAACCTTAGTGGCACATGTTCAAAGAAAGTACAAAATAAAATAGTTTCTCTGTATGTCTTTATATCTAACAATTACACTCTATTACATCCAGTGACATCATTGACATTCATCTAAAAAAAAAAAACTTACAAAAAAAACCCCTGTACAATAGAGCAGTAAGCACTGAGAATCGAAGAGAAAATATAAGGAATTAATTTTGGTCTCATTTATTCTCGTCAATGTTCACACAAGGGACAGAGATAGACAGACAGAACAAACACAGTCATTCACCCTTCACTAAGAAAAACATGTCTTCTAACAATATATATATGTTTATATATATATAGAGAGAGGGCCAACCTGTGAAGCAATAGTAGTGCCATTTTCATCAGAGCATGACAGCAAATAAACAAATGGGTTTATTAAAAAAATGCATTTCCACTACAGTTATACAGTATAATGCTTAGCCCTGCTAAGTTGAACACAAACACATACAGTATGAACAGATATGATGTGAAATGTGGAGCACAGTAATATTACCATACAAAGGCCTTTGTATGAGACATTTCATTGGCATTGAATATTTTTTTCTACTTGCTTGTGCAACTGTCGACGTGAATTTTAGGGTGTAACGAAATCTTGATAGAAAGAAAATCCTGTTTCATATAGTCTAAAGACACACATACACCTCAGATGCATGCAACAAGACACGTACACTCATGAAAACATCTCGGACATCTAAGGAATGGGACAATTCTCGTTTTGTCTTTTGGCTGGTGACTCAACTGGGGACAAACATCTCAGAAAGTCATGATTCGTCGTCCATCAAATGCAAACAAGCAGTCAACTCAAGTTCCTCCACGAGGGAAGCGAGGGTTGCTGCAGTACCCACTGGACCCATCCCCGAATCAATGCCCTTTACCCCTGCATCCCCTTACATACGGAATTCAAGTGCGGCAGGCTTTTTTTAAGTAATCATGTTAAGTATTTTGGGTAACGTCACACAAGCATCCTTACACCACGCGCCATGTTTCTCAGCACTCTGCACAACCAAAGCCACTGGAACATATGAGCAACAACACTTACTGTTTTTATTCAAAAAAGACATAAAAACCCTTATCACAATGAAGCATTGGTAGAAAATCCACATCAGAAAAATATGCAAGGGCTCCCCCTCATAGTAAATAACATTTGTTCTTTTTTTTGTAATATTCTTTCAGCTCCTTGAAACCAAGTTCATATATAAACAGCAGTCTTTGAAGGTTCACCACATATATGTGTATATATATATATTTATTTATTTATATATATTCTTAAAAAATGCAAGCAAAGAAAAGAGACTGGAAAATCCTCAGGGATTTTGTCTCCTTTTAATATAGTGTGTTTAGATATCAGAGGCCTTGTCTCTGTTGATAAAGAGAGTCTCTTGGCAAAAGGGGTTAACCAGAACCACGCCGCTGTCGCTGTAGTCACCGTTAGGGGGCAGACACGTCTCCTGATCCTGAAACACAAAGAACAACATTAGCACTTGCTTTCAGGCTAACTACAAAGCTAATCACTAAAGAGCAGCTGCTACGAAGCTAAATGCAGTTAAGGTGAAAGGAACAGGTATTCTTCTTAGGATCTATGTTCTTAACTTCTTATAGACACAAATGTGCATTTCTATGGTGTAGTGATTGAGCTCTATTGCCATGGAGACGGTGTGTGTGAAATAAATGGGAGGAAATGAAGGAAGAAGCAGGTTAAATTGCACCTGTGGGGAAAGACAACTTATTATGAGGCTCTAGATTCTAAGACGATGTATTTCGTCATTCGTATTTGGTCACATATATTGGGAATTCTAATTTAGACATCAAAATGAATACATCCATCCAACTATTCTCAAATCTATCTATCTATCTAAACTGAATGAATACGGAAAATTGTGAATAGCATAAGATACAATAGTCAACTAAAAAACACTGATATAGTGGAATACTGAGGACAAAGGAATAAAGGAAGGGAGTGGATGTATCTGTTGGTTCTCTAAGAGAGGTAAAGGAAGATATGAACACCTGGGTCACCGGCATCCAAAACATGATTCATCACCACCATCATCATCATCATCATCATCACACTCCTGTCAGAAAATGCCAGCAAGCAGAAATGAAAAGGTGGAAAACAAGAAGCATGGAGAGGTTGAAATGGAAAATGTCAATGAAGGGATTATGGTAACAATCTGACAAAAGGTTCAGGGGAAAAAAAACCCTATAAACTAGTGAGTTTTTTTAATTAGATATCTGCTGGACACCGGGTGGCGATATGTAACGTGAATGGGAAATCATGTTAAAACACTCTCAGTTACCATTAAGTGAGTTTTTCAAGCACACATTGCAATGATTACCGTTCATTTCATAATAATACGCCACCAGAAAATGACCCCCAAAAAGATCATTAAAGTATGTATTGTGTGCTAAATGACTGAGAAAAGCATCAAATAGACATCACAAAAAGTAGCTTTAGAAAATTAAATATTTTATTCTATTCAAAACAAAATGTATCATATATACACATTTACAGACCAAAGCAGTTTGGTTAACAACCAACCTACCAGTAGGTGGCGTTAACTGTCTTAAGTAATTGAGTCATTCATTAATTTGATTCGTTCAAACGGCTGATTCATTCAGGAACTAAGTAAATGGTTCTCTTCGCTCAAAACGCAGAATCATTGAAAAACGAAACACCGCTGTGTGATGTTGGGAGACACACAACAGTTCTTCTCTAGCTTTACAGGTAGTATTTTCATTAGCAAAATTAAAAACTGTTGTATAAAATCTAAATAATGTGCACTCATGCTATTGGGAACAAAAACAGCACGTGTGTGATATTGTTTAACTATATAATATCATATGATATAAATATGAGACAAAAACTCATACAGGGGCATTTTGCCCAGATATCTTGAATATAAGAGGTATTATAACCACATTCTATAGGCTACATCATGCAGTAAGTTGTTGAACAGCTTCATGTTCATCACAATCAACTCTATGAAATGTAAGATGGCCTACATGGGTCTGGGTTCCATAACTAATTAGTTAAATGAACGCGTTAAATCGACAGCCATAAGTCATCTGTGCCAATCAGCCAGATATATTATTCATAGAGTAAATGATATTAACAGCAAAACATTTTCTGCATAAAGTTAAATGAAAGGTTAATTGCTGTAAATGGCAAAGACCATATGCTAAAAACATTCTTCAACAATTTTGTTTGCCTTCTCTGCAGTTTTAAAGGGATAGTATAGTGAAATAAAGGGTAGTGAAGTAGTGTAGTGAAGCCAAATGATGGAGAAAAAAGGGGGGAACAGGATCATGAAATGTTGCGAGCTGGAATTGAACCCAAATCAACCACACGAGCACCACAGCTCAGTATTTTAGAGCACATGTATTAACCGCTAGACATGTAAGAAACATTCTGGGGCTTACTTAGAGCCCTAGGAACCCACCCAATTAGCTGTGCTGTGTTCCAATTCACCTGCGTATATACTATGCACTAAAGTATGTACTCTGTGAAAAAAATTACATACTTTTGAGCGTGTAGCAGAAGAGCAGTTAAGATTTGGTAAATGCTTCCACCACGTCATAATTGCATCTTTGAAGTCAGCACGAAATGGAAATTTACTTCTATATTCCAATTGCATATTATTGGTTTTATTGTGAACGATTCACAATGAAAACGGAAAAAATGTACCCATGTAATTTTTACTTAAAATATCATAACGTGATCTTCCAGTGAAACAACGACTTCTCTACGGTTGCTTGTGCCAGTTAAAGGATAATTCCGGTATTTAACACCTTGAGTCTATATTGTAGTTTGTTTTGGATGAACAAGAGTGGTGGACAACATTTTTTTGACAATGGTTCCTCTCTCGAGTTTTTGACTATAATAGAATTGGCCTTGGACCCATTTAACATTGGAGTCAATGGTCATGTCCGAAAATGTCATTAAAACAGCCAATAATGTTCGTTTACAAAACTGTGCAACTCACCGAGTGGTTAGTGGTGTTCGTTGATGATTATAAACAATATATCGTCGCAATATATGATTCCAATCCGTTTATTTTGCTATAGTGGAACTATTTTTTCAGACACTTCACAACCGTGTAACTTCCGCTCAATATTTGAATCTGAAGCGTTAGCACACTCCCGACCACTTGATGGCGATAACCGATGTTTATGTCTCGCGGGACACTCACGGTCACAGTCGAGTTCAACTTCATATTACAAGTAACAATTAATGAAGGTTTTGTTTGTTTATTTCGCTTACTCTCCCGGAGCACAGTTGCTCTGCTCGCTAGCCTTATGAGAAACGTAAGCGAGCAAAAAGACTACATCGACCAAATGTAAACAGCCCCCTTTCCGTTTCCGTTAGCGCATTTATATTAACGAGCACTCAGTCCTTCAACAGAATTCAATGGGATTTTACAAAATGACGAATAAAACACGACAGAAACTGTATTTCGCAACACTTTTTGTTTCTGGAACATCAACTAACATCACTAATCACTCTGTGAGTTGCACAGTTTTGAAAACTAATGTTAAAGGTAGTTTTAATTACATTTTCGGACATGCCCATTGACTCCAATGTTAAATGGGTCCATGGCCAATTCTATTATAGTCAAAAACTCGAGAGGGGAACCATTGTCAAAAAAATGTTGTCCACCACTCTTGTTCATCCAAAACAAACTACAATATAGACTCAAGGTGTTAAATACCGGAATTATCCTTTAAGTTCTTTCTTTTTCACTTGTACACCACAATACGGAAGAAAATATCTGTTGCTACTTCCGTAACATCACAGCTTTACACACAAAAAACAGGGGCAGTCAGTACCTCAGTCTCTAGTGATTGTATCTCGCGTGGGAGCTCCACAGCATGGCGGGTGAAGTAATCCATGGTGATGGCGTCATTCCAGTAGCTCAAGTTGTTCTCCTGAGTAGACGACTTCTTCTTTTTCCTCATACAGCATACGGTAAGTAGCACGGCTGAAGAGAGGAAGACATGAATTAAAAGATTAAAATTCAATATCTAACTCTTTTTTAGCTTTAAGACCACTTCTGAATTTTGTACGATGTGTTTCAGAAAAGTTCCACAAAGGGAATATTATGTTATCCTGCTTCTTTGGAAAAGTTCCTGTCAAAAATGATGACAGAAAGCACAAGTGTGAAATTGGTTACTCACAGCATGAGGAGACAGGCACGCTAATGGCAAGAACCAACCACACAATGTCCATTTTGTCCAGGCAGATGGTGTACTTTTTATGAGGAGGCCCCAACGCAGGGCCCGACTGGTTTCCAGACTCCCAAGGGCCTTGTGTGGTGGCTGGGACCTGCCTGTTCATGAAGCTCCCGCTAGCTGTGGAGGGTGCCTCTGATGTGTCCGTATCATTCTCTGCCGTCCATGAGGCTCCAGTGCTGTTGATAACGTCTGTGATATTAGTCAGGGAGACAAGAGAATCAATGGTCATGCTGGTGGTTCCATCCCTACCACCTTGGACTTCCACAGAGCTTCCACTCTCTAAAGTGGGATTGGATGTGGTAATGTGTTTGGAAAGTGGGGCTAGAGCTGGAGAACGAGACTGGACGTCAATTTGTGCTAAAGCCTCTTTCATCGTTTCCAAAGTGGGATTCTCTGGTGAAGACACGTCGCGGAATGTAATGGTGTGATGTGGAGCCGACTTGTCCGCATTCTGCCCTTTGTTTTTAAAGGGTTGTATAGGATCAATGGGGTCCTCTCCTCCCATCTCTCCAGTGTCTGAGGTCTCCAAAAGGCCCTTGGCACTAGGGGTCACATCATTTTTAGTCCCTGAGAAAAAAGAATGACCCGAGCCAGAATTTGTGGTTTGGTTTCCACTGTCCGATGCAGTAGCACTGCTCTGATTCCTATGGACCAAACCTGAGGGCTCAAACTGGTTCAATGGCTTTCTACTGATTGTACTCGGCTTATCGGTATTAGTGCTTAAGATCTGCTCTTGGGTTCTGGGGGTAAAAAACCCAGAGGCTGTTCTATTGAACATACTTCCAGAGGTCATTTGGGGCACTTCTGCTTTTGAAAGATCCCCGGGATCAACTGGATGGACCCCTACTATTGATGTCTGAACTATGGCAGAAGGTACAGTGGTCTTCGGTATCTGGTGTCCGGTGTCTGGTGTCATGGAGACAAGGTCCCGAAGGGTTTTGCTGGGGTGAAGCTCTTCTGCAGAGAACACCAGCCCAACTGGCACAAACAGAATCAGTAGAACACCTGAGAAAGGAAAACAGACAGTGAGAGGAATTTAGACAAAAATATTTTCTGCAAATACCAAATCTCACTGCAAGGAAACATTTAGTTCAAGCTTTATTAGTCCACACCACAATGAGGTTCTTACAGGGCCATTCAGAGATGAGTCAAGGAACAGTTTTGAACAGTCTGAATGCTGGTATGGTTACTAAGTGTCTCGATGACATCACCACAAATGGGCGTGACCCTGCTTTATGGTTCAAAATGGTGTTTTATGTCACCACTCCATACTTAAAAACATATAGATGACACCTGATGATCAGAGTAAGGACATTGTTTCATCTGCATGCATTTTTAGTTGCTATAGAAACCAAGATTCGGCTCTTAGAAGATGGAAGGCAGTGAGAGATGAGAGATCAACATCACAAACAATATCAAGAAGACATCTGAGTCTGAGTCAGTTCAACACCAGCTACTGAGCAGTCGTCATTGTTGACTTCGTTGTTGACCAGTAGGTGTTCGTGTTCAAAATGTGACATTCTTTATAAGATATGCGTTTCATGCTATACACAACGAACCCTTCTAAGACTCTGTTTTTATTAAAGGGCACCTATTATGCCCCTTTTCACAAGATGTAAAATAAGTCTCTGATGTCCCCAGAGTGTGTATGTCAAGTTTTAGCTCAAAATACCCCACAGATTTTTTTTTACAGCATGTTTAAATTGTCATTTTTGGGGGGCTGAGAAAAACGCTCCGTTAGTGTGTCTCTTTTAAAAGTGAATGAGATGCGGTTCCATGCACAGGGGGCGGAGCCTAACCAGCTCGCCTCAGAGCCAGGACAATCTCATCTCACAGAAAGATGATAATATCAAAACAGAAACTCACAGTAACGGTGTTCGAGTCGGACAATAATACCCACAGAGCTAGAGAATGCTGAATAGAGATAGAACAGGTATGTTTATTTTAAGTACGTTTATAACTTATATATATAACTATAAATACAAGCCTGCTGTAGTTAACCCCGTCTGAATGATGACCAAAATATACTGATGAGTTCAATTAAGTTTATTGTACATCACACAAAAAATGAAGCGTTAGTTTTACTGCAGAAAATCACTGTAAGAATAAACACAGTATAAGAAGAGCGCATTAAGTCTTATCCATAAACTCTCTCTCTCTCTCTCTCTCTCATTATCATGGAACATAACGTTACACAGCGAAGTACACAAAACACTCGTTACAACTAACAGTAAACAAATATATACACACCTTTTCAGTGGGTGCTTTATAAACTGGTAAACTGTATATCAGTAAAACGACTCGATGAGCTCGAGCTGTCATAAAGTGCTCGCTCTCACTTTAATTTCTGCGTGATCAGTAACGTTAGTCCGGTCGCTCCGGAGACTGTAAGCTGGATCACGAGAGCAGTTGTACTGATCAATCCTCGAGTAACAACGAGAGTAAATGAAGACTGCTATGTTTATTCTAACATCCAAAAAACAAAACACCTCAATCGCTCTCGGAGACATTCTACAGCTTCTCCAGCGTCAAAACAATGGCGGACTGTGTCCAGCTGACTCAGGGCGGGTCTATGCTCAAACTGCAGTGTCAATCAACAGTCGTGGGCGGGGCTTATGCAATTCTACGTCACATTGCATTGATTCTGAGAGCAGCTAGTTCTGAGACAATGCTTATGATTTATGGGGATTTAAAAAGAAAACACTGGTTGGATTTTTATCATTATAGGGTTGTTGTGTACACACACTGCCAACACACATTTATGTTCAAACACCATGTAAAAGTGAATTTTGCATAATAGGTGCCCTTTAAATAATCAGAACAAAGCTTAATGACCCGACCAAAGCATGATGTAAAGTAAAATTACATCATGACACCACTGATTGACTGATTGCAACACAAAAACAAACACATTCCAAAACCCTTCACTACTGACTATCATGAATAACAAACTTCATTGGAACAAACTTATTTTCTACAATTACCCTGTTGCATTGATCAACAACAAGACAGCAAGTTGATTGTGTAAATGTTTAGTGAACCAAGAGTTTCCAACCAATCACAAGCTGCCCTTGCTGAACAAGCTGTAAAGAGGAGAGATAAACAGACAGTTTTTCTTTCAAGTGCTTATGCTAATTCATAATTTCCATATCAAACACGAGCATGCCCATGCTAGAAACCGACATGGCTATGATGACAACATGACCATGCTGATTTCAAAGTTCACTACCACAGTACATTAGAATTGAAGGTATTTGCCATTGCCATGTCCTTTTTTTTTTTGGAATCAAAAGGTATTACATCTCCCATTCAGCCATTCCAATCCAACGCAGCATTAATACAACATCACCCTGTAAATAAAACATGAATCACTGCTTATTTCACAACAAAGTGGCGCGTTTAGATCAGGCACAAGCTCTCAAGCTCGCTCCCGTCTGCACACATCCCAGAGCGTTTAACAAGCCGTGGATCTGAAGGTTCACACAGCCACTGAAATCATCTGATCATGAGCTCCCTGGTTCCATGTAAACACTCCGCTGTCCTATTAACCAAGTCATGTTTTATAATTTATCATTAAAAAATATTAAAAGTTTGGAAATGGCTTTCAAGTCTGTTAGCATAAAAAACCCCAATGATTACTCAGTTTGGACTGAGTTTTTATCTTGGTATTTTGATGGCTTGTCTGTTCCCTCTGGATTGTGTTCTGTTGATATAATGATGTGTTATATCAAAGATTAGCAAATGAGAAAATCAGAAGCCAACAAACTCCGAGATCACATCATTAAAGACAAAATACAAGCATACTAGCATGCTAATATAGTCTGTACTAGCATGCTAATCTGCTGTACAGCCAAAACAATCTTTGTTGCATTCATTTCCTGTAATCGCCGTAACACTGCTTTGAAACAATCTGTATTGTAAAAAGCGCTATTCAAATGAAGGTGACTTGACTTGTCTTGATTTAAATTTTAATATTACAACCGGTATTTCTGCCATATAGAATAGCATATACAGTACAGGATAATATATAATAGCATACTAGCATACTATGCATGAAGTGTCCAACATTCCACACCAGATTTTTTGGTTAATTAAGTACAGCACATCATCCAGGTATTTGAAGTATTTTTCTTTTTGGAACTTTTAGTGTGAACACTTTATACTAAATGGCATTTAATAGTGTATATGTACGGTACCTATAACTGTACTAACTGCCACATGGAAAATACATGCTAGCATATATACTAGGATGTACAAAAAATTATGGAATTGATTATAATTTTTGTCCATTCAAAAGTAATGAGTATTTTTTAAAGATTTGGTACTACTAAGGTTATCTTTGAAAAATCCAAAGCTTGAGCAGAATCCCAGAAGTAGCGTAACAGATTGTGAGATTGTCACTTTATCAATAATCCGATTATGAATCGTCAGTTTGATTCTGTCAGGCTGTTTTTTGCGATTTTTTCGTGTAGGACCATCAGTAGCAGACTGTGGGTGGTCTGTCTGAGTCTCAGATTAGGAGTATGATTGTTTATTAGAGATGTCGTTCCTGAAACAACAAAGGATGATCCAGGAACATGTCCAATTTAACAAATCACGTTAATCCACGAGTGACATACTGTATGTGTGTGGTTGTACTGTACGTGTGAATGAATGGAAACTATAAAGAAGCCAAGATAAATATTACTATTTTTTGCTTTTAAAAACAGTGGCATTACCAAGGTTATCTCCCATCCATCAATGAATGACTCACTCTCTAGTGACATTTATGCTCACACACACTCTTACACTTCTCTGACTCACAGTGTAATAGTGAGGGGGAGGCAGAGGAGGACAGAACATAATACAATCACAGCACTGGGTGAAAACACACTGGATACTTTGCAAGATGAGCACTGGACCATAAGAGGCATGTGGGTGTTAAATCAACTACAGGCACTTCTAATGCCCCGGTGCGTGATAAAAAAAACTTAAAAAAAACTATACCAGATCTTGGGATGGTAATGTTTAAAATGTAAACCTGTTTTTGAAAGAAGTCTCTTATGCTCACCACGGTTGCCTTTATTTGTTAAAAAATGCAGTAAAAACAGTAATATTGTGTTATATTATTACAATTTAAAAGAACTGGTTTCTATTTGAGTATATTTTAAATTAGATTTATATCTCTGTGATGGCAAAGTTTAATTTTAAGCATCATTACTCCCGTCTTCAGTGTCACATGACATGATCCTTCAGAAATCATTCTAATTACGATCGCAGTAAACAAGGTCCACAGAAGAAGATCAGATGAATTCAAAAACAAAAGTATTTAATCAAACATTCTCAGATAATCCACAGGTAACATGTGATACACAAACACTAACCAACAATCAAGGCAGAGAAACGAGGAACTTAATAACACACAGAGAACCAACTAAAAGACTAACAGGTGTGATGATCAGATGAATTGCTATAGTAACTAATGATGGCGGGAAACATGAACAAAGACAACAGGAAATGAAAAGCAAACTAAAAGTCCATGATAATGAGACTAAACGAGAAAACGACTGAATATCGCTGACACTTATATTCTGATTTGGTTCTCAAAAAACAATTCTTATTATTACCAATGATAAAAACAGTTGAGTTGCTAAATATTTTTGTAAAATCATTTATAGGAAATGTGATGCATTTCCCCCCCAGGATTAGTAATAGAAAGTTCAAAACAACAGTATTTATTTCTTTAAAAAAATGTATAGCTTAGCATAAATCATTGAATCTGATTAGACCGCTAGCATCTCTCTCAAAAAAATGACCAAAGAGTTTCAATATTTTTCCTATTTAAAACTTGACTCTTCTGTAGTTACATCATGTACTAAGACCAACAGAAAATTTAAAGTTGTGATTTTCTAGGCTGATATGGCTACGAACTATACGCTCATTCCTGCGTAATAATCAAGGAACTGTGCTGCCATACCATGGGTGTAGCAGGCGCAATGATATTACGCAGCGCCTGAAAATAGTCCCCAGCTGGGTAACTTCCAACGTGACCGGCACTAAGTTTGTAATAACATTGTGCCTGCTGGTACGGCAGCACAGTTCCTTGATGTTCCTTTAAAAGATAAAAATCGATCATAAAAAAATTATAATAATTAAATATAATAATCTAAACAAAGACTCAAGTAATCATAAACTATTTAATTTTTGTATTAATATTTGTACAAATATTTAATATTATCAATTTTTACCAAAAAAATACAATTGTCCTTTTGGTGCCACTTCCATCACAACCAACAATTTGACATAATTTTTTATTATTTTATGATCTAAAATCACATTGTGTCAAATCATGTAAAACATTTTTAACACATGTGCACAGGATGCATAAAATGAAATTAGCCATATTAAGTCAAATGAGCCTAGCCTAGAAAGAAGTACCCATTCACAGAATGAAGGGGTTTGTGTGTGTGTGTGTGTGTGTGTGTGTGTGTGTGTGTGTGTGTGTGTGTGTTTTTTTTTTTTTTGTGTGTGTGTGTGTGTGTGTGTGTGTGTGTTTTTGTGTGTGTGTGTGCAATGTCATGTTCAGAGAGGTGTAATTAGCCAGGGCAGCAGCACTATGCGCAAATGTCTAACTAGGTCTAGTGCAGACAAAAAGGTATGACCTCCTCTTTCACACAGAAACAGGAGAGGTGTTTGCAATAAAAGCAAATTGAAAAACCAAAATGATGGAAAGTCCAGCAAAAACATTCATTATGTAACGGAGTGAATGGTGCTGTAAAGAGAGGAGAGGTGTGAATCTGAAGAGAGTGACGACAAGACACTAGAACTGGACAAAACAGCTGAGAACCCGAATAAAACGTAGGATATAATGGGAAAGGCATATGCAAAAGTTCTTTGTTATTGTTCAGTAGATAAATTAGTTTGACAAGCTAGAGCTTGCACATGGAATGATTAACCTTGCAATAATTGCTTCCTCTGTTTCTGTGCTAAAAAATGACTTTCATTACAAAATTACATGCGCTGCCATCTGCTGATTTAAAATATAACGTTCACAGATGGATGGGTGCTGGAGACTTTCTCTGACATAGAAGCATATCACAGTTTTTGTTTCAGTTCTTTTATATTTTGGAACTTTCTTAAAAAATAATAAAGAAGATTGATGAAAATGTAGAAATTTTGAAAAAAGTTCACGCTGCTTTTTCCTCATACAACGAAAGAGTGCTATAATAGTACCATAAAAGTTCACATGATTATAATTTGTAAGAACTTGTAAATTGTAAGCACTTTAGCAGAGCATACATTTTTTTTTAGCAGATAACATCTTAAATCTCATATGGACTTATTTTATGGTACTTTATGGCAATTTCTTGTCATTTCAACAGCTTGACAGCCCATGGAATATTTGTGAACAATCTTCAAAATTTGTTTTGTATGAAAAAATTATAAAAAAAAAACCTTGGTGATATTGATACTAATATTAAGCGGCAGTGAGCGGAGGTTTAACCCTAAGTGCCGGGTCAAAAGCCAGGTATTTGGATGCATTGCTCCAGTGGCCCTGAACCACAATCTTGAAGATCATTTCCATCTGACATGCTCATGTGTATGTGAGCAAGGTCACGGAAAGGGGGAAATTAACGGAAATTAAAAGTCTTCGAATGTTTATGTAGCCTGTGACATTCCTAAAGTCATACACATAGCTATGACATTAATAAATCACATGAAAGAACCATCCTGCACACTGTGATCCTTGAACTGTCTGCAAGTCTCTCACATTAGAGCTGCAGATACTGAGATCTCAAATGGCCTCGACAGATTGTATGGGTTTACAGCTTATCTTCCCATCCATCATTCAATATTACACCTCACCTCCGGAGAGAACGAGCCAAGATGGCATCTGCTGTATGAGGCTGAACAGTGTTGACCGACACAACGGTCCACTTGGATCCGAAAGACACGGGGTCGGGTTCGATTATTAGTGGCCTTGGGTCTCAGGTCATTTAAAATAAATGAGCTTTTTCCGAATGGACCCGAGACGACCCGAATTCTTTTAAACTATGTCGGCCATTTAATATAATGAAATAATATTTAATTATTTAGATAATTACTGTGATTTAAAAAATAATAATTATGTCATCTCTAATCATCAGGTAAATAACATTAAGCCAAAAGTTATAGGACGTATGAGGTTAGTGATGACGAGTGCAGGGGTGTAACGATACCCTCATGTCACGATTCGATACATATCACGATACTGATCCGGGGGGTTTCCTGACTGACTGCGGGGCTAGGCTGTGCGCACACATCAGCATCAGTGCTGTTTACGTTCGGGTCCAGTCAGGTGAGAAAATAAATGGGTCAGATTCGGGTCGAGTTTTTCTTAAAAAAAAGAAATCGGGTCGATACATGTCAACTTATTCTACTAACACCTAACCCTAACCGAACAGTCTACTAAAACTCTAATGAGAGGTAGTTGACATGTAGTTGCATGCAAAATTACTTTAACTTTAGTAGAGTGTCTAAAGTAGACCATCGAAATAAAGTATAACCAAAATACATGATTAAAGGTGCAGTCTGTAAGAAATGCAGCTAGTGGTTGAAATAGGTACTGCACTCCAAATATGTTTTTTTTTCCGCCCCCTCCTCCTCAGACTCGACGCTAAATTTTTGAGGACATGCAACAAGAACGAGCGAATTGACAATGAAAGCCGAGCAGACTTAAGTAAGTTGATGAGTTAATTTATCCGCGTTTTTATTATGCTCTCTTAGAGTATTTAGATGGATACCAAGGCTTTTTAGGTTGAGTAGAATCTGCAATCTCTTTGTTTGCCGGCTGCAATGCGCTGTGTTTCCTGCCAACTGGCATCCCGGGGTGTCGAAATACTATTGGGTAAATTTGCAGTGGGCAGGATCACACAGACCAAAACAAAAACAGACATTCCAACACGGAACGCACATTTCAAAGTAAAATAACTGGCTCTAGCCTTGGTCTTGGAAACGAACATGTCCTCAGCATGTGTCCTCAATTACTGCGAACATATTATGGTATTTGTATGCTTTAGTAGAGTGAGTTAAAAAGTTACATACTGCACCTTTAAATATTATATTTGTGTATAAAATTGTTCTCAACTGAGCTTCCAAAAGTCAGTCAAACCAGGATATACACCAATCTCTTGGTCGAGTGCAGATTTGTGGATGTCCGTCAGGATGGCACATAATCAATCCCACTGAAACACTCTTTACATGCTGGCTTTGCTCATCTCATCTTTTGCAGTGCCTTACACAGTCTTGTTGTGACACTCTACAGTTTACAGAGCATAAGGGAAATCTGCATGTGTGGCAGAAGCGTTAAATGATTTCTAGTTCACGATTGCACACAAGAACCATTCCAATCTAAGGAACATCTGAAAATAGGACACAATCAGCATTAATGCTTTGCTAGGTGCACACATGCAGCGGACGGCGACATGTCCACTCTACATGATGAGCACCCAGTGGAAAATTGAACAAGCTTCCCTGTAGCGAGAACCACACTGGATCACAGTGATAAACCAGGCACTGAGTCAAGCAGAAAATGCAAAATGAAGGTGCAGGGAAAAGGCATAGGTGTTTAGCCAAAGCATTGATTAGCACAGTGCTTTTTTCAGAGACACTCAATAACTAGCAAGTCTGGCGGTTTCCCAAAAGAACAGATGTAAACACTGTTCTTTTGGTAATGAACCTTTATATCCTCCCATGACCCCCTCGCTCTTTTATAAATGGTGTTTAATCTCTGTCACATTAATTGGTCTGGGAAACCATCTGAAATTAGTATTCAGAAGCAGCTTATGCCTTTAACCTTGAGATAAAAGTCTAACAAGTTACAGAATAAGATGCAGAAACCTTCTGAGACACGTTTACACCTGGTGTCAACATCTGTATCTGGGAAGAGTAATAACTTTTTTTTCTCTGCACCTTAAATATATAGTGTACAACAATAAGACTTTTAAGACTTTTTTTTATTTGATTAAAAGTAACAGTAAAAAACATTTTTTTACAAAGGATATCTATTTAAAATAAATGTTCTTTTGAATTTTGTAATCAAAGAACATTTTTTATCACGGTTTCCACAAAAATGTATGTAAAAATGTTTTTGAGAAAACAAATGCACCCTTAATGAACAAAATAAGAGAACATAATAAGAGACTTGATAAAATCAATCAATCTAACCAACAATCTTTGCCAGTTTTTGTTTCAAAAAATATTATGCATTCGGAAATCGACAACGGATTGAAATTTGACAGACAAATTGCCTCTGTAGTGGGCTCTAGTTTTTTTTATCTTCGTTCTCTCTCTAAAATTAAAATCTTTCTTTCTAACGCCTCTCTAGAGGTTGCTATCCACGCCTTTATTACATCTTGGCTGGATTACTGCAACTCTCTGTGTTATGGTGTTTCAAAGACTCAGATCTCCCGTCTACAAGTTGTTCAAAATGCAGCAGCTAGATTCTTGAAGGGATGTAAAAAATGTGATCATGTTACACCCCTTCTGAGATCTCTACATTGGTTACCTGTTCAGTATAGAATTGAATATAAAATTCTATTACTTGTCTACAAATCCTTCAATAATCTTGCACCATCTTATTTAACGGACTTACTTCACCTGTACACTCCTAAGAGAGGACTTAGATCGGGAAACACATTTCTCCTTCAGATTCCCAGAACCCGCTTGAAATAAAGGGGAAATAGAGCCTTTGAAGTGGCTGGCCCCACTCTCTAATCCCACTCAATAATCTCCCGACCCAAATTAAAATGGCTTCCACTTTGTCTGAGTTTAAAGTTGCACTTAAAACTCACCTGTTTGTCTCGGCTTTTAACATGTAATTTATCCTGTTTTTATTAAGTGATAAACGGAACTTGAACTTGAACTTGATGAATTCATAAATACCACTATGTATATCAATATCAATAAAATTTGTTTTTGAGAGGTTGCTATCACAAAATTGTACATCCTGAACGAACCGTGTCTTGCCAAATGAACTGATATTTTAAGATATTTACTGATCTTTTACAATATTAGACAGAAGACACATTTGAGATGCAAGTCAATATCAGATGTACAGTAAATGGCAATATGTCTCATTTGAACACTTGTGATCAAGTCAAGTCATCTTCATTTATATAGCGCTTTTAACAATGTAGACTGTTTCAAAGCAGCTTTACAGTGATAAACTGATACTTTAAGGCAACAGAGATTGTTTTGGCTTCATAGCGGTTCTTGAATAAAGATATTTTCCAGCTAAAGTTAGTTTTGATTGATTCACTTCCGTCGCAACGATCATTAGTTATCAAATTAGGGGCCGCTAAGACGACACCGTTCTCTCTACACAGACTTTAAACGCGAACCTGTGAGAAACGCTGATGGCGCTCACGTGCGCATCAAGAATTAATTATATAGTTATGCGCATTTGAATATATGTGCGCAGGTTTGTAATTCCCTACAAACCAAGCCTTAAACTACTTGTCTGGCCTTAACATTTTTATACAGAATTGTATGACTTCGGGGTAGATACGCGAAACCGAAATTATCCCAACAACGCTTTATCTGTAGAGTGGTAAAGTGATCCTTCACAGGGGAGAGACCACACAACGTTTTTACTGGAATACCATTAAACAGAGAGACAATGAATTATCTAAAATATAGTCTCCTTTGTCTTCCATAATTTTAGCTGTTGACATGCTAACAGACTGATGCTAAATAAAATCTCTCTTTGACAGTCGCACAAAGGATTATTTTAAAGCTAAAATGTGAACAAAACCAAAACAATGAATCCAACCAACAAATAAAATTCCATTGGTGTCTCTTTGGGAGTTGGCAGTCTTTTAAAGTTAGGGGTAGTTACCCCAGAGGATTGTGGGTCGCTCTGGGCACTTCCTGTGTTGAGGGAGGGGCAGGGTGGAGCAGATGTGAGCTCATAGATAAGGAGGGAACCATAACACCCTCTGATAATGGCTTCCTGTTTTGTGATTTAAGTTGCGTTGGTCCTCTGCAATGCCTCTGAACTTTCGGATGTTTATCCAATCAGGAGGGCGGACGAACGAGGTGCTTCGGGCAACGGAATAATCAATTTGTTTTCCGAATACATCAAATCTGTCATTTAAAGGGGGCACCAACAGTTTACTTTGGCTGCACAGGAAGTAAACATTTTAAACAGGAAATTCCTAACACGTAAGTAATGTCACTGGGCTATTCCTGCTCAAAATAGCTGTGACAATGAAATAATGGCCAGGCAGTGAAACAGTGCTTTGGGACTTTTGAAGGAGCATTCCTTTTGTATTCCAATTTAGGATGTTATTTGGCAAAAGCCATTTTATTCAAATAGCCCCACGATACCATCTGCACTTCAGGGAGAACAGCAATCACGCCATAACCGCATGAGAAAGCCATCCGCTAAATTTAGTTTACTTTAAAAAAATGGTGCCATCTCTACAGATGAGCGTGTAGATGAACAGATAGACATGGAAGACACAAACAAACTGACAGTGAGACAAAGAAGGCACACCTTAAGAAAAAAAATTGCTTTTCACTATTCCCATAGTGTTATTGCAGAAAAAAAAAATCTTTGTATTGAACATTTATGGAACAACAGATTTTGTGTGAAAATAAATCACAAAAGGGGTTTATTTTTATTTAAAAAGTTGGTGAAGCCGGCTTTTTAACCCACACACGGGGGGTTTAATAATGTCACGGGACATTTAATAATGTCTAGGAGGTAATGCTCCTAGAACTGTACTCGCAAATGCTGACCAAGTATTTGAAGGTTGAGCAGTGAGCTCATTGGCTACTGATACGGCAGGAACCAATCAGCTGTGCCCTATAGAGAATGATGTGATTGGACCTCAGCCTGTGCAATCTAGAGTTTCATGACAGAATTTTTTTGCTTGTAAGTGTATAATATATATCTAAAGTGGATGTTGAATACTGATCAAGCATGTCAAATTAGGTAAATGCTTTAAATGTTATAGTTTTGACAATATTTAATCTATTGAATAATTTATTCAATACTATTATTATGTTAATCTAAAATTATTCTAAACATTTGTATGCTTCTAAAGTTCTTCATATTCAAGATTCTCATGTTTTAGATGCTGCCGATACATTACCTGTATAATGTACATTTTGGTGTATGTGTGCAGATGTACGAACAGTTCACATATATGGAGATTTCAAAGCCTGCAGAGCACCAGAACCACCATCAGTGTCCCTACAGTCTCAGATCCGACAGCGCTCAGAAACACTCTGAATTCAAACATAAAAATGAGCTGAATCTCTCCAAGCACTGAAAACACTTTTTCCCTATAGACAAACTCTATTGAGATCACTTTGAACGAATGGCTAAAACACACCTGAGCCTGAAAAGTATGTTTCATTGAAACTTTTCGAATGATATCAGACCTTTTGTTAACACTCATGTTGGATCTCTGTGAGCATGGAGTCTAACAGAATTCTCTGTGATGAAATCTCTTTTTAAAGTTGTTTTACAGAGAGAAAGTCTTCTCTGTCCGACCTCGTGTTCCCGATACATTTCACACTTTCGTGTTGGATCTCAGCCAGACTGATATCAAGCGCGTGTCACCAATACTAATATTCTGCAAGTGTTCTGAGTCAAGAGCCAAAATAACAGACTAAGATAACATAGATGGGATGTGCTGATGGGATTTTAAAATGGTTTAATGAGCAAGATTGTTTTCTGCTGACCGATCTACGGAATTGATAAAGACCACTCATGTATAAATACTGTGTTAAAAAAAAAGTAATGTTAGAAGTATATATAAGTATATACAATTATACACCAATGCCAGACTAGCCAAAATACACCCAGACAGAAGCAACACTTGCAACACTTATTTTTGGTTTAAAATATTTGACACTTTTGAAAAAAACTTGAATATATTAGTCACTCCAAACCCTTCTAGAGCTCGGTTTGAAATTCATTTAAAGCCTAATTTGTCCTCATACATCCAAGAGGTTGTTGCTTTCACCACACCATTGGCCAGGAGGCTTATTCTCTTTAAGTGGAAACATGCATCCCCTGGATAAAAGAAATTCTCGTGTGTTTAAAGCTGGAACAAATCAGTTTCTCTTTAAAAGGAACTCTAAAAACCTTGCATAAAACATGTTAGCCTAGGGGTGATGAACTGAGAAATCAAATTTTCCTGGAGCTTTTGACATATAAGAGGTCATCGTACTATAAGAATATCCTGTAAGGTGCTGAACTGAAAACTTCATTGTTAGTCCAATAAAAGCTTTTATTGACACCAGGCACAGCGAACGACAGGTTTTTCAAAGTGGGGATCTATGACGTCAAAGGGTATCAAACACCGCCTCCACAGAAGAAGATCAACGCCTACTTCAACACTGCCTGTTTAGCCCTGCCCACCGATTCATGCATTACATGAAACTCATTATAATATGCAAAACTGTTATCCAATCATAGCAGTGGGCGTTTACATACAAGTCTTCAATGCGACACGCCCATAAAAACCGAGCGTTTCAGGAGCTAGGCTCAAAACCAGGGTAGAAAATAGCCTATTACTTATTCATTTTGATATTTTTGAATGTAAAAACCAAGCGAACGTCATAAGTTGACCTCAGACATCAATATATATATATATATTTTAAAGCCAGTTCATGACCCCTTTAAATTATATTAATACCATTAATCTGTCACTTGAAACTGCAGAAGAGGATTAACTTTTTTTCCCTCTCAGACATTTATTGTATTATTTAACTATTACTGGGTGGTTGTCCTTGGGATGCTATGGGTGGATGAAATGTGGGGGGTGGGGGGGATGCTGAACTGTGGTTTACCACATTTTTATATACAAGTTGTTGTATCTGCACAAAATGTCAATAAATATATTTTGAAATTAATCCTATATATGTGTATCATATGAGGATTCCACATACAGTAGTTGCTGGGACATTAGGATCCTTTATCAACCACCATGAAGGAACAGAGTTTTTAAAAACACTATAAATGGCTTATCAGTATTAAAAGGCTTTATTAACGCGAGACTTACTCAGCAGCTGGTGGGGCAGGACCTGCAGGCTTCTCTTCATGGTATCATGTGGTCCGGCTCCTCCTCCACAGTGCTCATGGTTCTCTGCAGGACAAAGGATAGACGGGAATTAATCATAATCTGATTATCATGCCAGTGCATTCCTGAACTTTTAATGAACTTCAAGAACATAATGAACTTTGCTATCATTAAAAAGGGTTGTGAGGCGACCAGCCCAAAAGAGCAACATTAGATCAACCAAATATGTGATGAGCATCTTTTTTATCAACCAATGAATGACAAAAGAGCGTCTGAAAAATAATAACTTGCACAAGCTGAAATTTATTTGACCTGTCATTAAAATTCCAGAGTTATTCCCCAGTGTTCAGGCATTTGACATGAGCCGACACTTTCGGTCTCAGGAAACTGTCACAGTGCTAAATGCAAATGGACACGGACACATTTTCTCTCAAGAGATAAGCGTCTATGAATGTGTGTGTGTGCCTTTGTGTGTGTGATTGTCAAGGTGTCAAAATTGTCTCATCTTGTCCTTGGGGTGCTGCGACTGAACCTCATCCCACCGCACAAGACATTGAGTCGATAAAGTATCTGAAATGAGATTTGAGCCCCCTTGGGTGAGAGGAAGTCTGAATCACATGCTAATCTAAACGTCTCGCCAACACAACCACATTGACCATGATACAGCGCATCATTGATCCCTTTTCATAATCTTTTCATTAAGAGCTGTCTGTCTTTCATAAGCATTGGATCAAATCGAGCCTTTTCTCAAGTAGAAACCAAACCACATCTAAATAGCTTTTGATCAATGCTATTTAACCAGACAGCACTGATTTTGAAGCTATAAGTAAATCTAAATGTATACACAAAGTAAGGAAAACAGCGCTCATACAACACATCTGCCTAATACAAGGCTCAAATAGATTCACAGGATTTTGAAAGATGGCTAATATGTTTTCCAAAAAAAAAAAAAAAATGGTTGAATTCTTTAAACAGTTGACACCTTTCTGTGTGGTAAAATAACAATGTGCTTTAGCATACTTGGACTGTCCTGTGAGTAGCCTACTTATTATGGAAAAATATAAGCTAAAAGAATATACTTAAAGGGACAGTTCAACAAAAGAATGTGGGTGACCAATCAGTTTATGGGCACCATTGACTTCCATAGGATTTTTTTTTCATACTATGGAAGTCAATAGGGCTCGTCAACTGTTTCTCTTCCGACATTGTTCAAAATCTCTTTTGTGTTCAGCAGAAGAAAAAAATTCAGGTGCACTTTATTTGACAGTATGTGCACTTACATGTACTTACAGTTTTCGAAAGTGCTGAATAATATAATGTAAAAACATGGGTAACGGTTAAGTTTAGGTGTAGATTCAGGGTTACAACCTAGTTATTATTACCCAGTTATTGTAATAACTATAATAAGTACATATTATGTACATGAGGAACAGGACTGCAAAATAAAGTGCTAACAAAAATTCATACAGGGTGAGAAAATTATGATATTATATTATTTTTATTATTATTATATTTATTATTATTATATTATTATTATTATTATAGTTAAACATTTTGGGTGAATTATCCCTTTAAATATGCTCTTTAAAGAATATGCCTTATTCACACACACACAAAAAACTGCTATTGCTGGAATCTTATTTATGAGATATTTGTGTACATTTTCTACAGATCATGGCAGCAGTTATTCATTAAATTATGATCAAATGATGGAAAAGAGTGTTACAATCTCTCTCTCTCTCTCTCTCTCTCTCTCTCTCTCTCTCTCTCTCTCACTCTCACTCTCACACACACACACACACACACGCACCTTATTATTTCTCATATCCAACTGCCTCACTTCTCAATGTAATTCAATTATTATCTATTATAAGACTTGATTTCAACAATCGGTTAATGAATATTTTTTGCAAATAATTTCCATTTGGTTCATTATATGTGCAGCCTGTTCAACAGGCGAGAGGTTATAAACCTGTTCCCGTAATCTTCATCTCATTATTGTTCAACACAGCCAGTCGAGAAAATTCAACCGCTGAGCTTTCTGACTTCTCAATCAATACAGATCATGATGTCTCAATCAATGAACACAACGCTTTTATGTGTGTGTGCAGTAGTCACTGCAGCGTCATCACGGCACCTGTGAGAACGTCTGTGATTCACAACACATTTTCAGTCAAATCAAACGTGTGTGTGAGTTTGTGTAGGAAGAAAGTCCATTTGTGAGTCATGCCCACCTGCGCCATGCAGGAGGTCAATAGACGCAAGCACATTTTCTCAGACAACAGAGGCGAGGTCAGTAGAGTAAAAACTACAAATACACAACAAATTGAGAGGCCACAAAACGAGGTACAACTCGCTGTCATTTTTTAGAGAGCGTGGCATTTGTACTTCTTTTCTAACAAACCACTGCATGGCAACTGGCACATACAGAGACCCTGCTTCAGTCACCATGGCAACCTGAACTGAAAATGATATTCAAATCTCGTCACAACTGTGAGAACAATACAGAGAAAATCAAACTTGACATGGAGATATTAGCCACGTGTGTTTTGAGCCCTTGAGCCAACAGACTGAAAAAACAGCCCTTTCCCAAGGTGATGTTTGGTTTACGTTAATGATGACGGTTTGCAGACGTCCCGGGTCAGTTTTGAGACAGCACCTCTAAATTGTCTGTCTGGAAGGACGAGGGCTTTAGAGATGAGCCAAGGTCAGCTGCGATGGTGTCATGAAATAAAAGCTGTCAATGGATCCCCTCAGATCGCTGGCGACAGGAATAAGAAAGCTTCGGCCTTTATGTTTGTCTGTATTTCACAGTTAGACTCCCAAAGGCGGAGAAATTGGCACGTCTGCTTCAGGGTTACTCATCAGGTTTGAAGCTTAAATAGAGGTTTGTGAAACCGCATTTGTTGCAAAAATAATGGTGAGCGGGGATAACGGGGCACAAACTAACGCTGGGCTAGTTGTAACACACATGGTTTAAAACTAAAACATACCAGTATGACGAAACTTAGTGTATTTAGTAGTTGCCATATCAACACTATAGCCTATAGAGAAATAATTGCGCCAAAATTTTTAAAATATTTGGAAGATATCATTGAACGTTTATTTAACTATAGCAAAATTTAATTTCTTAAGTTGATTTTTCATCTGTTTTTTGTGTTTATTTAAAACGAGACAAATCTGATATTATTTTAATCTTATATCTGGTATTTAACAGTTTAGATAGTTATTTAATGCTTTGCTAAGTAGCAGAAGACACTAGCCAGGTTTAAATCTGCAGTTGTGCAGTTGGGGAATGTTGTAACAATGTGCCCCTAATAGAACTATGCTATTCTATACTTTTATTAATTATATTGAGAAACCATGAGAAAAAATTAATTCACTGATCCCAAAGTCAATTGGGAAAAACTAAAACCCAAACTTATTGGAAACACGAACACTTGAACATACGTAAACTTTTTTTCATAACTCAACGTGGCGAGGTGAAACATACTATAAGTGGAATATTCCATGCATTGATTAATCGAAACAAAAATATGAGTAACAAAAATGCATCGCTTCATGCCAACTTATGGCATCAATGTAACCGACACCAGTAGAACAGTGGAGCATGGCACGAGTAAAACCAACGTCCCATGTTCAATTACCAGGACTGATGAAACTTGCATTACATTGCATTTGATGAAACAAATGCAACGTAAGTCACTTTGGATACAAGTATCTGCCAAATGCATAAATGTAAATTTTCCAGGTATAAATAAACATAATTTGCTACAAATGACATGATCCAGCATTTACACAAAATTAATTCTTATCGATGTTGATTTAATTGAATCTGGAAAATTAGATATTGAAAGAAGTTAATATTATATTTCCTTGCCTTTGCAACAGTAAAAAAAAAGTTGTTTTAGGGACAAAAAAGTTATTACATGTCCAATAAATAATTTTCTTTATAATAACATGCACCAGTGAATTGCGTGTATGACATAATTGAGAAAATAAAGAGGGCTGAGTTTGATTTCATGTTGACTAATTTACACAACACAGTACATGAAGTCATGAGAGCATTTGCAAACTCAATTATGTGCTTATTGTCTGTGAGGTCAGAGTGAGTCTCTCATGGTATCTTGTTCACTATAGTCAAGGTGATTGACTTGGAATATTGACTGCACTCACTCACTAATTCGTTTACAAGGACTCATTAATCCAATTAAACCTGGACCACTCTCACATTCACTATGTATTACATGACATCATTTCCTCTGGGCTTCTGCAGAAGCTAACAAGGTCTTGTAAGTCTAAGATAAGATTGTTTGACATGTGTTGCTGCTTTAAGAGAAGAAAGAGGAGCAATCCAGTTTTATCTGAGCTCCTGAAAATGCTATTTGCATATTATGTGCACTACACTGTAAAAAGTTATTGTTGGTTTAACGTAAAAAATAAGTTACCTGGGTTGCCTTAAAATTTTGAGTTTGTTGAAATTTAAAATTTGAGTTAATACAATGACGGAGATTGGTTTAATTAACATACACTCAAAATATTATGTTATCTGAACCACATTATCTAAGTTGATTTGACAAAAGATAAAAAGTTGTGATGACAAATCATGAAAATATTTTTCTGCAGTGCAATACCACATATTGTTTTTTTTCTGTTAAAGAAAAGATTTATATTAGAACCTGCTTGAAACTTAATTTGAAATAGTGAATAAAGGCTAAATATACCAGTTTAGCCCAAAACATAGCCTACTTTACCCACGTATGGGAATGCTAATGCGTCTAGCTAATCGAACTGAGCAAAATCTGCTTCAAAATATTCTGTTAAATCTGACACTTTTAAAAGGAAAAAGTTAACATTTTGGGAATGGGGTTTAACGTATCCCAAGAGGGTTAGAAGCAGGTCTGACGAGGGAGAATTACGGTAGTCCTTTGGTGTGTTAGTTTTGATGTTTCTCTGATGGTGATTAGCATGTGTGTTTGAGACAATTTTGAAAAATGACGCAATTTTCTTCTAAAAACAAACTTTGTTGTATTATTTTCATGTTATCACTGTGAAGCTGCTTTGATACAATCTGTATTGTAAAAAGCGCTATATAAATAAAGGGGACTTGACTTGAGGGTACGTTTACATAAGAACGATGTACTAAAAACGGAAAAGTTTTTCCTTTGCGTTATTCAGGTAAAGACGACAACATTGTCAAATCCCCGCCCTGATAGCACACGTACATCTCAGAGACGTCTATTTGATGAGCGTGTTTACATCTGGAAGACGTATTTTAGAGTGTTTGCTCCTCTGCAATACATCTATAGGACGTTTCCTGATGTCAAATAGACGTTTAGAAAATGTCTTTAAGATGTTTATGATTTAGGATGTATGTAAAACTGACATCTTAAAGACGTCTATAAGATGTTAGTAAACAGCAGAGGCTTTCCAGATGAAGTGATCTTTAACAGACATCTTGTAGACGTGTGTGGTCACACGGATCAGCAAAAACGATTAAAAACGCTGTATTATGCTGCCAGGCCAGTGGTTGGCGATGTCACTTTGTAAAGAAACACTATGTGCCAATAGACTGAACACGTAATACGCATGAGGTTTTCACAAATTCGGGTTTTTAGTTTACTCAGAAATAATAACGGTATAGTTTTCAAAAACTTGCATCTTGAATCCAGTTTTCAAAAGTTTGCGTTTTCAGGGCCTCAAAATTTTAGCCTTAAGAACACAATGTGAAGTATGAAAAATGGACATTTAAAAAAATTTTTTTGCACAATGTTACATTTAGCAGTTTTATTAAATTATTAGCAGAGTAGCATTAAATGAGTGTTAGATGCCGGCAAAGATCATTTAAATGTAAAAATAGTGAAAATGAGCATTTTAATTTTCAAACAATTAAATATACAACAGCAGCTAACAAGTAGTAAATGGTAATTAAATAGAATAATGGCTGTTTTAGTGCAAAAACACTGACTAATATATACATACTATTAAAAAAATTGAGGTCAATAAGGTTTTTTAAATAAGGCTCACCAAGGCTGCATTCATAAATACAGTAAAACCAGTAATATTGTAAAATATTAAGGGGGTAACGATAAAAATAACAGAATAAAAATCTGAAAATACTGAATTATTTTAGATGAATATGCTTACACTCTGTCACCGACTAGATATTTAAAATAATGTAGAGCACTTTTTACTGGTAACATAAGACATTTGGGATTATCAGGACCCTCAAATAACCCCCCATTGCATTATTATATATTATATTGTAGTTTAATGTAGTACTGACACTAAAACTCTGAAAACTTGAACTTTTTCTTTAATTTTGGGTGAACTATACACAATACATAGTCACTATCCATGATACTTGCATTTTTGTATTGCGATATATTGTGACACAATATTGCTACACCCCTATAAAATATTATAACAAATTAAATAAACAGTTTTATATGTTCATATATTTTAAAATCCAATTTATTCCTGTGATGCAAAACTGAATTTCCAGTCTTCAGTGTCACATGATCATTCTAATATGCTGATTTGGTACATTTCTTATTATAATCAATTATGAAAACAGTTTTTGTAACATTATACATGTCTTTACTGTCACTTTTTATATAACTTAATGAATCTTACTTGCCCCAAACCTATGTGTATACACATATATAATCTTATAATATTGTCATATTAACCCTATAATAATTAAATCCACATCTGATTGTCTCCACAGGATTTGATGTTTCATGAGCATATATGAAACCACAAATGATCAGAAAATCATCTTCTGCATCATCAGTATTCAGTATTCAATAAAAGCGCCATGTTCCATGTCCCGAGATTAAAAATTAATCTATGTAAAAATGAATCACAAGGCTACGAGCAGCACTGCGTGGATACCAGTGCGGGGTTCTGCTGAATCACGACTGGTTCTTCAGCGATGAATTGCAGCTGCTGCGTCACTCGGCCGGCCCCCGGGAGACGTGTAATCAATCAGACACGGGCCGTCACAGCTGCAGGGCTCTGCACCAGCCCATTAAAAGTGCATTACCTTCCCAGCATGCCTTTCACGTCTCCCACGAGGAAGGCGACGAAACCCGTCAGAGTCTCTAACACCAAAAAAAAGCCAAAGGGCCTCTTAAAATGATGTCCCTTCATAAGACACACAGCACAACAGCGCATTTAGCTCAGTGATTAAGCGCTAAATGAATCGTAAAAGATGTTGTCTTAACAATGTCGGTTCACTTTTGAAAAACTTTCAATCAAGCTGGATGGGGGCGGTATTACAAAATGTATTATTTTATATCACAATATATTGCAATAGTTATTTTTGCCAGAGATTTAACTGAAAAAAAAAAGTATTTATCGTAGCTTGCAAAACTTTTTTTTTTTTTTATGCACATGAAGGTCTTTGATCATTGTGAGGTTTTTTTTATTAAATGAAAATGTATTTAAAAATGTTTTATTAAACAAGTTTGATATATTATTTAAATAATGCTTTTTATCTTTTGAATAATTTAGTGAAGTAAATATTTTACAAATGAAAATTTTTTTTTTGTAATGATACTTTCTCTACTGGCATAAGTGCACAAACATACTGTTGCTTTTATTGTGGTATATAAATAAAAGTTGATTTGATTTACCTCACGCCTGCTAACGTCATTCTGTCATGCTTTAAGTTATGATACTTTTAACAGTTCAAAACAGACTTAAAGGGTTAGTTCACCCAAAAATTGTGTGAGTGAACTCGCCCCCCGAGTGAGTTCACGTCGTGTAACAGCGCAGCGCTTCTGGGTTGAAAGTCAGAACGTAGGCTCACTATTGGCCGACTCTGGTCATTTGTGTGATGCTGGTGATTATTTTATATCACAATGTCACACATGTGTGTGATAATGATGATTATTTTATATCACAATATATTGCAATAGTTATTTTTTGCCAGAGATTTAACTGAAAAAAAAAAAAGTATTTATCGTAGCTTGCAAAACTTTTTTTTTTTTTAATGCACATGAAGGTCTTTGATCATTGTGAGGTTTTTTTTTATTAAATGAAAATGTATTTAAAAATGTTTTATTAAACAAGTTTGATATATTATTTAAATAATGCTTTTTATCTTTTGAATAATTTAGTGAAGTAAATATTTTACAAATGAAAAAAAAAAAATCTCTACTGGCATAAGTGCACAAACAGCTTTAAGTTATGATACTTTTAACAGTTCAAAACAGACTTAAAGGGTTAGTTCACCCAAAAATTGTGTGAGTGAACTCGCCCTCTGAGTGAGTTCACGTCGTGTAACAGCGCAGCGCTTCTGGGTTGAACGTCAGAACGTAGGCTCACTATTGGCCGACTCTGGTCATGTGTGTGATGCTGGCCAATAGTGAGCCTACGTTCTGACGTACAACCCAGAAGTGCTGCGCTGTTGCACGTGAACTCACTCAGAGGCCAAGACAGAAGAAAATGAGTAGTTGAATAAAGTTTTTGTGCTTGAATAAAGCACAAAAAGTTTTCCTGTCGCTTGATAAACTTAAGGTTGAGCCACTGTAGTCACTTGGACTATTTTAACGATGTCTTTACTAACTTTCTGGGCCGACAAGTTTAAATTACAATAAAAGCCAATGGAGGAGTGAGACAGCTCTCAGATTTAATCAAATGTATCTTTGTGTTCCGAAGATGTACGAAAGTCTTACGGGGTTGGAACAACATGAAGGTGAGTAATTACTGACAGAAGTTTAATTTTTGGGTGAACTAACCCGTTAAAACAGTAAAATTAGAGATGCACAAATTACCTTATCAATTATCTGTCAATATTTTTTGTATTTTTAATTATCAGCCCAGTATTGGATATTTAATTGTATGCTCAAGGTTAATCTTTTAGAACAAAATAACAAAAATGAAATTAATTTAAATAATAATAAAAAATGTTTACGGTACATGTTGTGATGCCTAAATTCATTAACATTTGAATTATTCATTTTAGTCTTTAGTGTGCAATTATTCTTTCATTTAGACAAATGTATAAAGGATAATAGAATAATTGTCGTCCATAACATGCATCAGTATCACCCAAAAAATGTATATTGGTGCGTCCCTAAAACTAAAACGGACAGCTAAGCAATACACATAGCTGTGTTCAGACATCAACACAACAAATGTAAACAACTAACCATCTAGCCTAGGTCACTGGAATATTAAATCTGCTATTATTAGCAAGTTGAGAGCTCTTGGGTAAATAATTAGCATCTAAAATTCAAGGCATTAGAATGGAGGCATTAGAAACTGCTCAGAAATGGAGGGTTTGAGCTGTGTGTCACGAAGCATGGCACATAAAAAGGTACATGTGTAGGTGTATGAATGAGTGTGTGTGTAGATGATGGATGTGCCATCAAAGATTAACACAAAAGTCATTCTCAGAGAACTCGTGGGTTTGATACTGTGTGGGTGAATCAGCTCAGACGCTTCACTAAGAGGGAAATGGGTCGAATGAGTCTACAATAGCGAACCATTCACTTACAATATACTACACTTATATAAAGAATAGCCAATAAAAAAATGTTTAAAATTCGGTAACACTTTGTTATACGTGTCCTTGTTACACGTGTTACATGTAAATACTGTAGTAGTAACTGTAAATTATGCATAATTACATGAAAATAACCCTAAACCAAAACCTAACCCAGTAAGTAGGCTACATGTAGTTAATTGTTATTTCACACTGTAACATAGACACCTTAACATAAAGTGTAACAGAAAATTCCTTATTTTTTGCTTTATAGAGCTCATATTATTGAAAATATGCAGAGGTTAGCCAATCATAACAACAGTTATTTAAAAAAAAAAATTTGACTAGAGGTCCACCGATATATCACCAAGGCCAATCAATATTTGGGATTTTTAATTATCGCTATTGGCTAACAAGTTTTTCTTGTGTTGTTGGTGGGACCTTTATTTTGACAATGCTGAGAACCCAGCGCAGACACACTTGAGCTCCCATTTTCCGTCATTAATTATTTGTTTAAAAGTTTTGACTAGTCATTGAAAGGCAAATGCTATACTTCATTCATTGTCTGCATTCAGCAAGTCTTTGAATATCTAAAGGCCAATTCACACTGCACAGACAGATGCCAACAAACACATTTTTGGGGTTTTGTCAGATCAGTGTGTTACCCCTTTCGGCGTCTGTTGGCGTTGGTTGGTGTTTGTTTTCACCCGACTGAACATGTTCAATCAGCGTTAGTCAGTGTCTGTTGGGGCAGTGTGAACATGACAGTTATTTTTCATAAAATTCTAAATCAAACTGCCAACTTGTTTGTTTGTTTGTCTGTGGTGTGAATTGGCCTTAAGAAACATTCAATGCCTAAAATCTTGCAAACTTCTGGAAATCCAGCTGTTAGTTCTTGTTGTGTGCGTAACGTTATTCTTTATAAAATGTGTGTTCTGTGTGTGACGGTTCACCCATGCGAAGGATCCGAGCCGTGTGAATTGGATACGAATATCTGGACACGCACAAGAAAGCAACTTTGAATCCTTGTTTATGTTATATTTATGTCATATTTACTGTGGACTGTATTCAAAATTAGCATGGCCTGGTCTTTGAAAAAATTATTCCCAATCCATACAGATTTACCAGATTACTGAGTGTACTGTTGCGTATTTAATTGTTGTTTACTTCTTTTTATTCATGTTTTTTAACAGCATCTTTATTTGTAAAAAAAAAAGAAAAAAAAAAAGGATTGAATCAAGAAGTTGCTATTTGAAGTATAGATCTGTTTATTTTACTCATTTATTTTATATCAAGTTCAAATAATTATTTAAAATAGTTTATTTTAATAGAATTTAATTTCAAAATAATTTATTCATAAGTATTTTAGCAAATGTTATGTAACATATTTATTTTACATAACATTTGATTGCAGAATGGCAGAACCCATTCATTTAATTGCAGAAACTGTTATGCTTGTGTTAATTAAATTAATTAATCTTTAAATTATTATTTTTTATTAAAATGTCAACTCAATCTTCCAGTGAATCTCTCTCTGATAACTCTGCGAGCTTGTATTCAACCGTCTTTCTATATATATATAGTCTTTGAACAAACTTATTTCAGCATTTGTTGGGATTTTTTTTCGCTGTAGAGAGACTTGGTGGATGTAGCCATAAACATATTCAGTGAGAGGCTGACAGTGTGAGAGGATACACACTGACAGACTGTCACCTACTCTGTGCTGCCTTTTACAAGATGAGCTGGTGCGTGGCTATAACTGACAGGGCAACTGTGAAACAGAGTCTGGATATTAACACGGCTATTTGGTGAATTCTCATACGTGCCACCTATCATATCCAACATCTAAACCTATTCGAGTTAGCATATGTTAACTTTGGACTGACATTTCGCATTGTCTTGCTGCACAAGTTGCTGTAACTGTAGGAAAGATTAAAAAAAAAAAAAAAAAAGTGCATAATTTTCTATCATTAAATCTTATCATATAAATTTCTATATTACATCAGCCACCCTGCTCTTTAGGTACGAGCCATTGACAAACCTATTATTGGTTGATGATACAATTTTACTTTTTTTTATGTTGAGTGCCAAGTTGATTTTTTAAATGAATTATCTTGGAGCAATTCATGTACAGTCAAACCTTTAAGAACAAGTACCAAATATTATTATATTTGTTTTATATATTTATTCATGTACTATTATAAATAATTTTATTTCATTTTTAATTTAACATGAATACATCTAGTTTAAATATATTTATATCAATTGTCAATATCAATTATTTTAATATCTGATTAAAAGGAAACAGTCACAAAAGTGCCACCAAGTGACCATCAAATTAATTTCAGAGACCGTAGTTGCTTTTGGCTCAGTACTGGGAAAAAACTATAAAGCAGAACCGATGGGAAACCACCAAGATTAAAATATAAACACAATGAACATACTAACACATTCTGCACATTCCTCAACTGAGATCATAGGTAAAGGGTTTAGTAGTCTGGAGTAATGTAGGAGTAAAGGTACAAGAAATGAGGGGAAATGACATACTTCCTCCCTCTTTCGCCATGAGCGGCCATGCATATAGGACTATAATTGTGTGTAATGCGTGTACAGAGGGTGCACAGATTATCAACATAACTGGGCACATACATGCTTTTCAGGCTCATTATTCATGGCTAAAAGTGCAGTCAAATGCAAAATATACAGTAAATGTACTGTTATTCAAATTTTCACAGCTAAAATCCAGTCATTTCAATAGGAATCCACATGATCAGGAATGTCATGTGAGGGCGAAGGATCTCCTCAATGCAAATTTAAACAGGTTAAAGTTGGTCATGGAAATTCACTGTTGACCAACAGAAAGCTGCATGGTTTGAAAGTGACTTATGCGTGAGCTGTGCTTCATACATCTCTATACAAAAGACAACAGACAAAGGATCTTTTGCCCACAAAATTGAAATTTTGCTAATGTGACTGCACCTTAAGGGGATAGTTCATCCATGTTCACCCTCATAGTTCCAAACCCAAGAATTTTATCCATCTTCGAAACACAAATTAAGATATTTTTAATGAAATCTGAAAAGATTTCTGACTAAACCAATTTTTGGACAAAATCGCTCTATTCATATGGATTCGGTTTATCTCTTCATGAGCTTTTTGAAATGGTAAAAAATTGGTAGTTGTGTGGACTGTCAATGGAGGGACAGAAATTTTTCAGATTTCAGTCAAATATCTTGATTTGCTTTTTCGAAGGTGAACGAAAGCCTTATGGGTTTGGTGCAACATTAGGGTGAGTAAATTATGACAGAATATTTCATTTTTTAGTGAACCATCCCTTTAAAGTCCGCGTGAACCGGAAGTTGCAAACGACTTTTCTCAAGTGTTGTGACGCATTTCCGAGTGAAACGGAATATTGAACAGAGGGCAGGGTTTTACTTTAGCGCTCCTCCTCTCCATCTCTCGCCCATAGCAGAGTAACGGTTTGAGGGGAGTGGTTTAGCGATTAACCAACCCAAGTCGTCAAGCCTACGTCATCAGAAAAATAACCATTCCAGACCTGGAAGTAACTTTTCAGACTTTGATTAAAGATAACTTCGGCAAACAATTTTTTCCCGTGTATTAATTTGCACGGATTAATTGTTCACCACAAGACTAGTAATATCCGCTAACAAAGTAAATAGGGTCAATTTTGATTTCATGCCGACTTTAAGAAAGAAAAAGGCTAAATGTAGTAGTCATCTGAATGTGTTACAGTGCCAAAAGATTTTGCACCATCCATTTATCCTTTTCATCCTTCTAGGCATAATACTTAAATTATTATATAAAAATACCACCAATAAATACAGACTGTATGGAAAGTCCCTTTGGATCATATGAGAGACTTCTTGTCAAATCTACAGTGTGGCTAACAGTGGTGTTATTCATTATCTACTTTAATCGCTAAAGGGGTTTCTTATAGAAGCCTCTAAAGAGCCCATGGGCACATTAAAAATAAACAAGTATAATAAAGGAAGATAAGATAAAGGGATGGTTTGGAAAGATGAACCAACCACCCCAAGTGGGACAGAGGAAGATTGTTTACAATGCAGAGCGGTTTTCCAGTCCTCTGTGTCAAAACTTGCAGAATCTCATTTAAATACCCAAGATGCAACTATTCAAATACTAATTAGTATGCTGAAAAGAGAAAGAACTCAAAGGAAAGAAACATCACAAATGAGAGCACTTTAATATTTCAGTTTCTCCTAAACAATAACATGGAGAGCAACAATTTAGTCATCAGCTTGTGTTTCTCAAACACTGTTTGAGATTATTGCTGTACAATAATTGTTTAGCTCTAAATAGTCTTTTTTTGCTTCTATAACTTATCTGAGAACTTCATGAGCAACCTCTGAGAAATCACATCTTCTTCTGGGTAAAAGAATATAGTTAAGACCAGAACGTGTAAAAGATCAAGATATATAAACTAAGAAATCCATAAGGCTGTGTAGATTCTGTCTTGTTTAGCTCTACTGAGATTGATCTGTGGTCAGTGTTTTGGGCGCAGAGAACTCAATAGATCAATTCCAATTTGTAGTATGTTTATGACCACATTTAAACAGAACAAATGCATCCCAAGCCCAGAAGCTGCAATCCAAGACAAGGAAATTAGCCAGTGTTCTATCAAAAAAGGTTCAACATGTAATGTATTCTACTATTATTATACACTGAATTATGAATATATAATCTACAACCCATTATACCACTGATATTTGTTCTTACACATGTAAGGGTGGTTTCCCTACAGTGGTTCAGGCTGCAGGACTGCAGAATGCCTAAAGAAACATTGTCAGCATGATGGCGTAAAACCGTATATTTCTTGTCTATTATTACCACCCACTGCTACTTACCAACGACGGAAATAAGCGGAGTTAGAATTAGCAAAATATGTGGGAGAGCATTGCTATGGTCTGACTATATTGTATTGTAATAGATAGCACTTTAATGCTGAATCAAAACTACTTAGCACATAATTGATAATTGAAAGGGTTTAATGACAATATTTGGGTATGGTTATACTTGAATTGGTTACAAATTAGACTTATAAGTTGTTAAAACATAAATGTGCAGCATGAGAGAGAGAGAGAGAGAGAGAGAGAGAGAGAGAGAGAGAGAGAGAGAGAGAGAGAGAGAGAGAGAGAGAGAGAGAGAGAGAGAGCACCAGGGCTAGCAACGTGCCGGGTGGGGCCAATAGCCTCGTACCTCGAGCCGCAAGGCCAAGATCAAGCTCCGTTTCCACTGTCGAGCCAGTACTCCCCCGTGGCGCTACCCTTACAACTCGCCCTTAAAACGCCTACATAGAACATAGATTTCACAAAGTACAACATGTTCCTGGATACACATCGTTGTTGATCCTGGAACAACATTCCAATCAATCAATCAATCAATCAATCAATCAATCAATCAATCAATCAATCAATCAATCAATCAATCAATCAATCAATCAATCAATCAATCAATCAATCAATCAACCAATCAATCAACCAATCAACCAATCAATCAACCAATCAATCAATCAATCAACCAACCAATCAATCAATCACTCAATCAGATTTGAGGGACAAGTTTACAGTTTCTGTCAAGTTTAGGCTTACAACCAGGGTTAAGTGCTTCAACATCAGTGTTATTCACCTATCATTTCCATCTGATTAGGGAAATATATGGGTAGGATTAGGTTTAGGGGTAGGAATGGGGTTAGGACTAAATTCTATTCAAAATATGTTTATCCAAGAACATGTCTACAGGCCTTCATCACTATAAGCACATCTTGTGCTTTTAGGATTTTTTGGGTAAGAAAGAAGGGGTTGGAACAGAAAAGCAAATGTCTTTGTTCTTTCTTAACGCTACACACATTTATCTGCTAGTTGTGGCCCTGAATGGCATGCTTAACCAATGCGTCACATTGATTATTGAGTACTGTAACTAAAGCTCACTAACACTAATGAAGGCCTTTGACCTGTTTGTGGTGTTTGTTAAATCAGCACATGTTCTGTGTCTTGTTTGCATTTGACATTGGTGGCTGGATATATAAATATATACAGTGCTAAGCGTAAGCATAAGTGAATACACCCATAGTAAGTTGACTAAAAAGAGGAATAAAAAAAAATCATCTTTTGGAAATAGATCTTAATGCCTTAATTAACAAAATGAGGAAAAAGCCAACCTTTAAGGACACCAATTTTCTTTGTGAATGAATAATGTATCGTAAATAAATACATGTTCTTCCTTAAAATACAGGGTGCAAAAGTCAGTACACCCCTATGTTAAATTCCCATAAAGGCAGGCAGATTTTTATTTTTAAATGCCAGTTATTTCATGGATCCTGGATACTATGCATCCTGATAAAGTTGCCTTGGCCTTTGAAATTAAAATAGCCCCACATCATCACATACACTTCACCATACCCTAGAGATTGGCATGGTTTTATTTCAGTTAGCCTAATAGCTGGTTTGATTTGCATTGAGAGATGATTTTATGGAAAGTACATCATGCCAATCTCTAGGTATGGTGAAGCGTGTGTGATGATGTGGGTCTCTTTTTTTTTTTTTAATTAAGGCATTAAGATAAATTTCCAAAAGATACTTTTTATTTTGTATTCCTCTTTTTAGTCAACTTTAGCATGGGTGTATTCACTTATGCTTAGCACTGTATATCCATTTTGGGCTTTATAAGAATTTTAAGGAATTTTTATTTTTATTTTTTGGCCCATGGTAGAGCCACAAATATTGCTCACTGGCCTGATGCCTGAGGCATTTTTTGTTGATATCTGCTGAATTAAGTATCCATAAATCGCCTCTTGGGACTTTATGTGCGCTCTCAAAGCTTCTCAGAACAGTTTTTTAAAAACTTTCTCACTTCCAACATGATGTTTTTGTAGTGCTTATTTAGCACACCCTCTTGAATTGCTGTTGCCCTTATATTTTGAAAATACTCAAAATCCTTTATCAAAATCCTCAGCTTTATACCTTATCTGAAGAATGAAGAGTAATAAATGACACACAACCTACACTATGATGATGATACTGGAATAAAACATAACATAAGATATTCCCTCTGAGACCATCGTGAAAGTTGTGATCTCAAAAGATTCTAACGTTAGATTTTAAACGATTTGTGCAAAACAATATATAAGTATTAATCATGAGTCAATATGAACAACACGGTCAAAACTATAGGCACAAATTACATACATAATAGATACAGATAAAATTGATGGTCTACTGAGGTGGTACAGTAGATTAGATTAAATAAGACTTCCTTGCAGACTGAAATTCAGTGCAGTGCAGACAGCCTTTCACAACAAAGACGGCTGTCACACTTTGCCCACTTTTTCCTCTGTCTAGCAGGATCCCTATGGGAATTGGCACTGTCTGCTAGACAGCATTTACTGTTTATGTCAGTCCGACTGATTGACTGTCTAACATCTTTCATAGCTCTTTGGTTTCAATTCAAGGACAATTTAATTGTTAACATTTGGCTGAACATAAAAGTTAATTGCATATATTAATGTTTGGAAAACACTTTACAATAAGGTCATATTACAATATGGTAACGAATGAATGAGTGAGTGAGTGAGAGAGTTGAGTGAGTGAGTGAGTGAGTGAATGAATGAATGTAAACATGACACAATCGCAATCAACACTCAAAAACAAACAAATAAATAAGTTGTAGTGAAAATGTAATGTCTAACTAAATTAAATTATTATTCAACAATTGGAGATGCTTCCTGTGCATCAAATATACATCCGTGCAACGAGATTTCATAAAGTGGTAACTTGGGATAAAATCAGCTATGGCATAAAGTGTAAAGTGTTTTCAACATCATCAATGACACCTACGTAACAGTGTGAATGGCTCCTTACTCATTTTATGCTCTTGTTTTTGGTTAAGTTGCCTGAGTAGGAGGTGGGTGTTCAATTTGAACTCTCAAAAATGTAATTTCACTTATTGCATAATTTACACCAAATGGGGCATGATTATTTGCATTAATTATGAATTACACTAAATGCATGTGTTAAATTGACAGCCTCAGTTGTAATTGTGATTCACACCAAAGGTCAGAGACAACATTAAAGAACTGGAGGTCTTTCTATCACAAACTTAAACACATACTCTGCTGCCTATGCCATTCCTTGTGTTGTACCGTACGGATATATTTTACAATTACACCGTCTAATTGAGCTGAGCAAACACAGAACTAAATCCAAATTGAAAATCAGCACCAGCGTCCCTAGAAGTGTGAGGCACAATTCAGCGAGGAGGTTCATCCAATAATAGTTCAGCATCTGGCCTTAGCTCAGTCGCAATTGGCTGTTAGACCAAAGCAGATGTACTTGCAGCCCCAGATACACACAGAAGCTAGGTTCCATGGCATTCTGGGTAAATGGAGATAAACAGCGTGGTGATGTCTGGTGTGGTGGCCTGACACAGCACTCTGAAGCTAACAGCAGGGGAGCTGTCAACATATTAGTCCTCCCACGTCGCAGCAAGCAACACAGCAACACAGAGAAACATCCCTCTGAGCGTACTTCTACCTGCCAGATAGTCAAATATATACAAACACAATGCCAGGGATGTTTAGTTAGCATTTTTTGGTTTATTATTATGATTTACCACGGTAAGCCACCCTCTTTCTACTGCAATTACCTTGACAAACTATACATCATTAAAAATATATAATATTCAAGCTTCAAATACGTGAAAAGACCCTGTAGATCCAAGCCATGTCTAAGAACAGAATAGGAAATATTAGATTGACTTGGGCCAGTTAACACCCGAGCAACCACCTAGAAACCACCCAAAACACCCTAGCAACAACCGAGAATACCCTATAACAACCACCTAGAAACCACCCAGAACATCACATAACCACCTAGTAACCAACCAGAACACGCAAACAACCCATTCTGGGTACCTACCCACCCTGTAACTACTACCTAGAAAACACAGGAAACACCCTCGCAACTACCTAGAAACCAATAACACCAAGCAACCACCTGGAACACCCTAGCAACGAGGGGTTTCACAGACTAGTCGACTTAAAGGCCCGACATATTAAAAATAGTCGACATGACGCTTTAACCCCGACATTGACTAGTCGCTGATCATGGCCTATAGATGGCGCAAGCCGCGCAACAGGATAATAAATCTGTGAAGTACACTTTTACACTCAGTTTTCAACAGTTAAAATTACAAATAAATGCATACTTCGAGAGCTCTCCACAAGATATGTTTGATTATACCATTTGGATGCTCATCGGGTAAATGCACTTTTTCAACAGCTTATTGTACACAAGTTAATCGCCGTTCTAAACTAATGCACTGCTGCATTGTAACAAACACATACAGACAGCTCGCATATCACGTGCAGATCGCGCGTACTTAGAAACATTTAGTAGCGAAATATATGAAAAGTTTAACAACCAAAAGACAAAAGAACTGATAAAAATAAGCTGTCATGCAGGAGAAATATGTGGGCAGCACTGTGTCATATGCCATAGCTGTGCACAAGGCAACCCGCGTTCGAGTCTCAGCTCGAGGTTCAGGCTTATTTGTTCATTGAGGACATCATCAGAGACTAGTCTAAGTTGACTCGACTTTAATCACATAAATGTCGACTTAAAATCTGAAGTCGTTCAACCCCTACTAGCAACCACCTTCAAACCTATAACACCATAGAAACCACCCAGAACACACTAGCAACAACTTATTGTGTTAAGACCCACTCAGAAAACCTTATCAACCACATAGCAATAACCTGGCAACCATCCCCTGTTGTGGTGAGATTTACATGAACTAGACCACTCAAAAATGTACTTAAAATTGCAATTAGCACCCTTTAATTAAATCCACTTATTTTACCTGATTATGTATAAAATGAAATACATAGATTTTTAGTCTTGTGGAAAAGCTGAAGTAAGCATTTGGCTGAACATTACTGTTTACTAGACAAATGTCTGATCATAAATGTCTCCAGGGAAAGCATGTGTCTGGTATTGCTGTCCTCTGTCAAAAGGTTAATTGGTCCTGAAGATTGCAATAAACCCTTGATGACCTGTTGTCGTTTACAAGCCCAACCCAATAACGGACATTTAAAGGGTTAAAATCCCAAGGGTGAATCTGATTATGCGAGTTTACCCCCTCTTATGAATGATTCACATTTTATGATAATGAGCCATAAATAGAAAAACTGAAAGCATTTGGTGTTGCTCTTAGGGCATATAAATATATGCAGCAGATTATCAATGATATCTTGTCCCCTGCGGGCTGAAATATGTTAGTCCAGGAGCCGATTTCGGACTATTAAAGAAACTGAAGAGAAGAAAAAATTTGTCCGTTTCTGGATGAGAACAATTAAGAAGGAATCATTTGAACACTGGCAACTACATTTCTATGGCTTTAAGAAATAGTGTCCACCATTGGTTTCCAACCCAGTGAGAGATATTTCCTTTCCTGAACTTAGCTGTGTTTTATAATTTGGCTTCTTTTACTAATGACTTAATATAATCTTTATCCAATATTTACTTACATAATCTCTTTAGCCATGGAACAAAAACAGAATATCAGCTGAAACATAATTGTATGTTGGATTAAATAAAATTGGCCCACTTTATACCGTAAAAAAAAAAGAAAAAAGAATGAATTAATAAATACAATCAGCTAATAAGAGACACCAAATAATGTGTCTCAACTTGTTTGAATTATAATTAAGGGAAGAACTATTCACATTTTTATCATTGGTTTTTATGGTAACGTTCAGAATGACAAAATGGATCCATTGCGGTGTCCGAAATCGAATACTTACTTAATAGTCTGTGAAAAACAGTCACAGAGTGTACAAGTGTACGGAATTCATAGTATTCGAAAAACAGTAGGGGAAAAGTACCCGGATAACCTACTACTTACGGCAAGATTCTGAAGTGTGCATTCGATGGACACTTTACAATCCCATGAGGCCAAGGGAGAGGATTTATGAATGAAAGTCACGCGACGCAACTGATGCTGAGGTCATGTGACAGTAAAAACATGGCGGATGTACTATGTCCAAATTTTATTCATACTACTCATATACATACTATAAAGAACATGCATTTTTAACGGTCACGATTCACGAAGTTAGTTCAAATTCGAATGTACATGTTTTTTGTTGTTGTTTCGATAACAGGAAAATGTGTCATTTCTACATTATTTCACATTCTCAAACTATTTAAGAACTAGAAATACAGTAATATCAGCTTTGATACAATTACATTAAAATAAATGTTCAAATATGTGTGTATTTAATACGTTGTTGGGGCTTGACAGCTTATAATAGTTTACTGTACCCATGCCAGGTGTTTAGTGGATGTAGTGGAGAAAAATAATTCACCCGAGCTGTGAAGAGGCCACCAATCGTGAGGTAACATGACTAGAAAGAATGTGTAAAGAAAACCTCTACTGATCCAAGTAAGTTGCTGACTGGTTTTTAATCTGTTATGAATACAAAACGCAAAAGATCTGAAAGAAATAGTCCACACAAAAATACAAATTTGTCATCATTTACTCACTCTCAAATATCAAACCTAAACAATGTTCTTTCTATAAAAGAAGACATTTTGAATATTGAACAGGTTGCTCTAGTCCACAAAATTTCAACGAATGGGGACGGAAGATGACCAGCCTCATAAAGGGCACAAAAGCACCATAAAACTAGTTTTATAGACTTTTAATTCCCAGTTGTGAAAAAAATCTAACTCGGGGGGCATTTACACGACACAATTTTCAACTGAAAACGGAAAAATTCTATGCGTTTTGGCCATTTATTTACAAGACAACAACGTTTTGGGGGCCTGAACATGCAAACTGAAAATGGGATTCAAAGTCCAAGTTTTTGAAAACGATACTGTTATCGTCTTATAAACTACAAAAATGCGAACTTGCGAAAACTGTGACGTTATGCGTATTACGTGTTCAGTCTATAGGCGTGTAGTGTTTCTTTACAAAGTGACATCGCCAACTACTGGCCTGGCAGCATAATACAGCATTTTTAATAATTTTCACGGATCTGTGTGAACGGGGATCATTTTTGACTCTTGTGTCGTCTATATGCAAGTTCACGCGAAATAATTTTTTGAAATTGTAAACGTACCCTCAAAAGAGCAATCCACAAATCCGTCATTGCTACTAATCTCATGAAGAGAAAAGTTATAAAGAGTTTTAAAGTATTATTGATTTTACAAAAAATTACACAAATAAGTATGTAATACTAATTCACAACATGCACTTACTAAAGGGGCAGGGCTTCCAATGCATCATTTACTGTTATTACTAGTAAATGTAAAACAATGACACTGTAAGATAAAGTGTTACCCAATTTGCCAACAAATACTTCTCCTGAATCTTCAGAGCAATATCACTCAAGAACAGACGGAGAAGGTCCAAGCAAGTGTATTGCAGGAAAGGCTGCCATCATTACAGCTTGCTAATTTTACCTTTTGACGCACACTCTTGACACGCTGACAATGGCAGGAACGGAGGCTGCAGAAGGAAGGATGTATTGTAGTGTATTTCGTGCATTGTGAGGGGCTTCCTAACACTCTACGCTAAGGAGACGAAGGACGCAGCTGCAGAAGAATGTGCTGAAAAAGAGGGGGGGGGGGGGGGGGGGGGGGGACTGAGGAATAACCACTGAGGATCGATAAAACAAACAGGACAGAGAAATGTAAAAGAGTAACGTAGAGGAGAAAACTGTCGAAAGTTTAGAAAGCCAAATGCATTTTGCTCTAATCATCTATAATTCTATCTTCATGTAACCCAAAGCAAATTCAATACTGTAAAACATCGCAATATATGAGTGCGTGTCACTGTCCTTGACGCCAGTCATGACCTTTCCCTGTACAAACAGTTGTAGATACATTATGGCCATGACATTTCAATGTAGAGCTGGCTGGGCAACTTTATTAGATAACAGCACTGGACACTACAGCCACAGCAGCTGCTGAATCAGGTCCTCTGGGGTTGGGGTGAAATTTACTCCCACATGACGTAATAAAAGGGCACATGTGATTCATATCAGTGCTTATTACTGAGTGTATGTCTATAGAGAGAGACTGATAACTCTGCTTCTGTCACTGAGAAGTTTATGAATAGTTGTTGTTAGAGGGATGATTAAAGCTAGGGTCGGATCCGTGTGGAGTTTCAGCTTTGCAACTGTTCTTAGTGTTATTTAGTCGGCTATAACAGAGTATTTAGAAAGGGGTTTAAATTGTTTTTGAGGGTCAGACATAAATGAGCAAAGCTGGTTATTCTAAAGGATCATTTGTACAAAATATTTTTGGAGGTTTTGATCAAAAATACATTAAAACATAAATATTGTGAAATATTATTACAATTTAAAATAGCATTTAATAACATTTAATATTTTACAATTTATTTATTCCTGTGATGGCGAAGCTGAATTTTCAGCATCATTACTCCAGCCTTCATTCATTGTCACATGATCCTTTAGAAATCATTATAATGTGCTAATTTGGTGCTCAAGAAACATTTCTTATTATTATCACTGTTGAAAACAGTTGTGCTGCTTAATATTTCTGTGGAAAGTGTAATAGGCCTACTTTTTTCAGGATTATTTGATGAATAGAAAAACTATATATATATAAAAATATATAAATATTTTGTAACACTGTTACATACTGTCACTCTTTACACATTTAATGAATCTTTATGAATAATAAAATATCAATTTAAAATTTGAATTAATCCTACTGCCCCCAAACGTTTGAATGTTATATTATTAAATTGTGATGTCTAAAGACCAAACCCAACACATGTATCAGGCAGTCCACGTGTTCCCCCCACAAATATTATATTCTGCAATGATTAACATGAATGAGAATATTTGAACAATAGCCAGAAGGAATAGGTTTGTGAGTGGCTGCAAAGAAGTAGTGAGACATTTCTTGACTAAATTAAATTGAGGTTCCAGCAGCAGAAGACATTGTTGAATGCAAAGCAAATTAGTTAATTTCAAAATTGAAGTCAAATGAAGTTAAATTAAAAAACAGATTCAGTAATTAACTGAAACTTCCTCAAAGCTGCAGCTCAGGGATTCTAATTAACAGATAAAGGTTCAGTCAGTGCACTCTTTTCGAAAGAATAACTTTCAGTTTTGTTTGTAGCAATCCTTGCTGGTTAACACACATTGACCCCAACATAACACAAATCGCCACCCTCAACAAACGTAAATCATGAGCATAGTGTCTGTCATCCCTTAAAACTTCAAAGTGAACCCTTAATGATCCTATAATCCTTTGTAATTTGGCTAAATAATGCAAATACACCCAACAACAATTAAAACCCAGGGCCCGCACCCTCATTATGACATCACATCTGGGTCCTAAAACAAAGCAACACTTTAAAGACTGTGTGGGCTCTGATTTGTGTCTTCAGTCCCGACTGCTGTTATTAAACAGCTTTAGCGTAGATTAATGTCAAATCCACCACATCAATCTGGCACCTCCACCAGATGCTTATCGCACGAATAATGAAGCAATCAACACGACCGCTCAGGCCGTTAATTATCCGATGCTAGCCGGTCACTGGGGATGCTCTATAGCCAAAATGTATGGTGGGGGAGGGGCTATGTTTATGTATTTTCATGTGTATTCATACATGCTTCAACGAAGACAGACGTTTAATTACACAAAAGATGGAGGGCTCTGGCAGTCCCTCATCAGTCACAGCTGAATTAATGAATAGGTAAACAGTGACAGAGCTAATGCTAACGTAGCTTTAGCTCATGTGTGATCACACCATATATTCACTGTTTATAAATGCGAACCAAAGAGATACTAACAGTGCTGAAGCCACAGGGATTAGAACATCAACAATGCAGCATCAGGCTAAACACACTTAATAGCCTCATGAGATAGTTGGCTATTATAGTTGCCTGAATTATTTGTGTACATTACATATACACACGTTTCTGTGTGAGTGTGTGTCTGTATTGTATGTGTGTGCGTTTGAGTGGGAGAGAGAGCGGGAGAAAGAGAGTATGTGCTTTCCATACACAACAACGTAATTTTGTCACAAAAAACATGGAAATAATTTGTTGTTTTTATACTATTGTTTACTATATTTATTTGCATGGTCATTGTTGATGTGGGTTTTGGTTATTTTGCTGTTCTAGACTGTGAGGACCTTTGAAATAACAGAAATCATTTTTGGCGAAGTGATATGGAGATGCTATGCGGCCTACAGTTGGCTGGAACCAATCAACCAATCAGATTCAAGCATTCAACAGCCCCGTAATGTAATAAGAAAGGCCGCAAAGAGAAATTAAAGTCATGAAAAATCTGGTGTGACAATGGTTTAATTGGTTTAATGGTTTAATTGGCCATTATACAAAATACTTAATTTCAAAATACCTTCACTATAAGGTTAAGAGAATCATCATTTAAGGAAAAATTGAGAAAATGGACCCATTTTCTGACCCTGGAAACTGCATAACTTTTCTTCCCAATACAACTGTATACTGTGTGTTAACTTTGTGAGATTCTACTGATTGGGCTTCTGGTAAACTTGTGCAAAAGATGGAAGTATTGTAAATATAAGGTTTATTGATCAGTGATTCCGATGTTTACAACTAGACTTATTTTTGTTTCAATTGTATTAGGTAACTCCTCCTTGGCCTCCTTTGATTTTGTTTAATGTATGTTTTTCTTTTTTCTTTTCCTTTTTTGTTGTTGGTGTTGTCAGAAAACTTCAATAAAAAGGAAAGATATATAAAATAAAAATAAAAAAAAAGCTTTAAGTTTTATTTAGTTGTTATACATATCAAGGCAGTTTGGAAATTAAGGCTGCATCTGAAATTGCATACTACTTCCCAACAATATAATAGGTGAAAAAAAAACATTATGTGACAAAAGATGTAGGTGCTCATAAAAGAGTAGGCAAAAAGTACAAGCAGAAAGAAATCAGCCAGAGAAAAACTCCAGCCAGACAGAATGAATGTCAATGGCTTTGCTCTGCTCTGTTTATGGCTGGTCTAGTTAAATGTCAAAAGATTTACCCAAGAGAGCCTGTCCTCACTCCAGACTGGTACTGAATTTGTAGGCACCTCACTTCTCCTCTCTCTGTCTGTCTTTTATAACCGATGTATCACATCCCATCCAATTTCTCAGTATATCTACCCCGTAGTCTCATGTGCTTCATTTTCAAGTAAGTTCCAAACAGTCATGGCCAGTCATATTCACTTTTTGTCATTATTTTCTCAAGTCTCATATATATTTTCCTTCTTTTTCAGTTACTTGTGCGGCTACAGGAATTAAATGTAAGACATTTTAGACTTTTAAAGTTGATTAAAAATGCCAGCCTTAAATTAACATTTATTTGACTAGCTAAAGTTCTTGAGAGCTTTGCACGGACAAATACAGAAATGACTTTTAGAGATTTTTACAGACAGAGAGCTCAATAACCAAATGCAAACTTGAATCGAAAAGGTCTTTGCAATCAAATTCAGCACATTTAGCAACAAATATCTTTATTCCACCTAAAATAAACATCGATTCAGCAGTTTGTGGCTCTTATTGATAGTCCCTTATCTGCAGTGGGTTGGCACTGACAAGGCAAATTCTGCAAATGTTTTAAGCTGTTTTATGACTCTTCCCAAACCAAAAGGAAATGCTAAGTCATCTCTTTTCTTTCGGGTACTCACCGTTCAGAAGAGCTGAGGCATTAGCACAGGCTGAGCTCCAAAACGCCTGACATCTTGAAATGTATGAACTGATGGGAACGTAACAAGGGAAATGTAGCCCAAACTCATTTTTATAATTCATACAGCAGAGATAATTTCAAAGGCATTTCAAACAGGATCTTTGAACATGGAGCCCAAGGCTCAGAAATCATTAGTTGCATACTTGTTTGAGGTCGTGAAACGGTGAAAAAAACACGTGAGATTTGTGTGCCGGTCATGAATCAGTGTGAATCGATGTGTCCTCCCAACCAAAGCTTTACAATGAGACATCACTGTAGGTGACAAATAGTTTAACACATATGAATGCAGTCATCTATGTCACTGTATGTCATACCTCCCGATTTTGATGTATCACTCTGTGACAAAATACATGTGTGTACTGAATCGAAACAGCTGTAATTCAAGCCAATGGAAATCCAGCACTGTTTAAAGCACATCATAACTGTTTCACTGTAACCATGGTGATGCAGTTAGTACAGACAGATCTGCTCACACATGAATGTACACAGTTTCTCAATTCCGGTGTGGAAGTGTTATTTATTATAGCCCTGGATATGGAAATTCATTTTCTCACCTGACGTTCCTCTATCTATCTTATTCAATATTAATGTCATCTCACATTAGCAGCCAGATTTACCGCATCCGATAAATAGAAGGCTTTCTTAGATGCATACACCCATAATCGTGCACCTGCATATTCACAAAGGGAATAAAAAACTGTGAGAAGAAAGGAAAAGAGAACAAGCTAAGGAAAAAAGTTATGGAGTAAAAGTTGACTGTGTACTGAATTACTGAACTATCACCATGGAGCCATTGCGCAAGACACTCTCTGACAGTGAGTGACAAACCCGCCTCTCCTCACTCACTCATTTAATTTGCTCCGGATTAATATTGTTGGCGTTAAAGCAACACCAAGGAACTTTTCCTCTGCGGTCGCCCTACAGGTTGGAAGCGGAATTGTCCATTACTGCTGTCGTAAATAATTTAGCCTTATGAAAGTATGATGTATAGGGACATCAGAAACAAGAAAAACAAAATAATGACTATTGTAATGCTTGACGTAAAGCAAGTCAAATTTGTAGTTTTCTTATGTCTCATTAGAACTACAGAAACGCGACCCGATTTGGCAATCTTACATAGTGTGATTATAGCAGATAAAGGAGCGCAAAGTGAAGGCATAAGTGTCTTTCACCCTGTTACGACTTGATGAACCACTGAAACGATTTTGGAAACATTATTTTAAGGTAAAAAAATCTTCCTTAGTGTTGCTTTAAATGGCTTGAATTTCGGCATTGCGCGTATTGTCCGTTATTTTACTCATTCTCGCAGATTTCGTGCTCACACCCAAAGTGTGCGCACATAAAGCTGCCTCTCAGTACTAAATAAAATATTTTTTAACTGCTTATTACTCTTAAACAGTAAAATATACACAAAAACAATGCCAAAATGCTAGTCTTGGTGAGTATTTAAGTAAACAGTCGGTTCTGTTTCGAGTGAACGTAAACAGTTGAGAAAGAAAACGCATGTGTAACACTATAATGGATCCGTGCGTCGGGTCTTAAAGTGACATCAGCCTAATATACCTGCTGCCAAATATATAGCGTCTAGTAACTTTGAAAACCACTAGCCACAGTGGCTGGTGAGCAAAAAAAGGATGCTGTCAAGCCCTGCACCCCTCCTAAATAAAATACAAAATAAAACAAAGCTGCACAATGTGAAGTATTATTCATGTCAGATGCTCAAACGGAGCAGAATGAGTAACACATCAAAATTGAATATTGAGGAGTTAACCCATAGTACTAGGAGCAAAAGTAATAGTGATGTCTTGGCAAGCACCACTTATGACAAGAGTAGAATAATAGTGGATGAGCACACAAAACAGAACCTTCACTTTTTAGATATCAGACATAAACAACAACGACATATGCTTTTGACATGACTCAAAAATAAGCCACAAGTCAGAGAGGTTGTATGAATTGATTAGATCTTCTCTTTGCACAAACTAAAAAAATAAATAAAAAAAACATACAAAGCACACCGGCATAAAACAAAAAGCTTTTATCTCCAGCAAGCTCTCATTTACTGCAGGAGTCAAATCCGGAATAAATCACAGTCTGCGGTGTTATTGCACTATACGAGATTTTGAGACGCAAACCTAAAGGTGTCAAAACTAAATCTCAAGACAAAAATACCTGCACTGAGACAAAACCACAGATTTATTGTAGACTGTTCGAATAAAAACAATGCTTTTACTAAAATGAGTGTGTCTGGATATGAGTTTTATAGATCATGTACTAAACAAAAATTGCATGTGATTTATTATATAAGGGAAACATTAATTGAGGTCACCATACCTGATGTTACATTCTGAAAGGCTTAAACGTAATTAAGATGCACCAGGCAGCACAAAAACAAATTTAGACTTCGTTATGGTATTTGGCAAATGTCAGATAGATTTGACCCTTCACCCTTAATATGAGGGCTTATTGATTACTCTATAAGACCATTTAAAACGACAAAGCCTTTGTGATTAAAAAAACACAAAGGCAGGAAGACAGATTGAAAGGAGACCTGAGATGACCTGTAATTTGAACCTTGTCCAGACTATTTACCTGACACCATAGCAGGATTCATTCTCTTTGCTTGTCTTTTCCTTCCTGTCTGCTAGATAAAACAAACATTCACAAGATCAAGATGTTCATGCCCATGTCCGACATAAATTAATTTCACGACAGCTTATGTTAAACAGCTATCTCAGACGGGTTTACTAACTGTCAGATGCATAATGCACACAAAAAGGGCTGAAATCACTACCTCCAATCTGATTTCTAATTTAATCAATTGAATTTAAATATCACGTAAAAAGAAAACAAACTGCGCTTAATCACTTGACATATTTACATTTGATGCTGATAGTTAAATATATATCTCACTCTACAAGACTAATTAAACGGGTTGTGGTATAATCCCCTTTTCACAAGATGTAAAATAAATCTCTGATGTCCCCAGAGTGTGTATGTGAAGTTTTAGCTTAATATATAGCATGTAAAAATTGTCACTTTTTGAGGGTGAGCGAAAACGCTCCATTTTTGTGTCTGTCCCTTTAAATGCAAATGAGCTGCTGCTCCAGGCACAGGGGGCGGAGCTACAACAGCGTGTGTCCTTTTACCTCACACAGACATGCACTGAAAATTTCAAAACCTTTAATGTTCAAATTGGAGTCAGACAATGATGGAGAGACTCAAAAAGAAGTGACAACATGTAGACAACATTTCTGAATGGTTAGTTGATGAATTTAGGTAGCTTATGTGTACTTATCTTCTAGTCATTGATTAGCATATTCTGTCATGATAATCTATAAATCGTGTTCCGGGGGCGGGGTTTATGTAAATTTTAGGGTTGGTGACTTCACTAACCCGGGAGGAATGTCGCGTAGTCCCGACCAGCCGTTTGTTGTAGTCCTTAAAAAGCAATTTCTTTAAAAGCAAATATATTCCTTTGCTTTGAACTTTGAGCGTCGTAACTTTGCAGATGTAGTTTATGCTCAAACAGCAACATTACACACTAACTTCAGTTAAAAAAGTGAAATCATAATTAACCACCCCTTTAAACATTGACATTATAACATAAGATCCCATCAAGCCAGCTTCGTGAAAACAGTAGCAGAGCATTTCTGTATAAGCAAACCCCCCACTGCTCGACAGATGAGATTCATTTAATCAGAGGTACATCACGACTATTAGCTTTTCCATCTTTGACATTAAACTCTGGGTTTAACAAGACAAAATTATCAAAAAGTCTAATATGATCTATGAAGCTTGTTATTTGGAGGAAGCATAATTCGCAGAGATGGAGTTTGTCATTTTCTTAAAGTACTTAATGTGCGCGTCCAATTTAATGGCGTCTTGTCTTAATAGGCTTAAGTTAGTGATCAAGTTAGTGTTGATAAAGCCTTAATACAAAGCTCTTAAGAGCATATGAGGATCTGTTTGAAGAATCTAAAGAGACTGTTTGTTTTTTACTCCATTTTAGTCATTTATAATGACTGAACTGTACTACTGTATTGAAAGGAATGATTCTTTGCTAAAACCTCAGCAGGGAATATGATTAAAATATAATTTGTGAAGTGTAGGTGTCCTAACAGTAAGAACAAATCCAAGGCACTCTGTATCACAAAAGGAGCTCACAGCTGAAAATTACATAATCAACTCAAAATGAAAAAGGTTCTATTATACTCCACAGGGAAGGGGCCCACGTATCATTTTTGGTTTTAAGGATTTAAAAAAAAAAAAAAACTGTTTTTATGCAATCGCATTTCATGGAACTTTTTAACGTGAATGAAAGCGAGGCTGTGAGGGATAGACATGTCTTCAGTGGGTTGTACTGTTATTTAATGTTTTTTTTGGATCGTTCAGCAGATGAAACGCTGCAAAGATATCTTTACGAGAAATTTCAGTAGACGAAATCCCCAGACAATATGAGCTCTGGAAACTTTAAAAGTGATAGGAGCTTTTTACAGCGGATGCCACTGAAAACACAGCAAGTCTATCCCTCACAGCCTCGCTTTCATACATGTCATGGCGCTGCTCTGAATAAGGTCTAGGCCTATTTCTTGCTGTTATTGCCATGCTGACTATGACAACATTGAGGTTTCGTCAAGCTCAGTAGCAACAAGACAATTTCTAAGCAAGGCGATTGGAATTTCAAAGGTTGCTTGTTAGCAAGGGGGCTGACCTGTTTATCATTAAGTCCATATATAATCCTGCAGCTTGGGTGGAAGTTGCTGGGTTTGGTCACTAAAGGTCTAGTCAGGGCCAGACACCTGCCAGCATCACATGACTGCTCTGGGTGGGCTAGTACGCAACAGGGGGTAAAGGCGGGATGCCTTCCCCCCTTCCCAATCTCTCTCGCCCCTCCATCCAGTCAAACAAAATCCTATTAGCATTGTTCATCTGGCCCACATAGCTAAAACGCTAAAGGATTCTGGGTAAAGAGTTGTGCGTTTCTCTCTGACCGTCTACTCTATATCTTTTGATTATTCTCTTTAAGATTTAAAAATCAATCAATTTGTCTGGTTGCAAATGTGCCTGGTTTTTAATAAAGTTTAATGTTTAATTCAAGTCTGAATATTTCAGCACTTTGAAGGAGATGCTTAAGGAGCATTTGTTGTATGATATATTACGGGAGAATCTAAAGGTTTCATAAGTGAACTGAACTCTCCTTCAGAGCATTACATCTCCTTAAGAGGGATTTTATCATCTTCAATTAGGTAAGGGAGCTAGAAAATTAAACAGAGCCAATCCTGGGGATCAAGACTTAAGAAACCCTTCAGGGTGGATTTTGTCAAGTAGTCTACGCCGAACAAACCTCAAGACTGGGATATCATAGCCAGGTCATTAAAAATGCATTCACTTTAATGCCAAAAAGCATGCTGAAAATGTTCCAGACACTGTTCCATATGACTATATTTATTAATGCATTTGAATTAGACATTGGAAATGATCTTGCAGCTCTCTTTATTTGGTGGCTCTAAAAAAGGTATTTAGACATGTTGGGCAGCCAAGTCACTATTAAAAATGTATGAATGTTGTTGCATTAGATACAAAATAGCAAAAATGCCAAATAGCAAATAGCATTAGAGTTTTTTTCTCTCGCAATAACCAATTGTTGACATGGAATTTTAGTGGATTTCTAAAATGAGATGCCCTCAACTTCACATTGTGAACATGTTCTACTAACAACTGACAACCAGATCCATTTAATCTCCATTTAAAAAAAAAAAAACGTCTTTTGTAAAATGTTGGGTTACACTTTTTTTTACGGTGATGTTGTTACGGTGTAATTACACAATTACGAAGTGAGTAATATTAACTATGTACTTACTATAGGGTTAGGGTTATTTGCTTGCAAATTTGCCTAACTTACTATTATTTCTATAGCAACTACATGTGACGTAACTCTGTCATCTAAAAATAAAGTGTAGCTAAATGTTTTGCTTGAAAAGTGTGTCTGTGCTATATTTCTTTCAAATAAAACCCACTTGGTTTGATATTTTGTTGATATTCGTACATTTTATTTGCCCAAATACTTTTTGGAACCACTACAAACATCATTGCACTGAGTACATTTCATACTGATGAATAGAACCACCATCCATGCTCATTATTATATTATTAAATCCTTGTTTGAAGTGACTGTTCGGGTCTGGAATAAGCAGCAGTGCCAAATAAAGCTGAAGACCTTTGATCAGAGGCAAGCCAAGAAACTCACTCTGACAGCCCGAAGCCATCAACTGATAAAACCCTTGCTATGAAGCCACACAGAAGCTACAAGACTGAATAAAAGAGCCAATCCGGTACATTCTATAGGGTCGGCTTCTTCGGCATCTTAGTAGAATTACAAACATGAAAATGTCTGAGTGTGCGCGCGGATGTGTGTCCTATCAGGATCAGGAAGAGTGGCGGCGGTCATGGAATTCCAGGAATTCCCCCTACACACACTTCACGCTCCATCAGTCCTCCCCTCATCTCTCTCCCTCTTATCTTCCTCATCCATCCCTAGCGCACTCTCTAATCGCCGTAATGGCTGTACCCACGGCTGTCCCGTCGCACGCTGCCCTTCCTTGCAACAGGGACATGGGAAGACCTGTTGTCGCTATCAGCATTGCTCTTTGGGTAATTTAAGACACCTGCTACGTCGGTGCATCAAGAAATCCAAGTAGACGGGCGCTACTTTGTGCATGCTAAACAGTGTGTTCAATATTTCAGTGTATCAAACTCAACCGAGTACTAAAGGTGCAAAGCAGTTCAAGATGATTTGAAATTAGGTTAAAGGAATAGTTTACACAGGAATATAAGTTCTGACATCCTTTACTCACCCTCATGTTGTTCCAAATCTTTATGATTGTCTTTCTTCCGTGGAACACAAAGTAATACGTTTAGCAGAATGTCCAAGCTGCTCTTCTTTATGATGAAAGTAGATGTGGCTTCCAAGCTCCAAAAAAGGACCAAAAGCTGATAAAAGTTGCCCATTTTACTTGTGTGCTGTATTTAAAGTCTTGTGAATGTCTGAGAAACAGACATTTGTTATTCACTAAAAATATTGCTTGTTAACATTTACTGGCATTATAAGGAAAGAGCTGCTTGGACATTCTAACATTTTCCTTTCTGTTCCACAAAAAATAAAAGTTGTAGGTTACAACTCGGAAGACATGAGGGAGAGTAAACACTTGTGAAAAAATAAGGTGAATGTGCACTTGTAGTGTAAGATTTGTTTTTTAACTCTTGCATATAATATATAATACAATATATAATATTAATGAAATAAAATGCCACTTAAGTGTACTTTGTTATGTAAGTTTTACTTTAAAGTACATTTTAAATGAATATGTTTTAATAATTTTTTGACATACTTTAAGAAACAAACTTATTTTGATTTGTTGTTAACATACTAAAGAACATATAAAGTACTTTATTATAATTTTAACTGTAGTCTGTTATTCAATATCATATTTAAAGTTAATATTTAAAATGTATTAAAGTGCAACATAATCATTACAAATGTGTTCAAATATATCATTCAAGTATATTTTAGTTTACCATAAATGCTTGTCAGTACATTTGGCAGTACAGAAGAAATAATGAAAGTACAAATAAGACCTACAGTAAGTGGGTCAAAAACACCATAAAGATCAGCTAATTATATTTAATTTAAATCATAATACATTCTCATTTAATCTCACTTAACATGCAATGATGAAGTGTCGAAAACAATATATTCAGTTAAGCTCTTAAGTATATTCTTTGAAAGTATATTATTTACATAATCTTTTTTAAACTGACGTGTGTTATTTTGCACAAGGAAATGATAACAGTGTTTTACATTTTGGGTGAACTTAAAAAAAAAAAAAAAAACTGCACTTTTCTGTCTCCTGCTTGTTATTCCTGACAATGTTCAGCTAGACTGACCGAAACTGAATTTCTAAGGAACTCTGATAGAATCATCAGCGTCTTACAGGAAATGGGAGGAAATGTCCTATCAGACAGTGAGGGACATCTCAACTGCCCCTTTATAACCTAACTTACTGAAGCTCAGGAATATCCTTAGAAGAACCTCATTTCTAAAACTGCGAATGTAGGGTGGCATTCATAGGAGTGCATGTCACTCTTCAGGAAAAGAACGCGTTGTTTTTCTTCCGTTGCGCCCGTGTGTCGGGTTTTCCTGTCTACTGTGTTCTGAGCGTGGAAGTGCTGAGTTCATTCACTGTCCTCAAGATCTAGAGTATTTAGGCATGAGACACATTCCACACCAGGCTGTACCATTGGGATTGTAATTGAGACTGGAAATTGTTGAGAGAGGAAGAGAGAAAAGAGAATGGAAACATTGGCCTTTCTTTCTGTATAGTCTCTGATAAGATTTAAAGGCTTCCTGCTTGACCCTAAATTTTTTAGATTGTTTTTAATTGGTATGGCATGTTTTCCTATTCCGTAACTCTATAAGATTGCAGGAAGCCTGGTTGCTATGATGATATGCGTCCCATTGACACATGAGTGATGTTTGGTGTGGACAGAGGTGACACCACAGGACAGTTGATACGTTGTTGTCCTGGTCTGGTTACTGTCACTCTGAAATGACCTCGATTCACGAGGATAATGAAGGATCACCCATAACCACACCCAAAAACAAGAGATTAAAATGGCTACTTTGAAAAATATACAAATATATAATATTTACATCTGTTTAAACATATATTATAATCTAAGTTTGGAGTATTTTTGAAAAAGAATTTTTGAAAAAAGAAATATAATATTGTGAAATATAATGATTTTTTTTTTTTTTTTTTTACATTTGACTAAATTTTTTAATCTAATTTATACTCCCGCCATTACTTCAGTCTCCAGCGGCACATGATCCTTCAGAAATCATTCTAATGAAACATTTATTATGATCAATGTTGAAAAAAGTATTTTGCGGAACCTATGATTCTTTGATGAATAGAAACTTCAAAAGAACAGCATTTATTTGAGACCGAAATCTTTTGTAATATTACAAATGTCTTTAATGTCATGTTTTGTTTTAATGTTTTGACCAATTTCATGCATTATTGCTGAATAAAAGTAATTTCTTAAAAAAAAAAACTAAATCTTACTGACCCCAAAGCCCAAACTTTTGAACTGTAATGTAATAAAAATAATATATTATGTAATGCAATATAATATATTAGAGATATTCAATCTATAAAATAAATGAAATAAATATATTTAATTTAATAAAAATCATTCATTTTAAGTAATATAATATTATTACATGTATAAATTTCAAAAATCAAGAAAGTTATAGATTTCATCAGACAAAAAGGGGGTCTAGAACAGACGAGACCCCATTGCAAACTAAATAAAATAGTCTTTTTTACAGACACTTAGGTCATTTTTAAAGAATGCCATGTTTAGAGAAAAACGAACACAGATAATGACGCTGCCCTGAAGCAAGTTAACCAGCGGAGGGTAAAAGGTGATGCCCTTTGCCCCCAATGAATCAAAGTTCCTTCTCCACTTTTCACGAAACACTCACTGCTGTGCAGCCTCGTCTCAGGTGACCCTTCCTGAACAAGTTGTCAGCTACATATGTCAGTGTCTTGCCACTTGACCCAAGACCCGGCTCCCTCCCTCTACCTCCCTATTGGACAAACCAAGCGAGGCATTGTCCCGGAGAACAAAGCATATAGTTGGGGGTGTTCTGTTAAGGACTTTGACTAAACATTCCTTTCACAATGCTCTCTGGCGACCAACTTTTAATGACCCTGCACTTCTAAACATTTACTGTTCTTGTGGGACCGGCAACACACACACATACACAAAGAAGAACGTTCACAAATGGAGCATCTTTATGGAGAGGACCCCTTCTAACGGCCTCAAGCTTTAAGAGAGTTGCCTCATTATTTAGAACTGAATATTAATGAATGAGCCCCAGGGTAAAGGAAACATTCACTCTGTTCTTTAGCCTTTCTACAGACGTTCCTGTAATACATAGTCAATGCCGAGGTCATAGGTTGAATTCCCAGGGAAAACATATAGTAAGCCTTACCCATAAGATTTATAGCCTACTCTATCTTGAATCTAATACACTTAATACAAGTTATGTTCCTAAACCATTTGAGATTCCAAAATAGACTTTTGCATGCCAACAAAATGAAACAAAGAAAGAAGAGGATGCTGAAATGAAGATGTTTGACTCTCTGATAGCAAAATGGCTGAAGTGATAAGCATTTCCGATATGTTGATTTAATGAATGGTGGAGAATGAATGCTTGCTTGCTTTAGTAATTTATGCAAACAATACATAAGTAAGTTTGTCATTAAGGGACCATTTATCTCTAGATTTATCACAATATATGAGCAGGTGCAGCCATGTGAGTTAGGCTACTGGCAAATGTTCCAGAGGAAGGGTGAGAAAAGCTGTGATGTCTCTTACCTTATAAGAATATGATGGAAACCGATCAAAGACGCCTGCAGCATAACATGATGTTTATCTGCGTTATATCCTCAGAATCCTCCTGACTATGAAACACACAATGATCTTTCACGGGTGGTGATACCGTAAAGCTTCCCTAACTCTCCTTCAGCGGCAGCTCACAATAAATAAAGGCTGATACCCCCAGTGTGTGTGTGTGTGTGACGAGAGAGAGAGAGAGAGAGAGAGAGAGAGAGAGAGAGAGAGAGAGAGAGAGAGAGAGAGACTAGCAAGCCTCTATGACTATGGTTTGGGATCGATTGTTGCTCAGTTCTATTAAAAAATTAACGGAACAAATTGATTCTCGTAACGTTCGGATCCATTTTTTCCTCGGACGCGGACAGAAAACCGAACTAAAATAGTCTAGCTGACAGTGTTTCCTACACTTCTGTTCAGCACATCACCGCTACTGAACAGCACAGCGCCACCAGTGTAACGTTAACGTTAGTCAGAATTTCAAATGAATTAATCTCTTTAGTCGGAACTTTTTAGTGTGTTGAAAAAAGTATCATTGTCATCATTTACTCACCCTCACACCCTCATGCTGTTCCAAACCTGTATGAGTCTTCTGTTGAAATAGAAGATAGGCTATTTTAAAGAATGTAAGTAGCCGAACAGTTGACGTAACTTACAGTCAACTAAGCCTACCAACATTCTTGAAAATAGCCTTCTTAAAATATCTTATTTTGTGTTCAACAGAAGAAAGACAGCTTGAGGACAACATTTTTGGGTGAATGATCCATTTAAGGCTTGTGAAATTTGTGAGAAGAAACTATTGGTCAACGTAGGCTAGTTGTAGGCGACACATTAATTGTTTTTATACAATGAAATTTGTTTAGTATTTTAATTAAATAATCGTTAGGGCCTATTTTAAAGAATTGCAGTAGAAGAAAAATAAAAAAAGTCTGATATGCTATAAAAAGTTAAAGTTTTTTTTTTTTTTGTAAACGCACCAAAATAACTAAATAATACCGATCGTTTTATGTTGAAATTATTCCATTATTAGGGACTGTTGAGGTCAGTATGCCATAAAATTTCCATGATCCTTCCCCCCACATATTTTTACCTCCAAAATACGAAAGAATCGTTCATGGAACTGTTAGGGAACCAGAATCGATTCCGTAGCCTGATTCTCATCCCTATGACTCTAGAAATCACATCAGTTGACCAACCAAGAACACTAACAGTATCTCTCATGGGAGTGTAGCCTAATGCCAAATGAGGACAACCCAGAAATCATCATCATCAAAAAAATAATAAAGAAATGCAATATTCACAATTGATTTTAAGAGCTTTCATTCATCTTAGAAGCTTCAAAATCGAGATACCAATGCGTAACGTTGTCATAATGTAGCCTACGCAAAGAAAATACATGCAATGACAGCAGTAAATAACGATTAAGGAGTTTATGTTTACCTATATGGAGACTAGTCCGAAACCTCTTCCTTGCAGCCGAACCGGCTCATCAAAGCCTCCGCGTCACCGGTCCAAGTGAAACGCGCAACGCGCACATGCTTCCCGCACGGTATCAGACTGTCACATGAGCGGAGCGGTCAGTCCCTCCTGCCTCCATCCAGCAGATATCTGAATCCAGTCCAACACCACACACCTCCCCAAAAACATAGGGTAGCTTGCTTAGATCATAGACTGGTCATCGGAAACCAGCAGGTGGAGGTTGAGTGATATCAGACTAATGATGGTGCGTGTCGGTCACCCGGCTCTAAAACTGTTCCGTATAGTGTATACGGCCACAGAATAACAATGAGCACATATTGCTGCACCAGCAAGGGGGCATTTGGGAAACTAGGCTGAGAGGGTTCTGTCTCCAGTGGTTTAACTTGAATTAGGCTAACCTGCTAGCTATATGATGACAGGTCCGCCTCAGGACCACACCAACTTAAGTACAAATCGGGGAATAGAAATAGGAACGCAATAGCTGTAGCCTATTAGAAATTAGTAGCAAAGAAAAACGTATACATAGGCAAAAAATAAATAAATAAATAATAATCTAGACTGCAACAGTATTGGGCCAGATCTGGTACACGTGGATTCCACGCATAGCCAAGCAGATGTGGCCCGGATCTGGGCCGACATATGTTGCTGTCTGGGCAGGCTGCCCTGTGCGATATTTATTGAAATACAACGCATAAAATGTCCTTAGGCCTACTACCCGACAGATGTCAGTGAAATAGTAAAATTGACAACCATCTCCTTGACAGCTTTGGGCTCTATAATATAGACATATTAATAACGTGTTCGATATAGGTTCATAAATCGGAGTGAATCGTCCGAGCGGTTTCTCGAGTAAGACTCGTCGAACCAAGAATCAAAACACACTCCCTATTCGATGAATATCAGCTTTATCATTAAATATTATTAAAACATGCTAAAGTTAACAAATGTAAAAGATGTAAAAGTAAATGTAGGCTAAATGCCAATTAGGCCAGGCTACATTAAATGACTTGATATTTTATGAGCTCATTCATGGCTGCATAAAACTGAATTGGTACACATGGAATTACAATACACAACCTTATTAATAAAAACTAATATAAATATATATATATATATAAATATAGCTGCAAGCAGTATTTATATATATATATATATATATATATATATATATATATATATATATATATATATATATATATATATATATATATAAATCCGCCACCCTGCCTTTAGGGTTCCTGTGCACGACGGGCAATAACGTAACTCCGCTTTGACTGTCGAGAAGAAGTCTGCTTTAGAGCTTGCATCAGTGTGGGTTCTGCAAAAGTGCGCATCGAGGGCACATATCAACCACAAAGTATGCGTGAGCACCCTTCTGAAACCTAAAATGAAAAATTAGACACCCTACAGTCTCATGGACTTAACGGACACATGAAATCAGCAGCCATTGTAAGTACACAACACCGAAAATTCCTATGAAGTGTGGTATATATATTCATTGAAATTACTGTACTTTAAAACACTTGTTTAAAAGAAAAAACACATGTATACATAGTATAAAACACTAGATGGCACAATATACCTATTTTTAATAGAGTCTTTATGCCCCCCTTCCCACACACACAGACAGGGGGGGCTGTCTGTGTGTGTGCCCTGCCTCCCCTCCCCACACACACACACACACACACACACACACACACACACACACACACACACACACACACACACACACACACACACACACACACACACACACACACACACACACACACACACACACACACACACACACACACACACACACACACAGAGAATGGCAGGAGGAACTCTGTCAGAGAGAGGCAGAGAGAGACAAAACCCCATTCAAACCAAAATATCTGACTTCCTGTTGGTCGGAGCTAATGACTGTAAATTAGAAAGTTGTCCGGCTCGATGTGCACAATATACATACCAAGTTTTGTGACTGTAGGTAAAACTAACCCGCCCACTTTTGTCAAAAGTAACACACTTCCTGCTGCCAGTTGGTGGCACTATAACTTTGACTCACATTAGTTACATCCATGTGATCGCCCTCTTACAACAAACACGCTACTGAAGTTTCATCAATATCAATTAATGTATGAAGATGTTATAACACATCGGGTTTCTCTTTTCTCGCCATAATTTAGTTTCCTCGCCACGGCCAAACCGTTCGAGATATCAAAAATCCGTCCGCAATTTAGTATCCTCAATGTCTTGACTTCATGTTGACCGAGTTTGGTGGCGATAGGATAATTTTTCTAGGAGGAGTATATAAAATTCCAGGGACATGCGTTTTCATACAACCCATAATAGCCGACTTCCTGTTGGACTGGCGTAAAACTTAGAGCACGAAAGTTGTTCGGCCCGATGATATCTAAATGTGTACCGAGTTTCATACTAATTCATGCAAGCGTGTTTGATATATGGACCAAGTTTTCGGACTCCGTTAAAGGGGGCGCTGTTGAGCCCCCCTGCTACGCCCGGGTACCAGCTTCAGGCCGGCCCTGATGGCCGCGGGTTCTGACCTGTGTGCAAAGTTTCAAGAGTTTTCGAGCACGTTAAGGGCCCCAAAAGTGCCCGAGAAGTCGCACACAGCAGAGAAAGGGTTAAAATAAAGCCCCCCTCCTCTCACACACACACACACAGACACTGAGAGAGACTGGCAAAATTCTGAGATTTTCTCCCATTCAAACAAAAATATCTGACTTCCTGTTGGTCGGGGCTAATGAGTGTAAATTAGAAAGTTGTCCGGCTCGAGGAGATCAATATCCATACTGATTTTTGTTACTGTAGGTAAAACTAATACCCCATTTTTGACTAAAGGCGGCGCTACTGAGCCCCTCACCACGCCCGTTTCTGAAACGTTGCACGTATCTACTACCTTATAAATGTAATGTGTCTGTTGAGTTTCATGCAATTTGAAGCATGTTAAGAGTCTCAAAAACATCAGAAAAAAATATCAAAGTTTGATGCGTTGCCATGGCAACAGTATTTAAGATATCAATAATCCTTTCACAGGTCCACATCTGCCGTGTGTTTACATTATACAGATGAAGTTTGAAGCAAATCGGGTAAAAATAAGAGGGTGATTTTAAAGCATTTTGAAAGTGACACACTTCCTGCTGCCAGTTGGTGGCGCTATAACGTTGACTCACAATAGTCACATCCATGTGATGGGCCTCTTACAATGAACACAATGCTGAAGTTTCATCAAGATCAGTTAATGTATGCAGAAGTTATAACACACTTCCTGTTTCCAATATTCCAAAGTTTTTGAGCACGTTAAGAGACCCAAAAGTGCCCGAATAGTCGTAAGAAAAATAATAATAATAATAATAATAATCCTAAGAAAAACAATAGGGCCTTCGCCCTTGCTTGGGCCCTAATAAGTAAATAATAGTGTCACTGGTTCCAAACTGTTCAAATGAACCGATTGACCAAAATAAATCGACCTTTTCAACTCTGTAAACAGCAAAAAATATGCTTCCATTTTCTTTTCTTTTTAAAACTAAATTCTGTAAACTCCCTTTCCTATTTGGCCTTGTATTGCAAAAGTAAAGTCGTTTTTTTATTTTTAAAACATTGTCTTGATCAACAATAGACAACTGTGTCCTGATTTTAGACAGGAACAAAGGGACATTCTGTTCCACTTCAATGGCATAATCCCCATTTATATCTTACGGAAATATGGACATTTTCCATGGCCTGCGTTAGTCATAGGCCTCACGACATGCTACCTTTCCTCTTATTACCACAGCAAAATGGCATTGCTATCAGATAGAGGTACTGGTCCCAATATCAGTCATGTAGACAGGTATGGAGCAAAGAGGTCTTATCTGCACCAGCAGTTACAGAGCTTGGTCGGGGGGAAAAAAGAAAGAAAGAAGTCATTTACGGCACATTTAATTACTCATTCAGGACTGAAGCAAGAAACACAAAGGTAGAAACATGTGCAGTGCAGTGACATAAAAGGTGATAACAGATATGTGTTCAGAAGACTAACAGGCATTGAGAACAGCCCTTTCCCCTTCCCCCCTACCCTATCACCACCCTCTGTGACAAATGGGGGATCCAACTTCGTAATCCGATGGCTTTAACCCCCCGGTCTCAGTAATCGGCTGGTGGCGGGCTTAGCCATGACCAGGGTAAATCATTTACATGCCCATATAGGCCACCAGACTTCTCAAGCAAATCCAGTTATGGCATTAAGTGAATGTGTTTTTTGACAGACATCATGGGATTCCACACAAACTCCAATGTAAAAAATAATGAGTAATCTGTTACTTACAGGGTAAAAAGACTAGTGGGTTTAAATACATTAAAATGAGCTTAATGTAGGAAGAAGTGGCACTAAAAATGGTTGGTTAAAAAATGATAATTATTAAACAAAAATATACATATATTATTAACACTATTGTTACTATAGGAAGAGAACTGAAAGATCCATACAGTAAAAAGTATCAGAACCAATTCATATTGTTATTTCTTGTTCAATGACAGCAGCATTAAAAAAAACAAAAACCGATCCACTTGTTGCCATTAGTAACAGAACGGTTGCTGTGGACACGGAAGATTCCCGAAGTCTTTCGTAAGAAAGCGTTACACCAGGTGTCAAACACGAACTGTAAGCAACATCTTGAGTAAATGTAATTAGGGCCCAAGCCTTGAAAAGGCGAAGGCCCTATTGTTTTCCATGGGATTATTATTTATTCTTCTTCTTTATTATTATTATATTACTACCTTTTGGGCACTTTTGGGGGCCTTAACGTGCTCAAAAACTCTTGAAACTTTGCACAAATGTCAGAACCCGCGGCCATTAGGGCCCGACTGAAGCTGGGACCCGGGCGTGGCAGGGGGGCTCGCCAGCGCCCCCTGGAATGGGATTCAAAAACATGTCCATATCTCAAACACGCTTGCATGTAATAATATGAAACTCGGTACACGTATAGATCTCATCGGGCCGAACAACTTTCGTGCTCTAAGTTTTACGCCAGTCCAACAGGAAGTCGGTTATTATGGGCTGTATGGAAACGCATGTTCTGGCATTTGAAACACTTGTCCTAGAGAATTCATCGGATGACCACGAAACTCGGTGTGCATGAAGTCAAGACATGGAGGATGATAAATTGCGAGGGGATTTTTGATATCTCGAACGGTTTGGCCGTGGCGAGGAAACGAATTTATGGCGAATATTGGAAACAGGAAGTGTGTTATAACATCCTCATACATTAATTGATCTTGATGAAACTTCAGCAGTGTGTTTGCTGTAAGAGGCCGATCACATGGATGTGACTATTGTGAGTCAAAGTTATAGCGCCACCAACTGGCAGCAGGAAGTGTGTCACTTTCAAAATGCTTTGAATTCACCCTCTTATTTTTACCCGATTTGCTTCAAACTTTATGTGTATAATGTAAACACACGGCAGATGTAGACCTGTGAAAGAATTATTGATATCTTAAATACTGTTGCCATGGCAACGCTTTAAACTTTTATATTCTTTTTGGGTGCATTTGAGGCTCTTAACATGCTTCAAATTGCATGAAACTCAACATGCATATCAGATTTATTAGGTACTAGGCATGTGTGAAGTTTCAGAAATGGGCGCGGTGGAGGGGCTCAGTAGCGCCACCTTTAGTCAAAAATGGGGTATTAGTTTTACCTACAGTAACCAAACTCGGTACGTATATTCTTCTCTTCGATCCGGACAACTTTCTAATTTACAGTCATTAGCTCCGACCAACAGGAAGTCAGATATTTTGGTTTGAATGTGTACTGTTTGGAGCATTTTCCCTCTGCCCCTCTGTGTGTGTGAGTGTGTGTGAGGAGGGGGGCTTTATTTTAACCCTTTCTCTGCTGTGTGGGACTTCTCGGGCACTTTTGGGGCCCTTAACGTGCTCGAAAACTCTTGAAACTTTGCACACAGGTCAGAACCTGCGGCCATCAGGGCTGGGCTGAAGCTGGTACCCGGGCGTGGCAGGGGAGCTCAACAGCGCCCCCTTGAACGTGGTCCGAAAAACTTGGTCCATATATCAAACACGTTTGCATGTAATAATATGAAACTCGGTACACATATAGATTTAATCGGGCCGAACAACTTTCGTGCTCTAAGTTTTACGCCAGTCCAACAGGAAGTCGGCTATTATGGGCTGTATGAAAATGCATGCCCCTGGAATTTGATATACTCCTCCAAGAAAAATTATCCTATCGCCACCAAACTCGGTCAGCATGAAGTCAAGACATTGAGGACGCTAAATTGCGGACGGATTTTTGATATCTCGAACGGTTTGGCCGTGGCGAGGAAACGAAGTTATGGCGAGAAAAGAAAAACACAATGTGTTATAACGTCTTCATACATTAATTGATCTGGATGAAACTTCAGCAGTGTGTTTGTTGTAAGAGGGCGATCACATGGATGTGACTATTGTGAGTCAAAGTTATAGCGCCACCAGCTGGCAGCAGGAAGTGTGTTACTTTCAAGATACTTTTGACTAAAGTGGGTGGGTTATTTTTACCTACAGTCACAAAACTCGGTCTGTATATTGTGCTTATCGATCCGGACAACTTTCTCATTTACAGTCATTAGCTTCGACCAACAGGAAGTCAGATATTTTGGTTTGAATGTGGTCTTGTCTCTCTCTGACAGAGTTCCCCCTGCCATTCTCTCTGTGTGTGTGTGTGTGTGTGTGTGTGTGTGTGTGTGTGGAGTGGGCGGGAGGGGAGGGAGAGAGGGCACACACACAGACAGCCCCCCCCCTTTCTGTGTGTGTTTGGAGGGGAGCAGAAAGACTCACACTGATACAAGCTCTAAAGCAGACTTCTTCTCGACAGTCAAAGCGGGGTTACGTTATTGCCCGTCGTGAACAGGAACCCGAAAGGCAACGGGGGTGGCGGCTTTTTATATATATATATATATATATATATATATATATATATATATATATATATATATAAATAAATATAGCTGCAAGCAGCGATGGAGGGCCCAAGCCGGTGGCAGCGCCAGCCCGGTGCCTTTAGTGTAACTAAAGGCACCAGGGTGGCGGTGCCACCGGCTTGGGCCCGTAATCGCTGCTTGCAGCTATATTTATTTATATATATATATATATATATATATATATATATATATATATTTACTTTTACACTTGATCAGATAATCATGGGATTCGCTGAACATAAGTGATACTGAACTGAATTACAAATCACTTTTAAACAGAATTGCATGCACCAGACTGTATTATATGATACATCATAGTGATTTGAGAACATAAAGGATTTAAATTCTTACTATCCAATAAGTCCACCAGTACATCATGTCTTATCAAATATTTTTGGCTGCCAGATAATCGTCAACTTTCCAACTATATTTATTTAGTACTAGTCCATGCATTTGAGGGTGTGTAAACATTTTTTATGTAATAGGCACTACAGTACATATATGGCTAAAATGGTCAATAAGTCAAAATATGTGAAGATTGCTCCCTCTGTAGGACAGAAAGTGGTAGTACATCAGAGTCAGTCCAGAGATGTCCAGCATAAAACAAAAATGCAAGCTGTGAAATTGTTTAAATTGGATTTCTGGTGAAATCAAAAAAAAGTTTTCTTCTAATTTGTACATTATGAATTTATTTTTTATTGACAACAGACATTCTTATTCTTACAATGTAATATGAATAAAATGAATTAAATACATATTAAATACACATTACGAGCATGAAATGGGACGGTTTCATCTCACACGACTCTTCTTCAATGTGGACATGTCGCCGGATGCTTTCCGCTTGCGTGAAGATGTATCTTGAACCTTCTCTAGATCCTCTGCAGCTGCACCAGGAAGATAGTAAGCGTCCATTGAAGGAGATGGCTCCTGACATTAAAAGGGCAAACTTATTAAATCATACAACTTAGGCAACAACAACCATTTCAGAGCTGAACAGAACAAGCAATTACTGTGATCAAATTTCCACATTATTGCTTCTGGTACATTAAATGTCAGGTGTAATAGGGCTGCGTGATTAATCGACATAAAACCGAAATCGCTCATGCCCGAGTTTGGGTCACTTATAATATACATTTGTGAAGGCAACATGGGCCAACAGTCTTCACAAACTTGCAACTAAAGAGAAGCTCAGTGGTTTAACTTCTGAGAATTAAGACAGTGATATATATTAGAATTGAAATTCTACAGTTGTACTGCAAAATAAAATGATTATATTTCTTAAATACTTTATTTATTTTACAGATTTTTGTGAAATATTATAATAAATATAATAATAATAATATTACTGTAAAATAAAATAATCTAGCAAATTATAGACCCATTTCAAATCTTCCATTTATGTCTAAAATATTAGAAAAAGTTGTGTCCGCTCAACTGAGCTCTTTTTTGCAAGAAAACGATATCTATGAAAAGTTTCAGTCAGGATTCAGGCCACATCATAGCACTGAAACTGTGCTCGTTAAAATCACTAATGATTTACTTTTAGCTTCGGACCAAGGCTGTATCTCAATACTAGTTTTACTTGATCTTAGTGCTGCGTTCGACACTATAGATCACACAATACTCTTAGATCGACTACAAAATTATACTGGCGTTCAAGGACAAGAATTAAGCTGGTTTAGATCATACTTATCTGACCGCTACCATTTTGTCTATTTAAATGGAAAAAAATCGATCATATCTTCAGTAAACTATGGAGTGCCGCAGGGATCTGTGCTAGGCCCTCTATTATTCTCAATATATATGCTGCCACATATAGAAATATTATAAGGAAACATGGAATTAGTTTCCATTGTTATGCTGATGACACTCAATTATATATTTCATCACGGCCGGATGAAAACGCTAAATTATCAAAATTGACAGAGTGTGTTAAAGATATAAAAGATTGGATGACGCGTAATTTTCTTCTATTAAATCCAGACAAGACGGAGGTACTACTCATCGGTTCAAAAAACCACCCACAAAACCTCTCACAATACAACTTTAACATAGTAGGATGTCCTGCTACTTTATCCTCTACAGTAAAAGACCTGGGTGTCATACTAGACTGCGACCTGTCTTTTAAAAATCATATTTCATATGTTACAAAAACTTTTCCACCTTAGAAACATTGCTAAGCTACGTAATATGCTATCAGTTTCTGATGCAGAAAAGTTAGTTCATGCATTCATGACCTCGAGACTAGATTACTGTAATGCTCTATTAGCTGGTTGTCCAGCATTCTCAATAAACAAGCTACAGTTAGTCCAAAATGCAGCCGCTAGAGTTCTTACTAGATCAAGAAAATATGATCATATAACACCGATCTTATCATCACTACATTGGTTACCTATAAAGTTCCGTATTAATTATAAGGTATTGTTACTGACTTATAAAGCCCTAAACGGCTTAGCTCCAGTCTATTTAACGGATCTTCTATCGGCCTATAATCCATCGCGCTCTTTAAGATCGCTAAATTCGAGGCTTTTGGTTATACCTAGGATATCTAAGTCCACTAAAGGAGGGAGAGCATTCTCACATTTAGCTCCAAAACTCTGGAATAGCCTTCCTGATACTGTTCGTTGCTCAGACTCGCTCTCCCAGTTCAAAACTAGATTAAAGACGCATCTCTTTAACCAGGCATTCATATAAATGTTTTAATCTTACAGTTAAATCCGGCCTCTTGTTCATAACCGCCAGAGGAGAACTGGCCCCCGACTGAGCCTGGGTTCTCCCAAGTTTTTTTTTTTTCTCCATTAGGTCACCTGATGGAGTTTTTCGTTTCCTTGCCACTGTTGCCTTTGGCTTGCTCAGTTGGGGATATTCAATTTAATGAATCAATCAATATTACTATTGATTAGCATTACCAAACATGGACGTTTTATTATTATTTTAATTTAATACTGTGAAGCTGCTTTGATACAATCTGTATTGTGAAAAGCGCCATACAAATATTCTTGACTTGACTTGACTTAAAAGCAGTTTCTTTCTTCTGTTGAACACAAAGAAGATATTTTAAAGAATGTTAGTAACCAAACAGTCGGCACCCATTGACTTCCATAGTACGAAAAAAATACAATAGAAGTCAATGGGTGCCGTCAACTGTCTATAAAATATATTTTGTGTTCAACAGAAGAAAGAAACTCATACAGGTTTGGAACAACTTGAGGTTGAGTAAATGATGATAAAATTATAATTTTTGGGTAAACTATCTTTACACTTTATTTTACAGTGTCCTTGTTACATGTTACCATAGTAATAACAGTAAATTATGCATAATTACATGCAACTAACCCCCAACTAAATCCTAATCCTATCCTAACCCTATAGTAAGTACATGTAGTTGCTTAATATTACTCAGTACTTCAATATATAATTATACACTAACAATGACACCTTAAAATAAAGTGTAATAAATATTTTATTAGGATTATTATTTCATAATTAAATTGATAATTACACAACTTTTTTTTTTTACCAAACTGTGCATCCTTACAAACAAGCACAGAAGAGGTTTATAAAAAAACAAACAAAAAAAACATCCTCTCACCTGCATGAGGTAATCAGCAATATACTCTGGTTTTAGGCATTTGACCCCCTGAGCTGCAGCCTCACCGATGTCCACTCTGACATCACCCGGTTTTAACCGACTAAAATCCACAAACAGATGTGTGGTCTCTTGAAACAGCGACGGAGAAGGGTCTGGTAACACCTATACAGAAAAAAGGGTTAATACAGGACAAAGAAACAATACAGAGGGGGGAAATAGCAACGACTGCCTGTAACGTCATAGAAAACCAATATTTCAAATCTGGAATCAAAAGAGACAATATGACAAAAGACAACAGACCTTGGCTCCCCCAGACTGCAGCAGCCGTCTGAATCCAGCATCTCTGGCCTGGTCAATATTCAGCATTACAGTCCAGCCGCCAAAGGCTCCCTGCACATCAACAGCATCACGCACCGCACCGCACCACACTATGTACTTGCAGGTTCATCCATGCCAAGTGTATAAACATCTATATAAGTGTACCTCCTTGTTTGAGACACCATGTAGAGTCTTCCTCCATCGCATGGCTGCCAGTGCCAGTCTCTTCTGCTGAGAGTTGATGGACGACAGAGCGTCCAGTATAGAGCTGCTGCCCCACTCATACTGCTCCTCCTAACGCACACGCACACACACACACACACACACGACATGAACATTATCTTAGATCATGTCTGAAAGACAGGGAACACAAACGCAGACACACACCTTTATGAAGTGTCCTTCTGCACGGCAGGCCTCCAGGTATGAGCGGTGAAGGATCCACTTGCCCGCTGCCATGGCGGCCAGATACTTCTCATTGCGCAGAGGATAACCCACAACCACGTGAGTGCAGCTGGGGTCAAAACTCTGCTTCTCCAGCACAACACCACCTGCACATTAACACATACAAGACGCATCATATAACAGAAATTCAATTAGGGATAGGTTACAACAATTGGATTGTCCAACAACCAACTAGTTGTGAGGTTGTTTTTTTGCTTTTTTAATTATATATACATGTATAAAGACATCTCTTATGCTCACCAAGGCTGCATTTATGATACAGTTAAACAGTAATATTGTGAAATATTATTATAATTTAAAATAACTGTTCTATTTTACTATATTTTAAAATGTAAATTATTCCTGTGATGGCAAAGCTGAATTTTCAGCATCATTACTCCAGTCTTGAGTCACATGATCCTTCTGAAATCATTCTAATATGCTGATCTAATGTGTTTTTTAACAATGTTGAAAACACCTTTTCTGCTTAATTTTGTGGAAACTGTGAAACATTTTTTTTTACTCTTTGATGAATATAAAGTTACAAAAAGTAGCATTTATTTTCAATGGAAATATTCTGTAACATAGGTGTTCAATGCAATAATTTACTGGATAAAAGTATTAAGTATGAATTTCTTTTTCTGCTTTATATCTTTGGGACAGTTCTTTAATTAGCATGATGTTGTTATTAGTTTGAGAGTTTTCATGGTAAAATGCACTTAAAAAAACATTTCAAATCGAGATGAATGTCTTTGGCCATTACACTGTCTTGTGTCCTTACAGGCACAAATGCCACATTTTGAATAATAATAAAAAAAAAAACCTGTCAAACTTTTAAAACATCATAGAACCCCTGCGTTCTGTCCCATTCCATTATGCTCTGCCACACATAGTTTAAAAGCTCCCAAAGACGTGGTCTGATCGGAACCTGACAACAGCCCAATTATACAGATGGTATAACATTAAACAATATTATTGGCTTGAATGCACTGACACTATTGGATGAGAACTGAACTGAGCTGAATGATGACATCACTGTTTTCTCCAGAGCTGCTTTATAGATGAATTGAACTCATTCCTGAACTAAATCAACACTGAACTGACTGCAGCTGAATAATGACTGTTTACTATTGTCTTTTTAGAGCTGCTTCTGTTCGGCACCATTGAATCATTGTTTTCCTGTTCGTCACTGTAAAGCTGCTTTGAAACAATCTGTATTGTATAAAGCGCTATATAAATAAAGGTGACTTATTTTGAGGGTCCCTAAGGGGGCTTTCACACTGGGCATGTTTGCTACAGTCCAAGTCTGCTTTTTCCCAGCTCCCCCCGCAGCATTGGTCAGGTTTCACACTCAACTTGATTCTATCGAACCCTGGTGCATTTGCATTCATCTTACATCATCATAAATGTGCACGGCGGATAATAGAAAACAGGACGTGGGATCGCATATTGTGTTTTTTTATTGATTATTACTACGGATTGCAAGACATTCATTAACCATTCGCTCCGATTGCACTCACTATGCGCGATTACAATCCATGCTCACTTTTGCTTATATCCAAAGTAAATCATCATCGCTGTAAACAACATTTTTTTAACTAATGACGTCGTCATTGGCTAAAATGCATGCGCAGGTTACTGTACTCTCTGAACAAGTGAGCACCCGAGTCCGAGTTGCTTTAACATCCACGTGAATTACACCACATCTCCAGTGCAACCGAGCTCAGAACACCTCATACAGGTAGTCTCGGGTTCGGTTACCATGACAATTTTTCATGTGAACCTTGCCCTGTTTTGTACTAAACTGCCAGTGTGAAAGGACCATAAGACCAAGCAGGATGACTAGCAGATTTAAAATTAAATACAATGCAGTGAGGTACACTGACAGACAATATGAAGTCACCCAGTGGAAGAAACAGGAAACACTAAGTTGTATTGTGTACTGACCTAGCTCCTCTATGAGATGGCTGTAGTCAATGCGTTCCTGAGGATTCAATGAAGACAGCAGGAATCGTGGAGGATCCTTCTTCACCTCGTCCTCAACTTCAATCTGTTGAGAATAGATCGAGATAGATCAGATTTGAATAAAAAGAATTAGAACTGCAGTCCATGGCATGGATAAGTGTATGTGTACCGGTGGAAGGGGAGCGCCTGCAGTTTTAGAAATGGGGAAAGCAATACTAGGAGCTTCAGGTGTTTCAGGGTTTTGTAGCGTGACGACTCGAGGCGGGGTCACCTTTGGCCTCAGTTGCGCATCAATGACTTCAAATGCGGCTAGAAAGGGTCAGAAGAGTTGAATCATTCAGAACATTTGTATTGTACTTTCACTTCCTCACACACTCTACCGTTCCTCAGTATGTTAAAAAATAATAATAATAAAACTTTTTTTTTGAGCAAGGACACATTCAATTTATCAAAAGTGACAGTAAAGACATTAATAATGTTACAAAAGATTTTTAGTTCAAATAAATGCTGCTTTTTTGAACTTTCTATTCATCAAAGTATCTGTTTTCAACACTGATCTTACCAACTCCTAACTTTTGAACACTTTTTTCAAATGCAAAACCTTGCATACCCATTTCCACCAGTTCAGAGTCAGTCATGGAGTCCCTGCCATTGGCCGTGTGGTCAGAGGGGGGCAGCGGGACGAGGGCTAGAGGTTCGGAGTGCTGGGAGGGGCTTCCAGGCCACTGCAGGTTATCGGCCAGTTTAGCTCTCTCCTCTCGTGCTGTGGGATCATCCCACACGATCTGCTCACTCTGAGACGGCTCTGTGTTCAGGTCCACATCCACTTGACGTGACATCCTGCCAAAACACAATCTTATAACATGCAATCTTAAAAACGCAAATTCACAAAGCAAAAAGGGAGCTCTGCTGATCTGATGCAGGTGAACAGGATGCAGAAAAAAAACAGTAGCAAGGAACATGTCATGTGTCTACATTCCCTAGAGAACAACTGAAAACTTTGAGCTTTGAAACTAACAAGCTTTGAGACACCGATGGGATCAGAGAGAGTACTCTGGGTAGTCTTGCTTTTATACCGTATGGCCTCTAAATTGCGGCTCCTTCTACCCATTCGCCCCAGGCTGTCCGGGGTGTGGGGTGAGCCCTGCCCCCCTGAGCCTGTTCTGGCCAACCGCGAGGAGCCTCTTCGACCGCTGGTCAGTTTAGTGGCTGACATGATCTCCTGAAGCTGCCTTTGAAGATTCTCTCTCATTTCCAGCGCTTCTGTAATATCTAAGGAAGGGATAAGAACAAAAGGGGAGAAAAAAAAGCTGTGAATTGAGACAAAACAGAGATATAACACAAAAATCAGACACATCTTTCAAGATGACTCACTTTTTCTCTCATTGCTGAGGGTCTGATCTTTCTCAGGCTCTCCCACACTGATTCGCTGAGGAGTCGAGATGTCTGTTATGTCATCATTAGGGCCAAGCTTGAAAAATAAAAACCATTGTTTTAAGTTACAACACTGAAACAAAGAAAATAAAAAAGCTTAATAATATGCATGGATTGAAGAGTATGGTAATGCAGTTATTAATCCCTCACCCCGGTCTCGTCATTCTCTGCGAACGCCCTGAGTCTGGTGCGGGGGGTGGTAGGGGGAGGTGACCTCTGAGTGCAATCTGCCATCTGACTCATGGTAAGGCTCATTTTGGGGTTGAAAGTGAAAGGGTAGAGCGACTCCGACACATGCTTCTGCTCATCTGCACACTGAAAATAGGATGGACAATGAATTTAATGAAATCTCAAATATTTTCACAATGCTTTAGTCAGATTCCACAATCGCTGAATAAAATGCAAAAATCAACAAAATGTAAAAAAAAAAAAAAAAGTATGCGATCAAGATAATTCGCCATTTCAGCGAAAAAAAAAAAAAAAAAAAAGATCTACCGGTAATTGAATTACCCGAATTTAAAGCTGTAATGCATTATTTTTACAAGGATAAAGATGTCGTGCACATTTTGTCAGTGTGAAACAGTGAAAGCAAAACTTTCTCACCAGACGTCTCACATAAGTGGCAAGGACCGAGTGAAGCGATTAAGAATCATGAATGAATTACCAAATTATATGCTTTAGTAAAAAGACTTAAAAGCGCTGTAAACCACAGAAGAGAACTCAATTCAGTCCTGACATGCTGACCAATGTCAGACTGGCTGCGGATTTCTGTGCATGAGCTTGTCAGCACGCGAGTACCGACTTGTGTTCTCTTTCAAGGCTTATTCGCTTGAGCGGTCAAATATACACAATTATGTAAAAATGTCCTTCCTGAAGGTAATATCTTAAGGGAACACACAGCTTGGGGGGAAAAACTGTTTGGGACGTGTCAGTATTGAATCTATGCATAACTGTAGGTCTTCAAGGGAAAGCAATCTAATATACCCACTGCTGTCTGTGCCATTAATGTTAATCACACAACAACAGGAAAAAAAGCACTGTTTGTATCTGTATCTTTATGTTGTATTTGTTCAATTTGGCGTTTGTTTCTTTGTTCTTATTTTATTACCGACTGATTACTTAAGAACTTTTAACTTGTATTAAGGAAGTATTAGTTTTGCTGTGGTTTGCTTCTAAGATTTTGGTCATATTGCCCACCCAAGTATCTGCATGTACGTACAGCCTGTAGCCAGTGTTGTGACACTATATGCAGTCCTCTCTCTTTGACAGCTCTGTATTCTTTACTGTTGTCTCCAACTTTACCCTGGTAGATTAAATGAGTGACAGAGTCGTCACATGACCACCTAAAATAGACACAAGGCATTAGATTCCTCCCATTCACCCTAAAATATGCCTTACCAACATCTCAGATGGGACTGTTTTAGATGCATGTAATGTTAATGTGATTCACTGAGAGTCAGATATTTCGATTTGTTACATACCTGAAGTCTGCACCGAGAGAGGCGGCCACTGCATTGAGCTCACTCTGTTTCTTGCTTAATTTCTTGCTCACACACACCACCACCCCGCTTAGAGGAGCTGCAGTCTTCTGCTCCACCTGCAAGACACACATACCTGTAAATACCTGTGTTCAGATAAACGTAGCGAGTGTATATGTGATTATGTGCGTGTACCTCAGGTTCAGGCTCTTTTCCCAGTTGTGGACTGGCAGTCATGGCTGCGAGGTTTGTGACATGACTCCGGTTGCTGTTGGCAACTGCAGCTTTAAGGTTCCTCTCGATGACCTCTGACAGAGGAGTCTCCGCCCCCTGACCTTGCTGTGTTTTATTACCAGGAGTCTGTAAATGGTCAAACACATCCTGCAACACAGACGTACAAACACAATACAAAACTTAGTTATTTAATTTTATTTAATCATCCACTCCTCTCTGATTCTTATAATTAAGCAGGCTGGTTTTGCCATTGTACCTTTTCTTATCAGTCTATTAACAACATTTTAACCCTAAACAAAGCAAAAGATGTTTTCTGAACTTGAAATTCCAGCTGACCTTAGTGTTAAATGAGGGTCCGAAGAGTCGGTCTCTGCTCAGGAAGCGAGAGGGAGTGTCTAGTTGGAGAGAGGAGTCTTTTTGCAGGGCTCCTTTGGCGTCCTCTTGTCCTGGGGTTGACACCTCCGCCTGGTCCTCCTCTCCTTCTCTCAACTTCCTGACTGCTGAACGGACAGTGCGGCTCTGAAAGCGAGTCGTGTCCAGAGGGGTGATGGCAGCGCTGTTTTGTGGTCCCAGTAGGGGTAGCTCTGGGGAGCGTTGCAGGAGGCGCAGAGGCGGCGGGTCTTTCTGAGATGCTCCAACAAAACTGTCTTCACTTCTCTCTATGGGAAAATCACAGAGAGAAAGTAATAATATAATGTTTAAGTGACCATTTCATGATGGTGTATGACATTTCTTACTTTAATTTAATGTATAGAAATGAATCTGACTATTTTCAAATAAAAAAAAGATAAAATCACTGCACTCAACAGTTCGGCTTCAATCAGGCTAAAGATTTTAAAATAGGCAACAATTATTTAATCAAGTTCACAGAAAACTGAGGAAATAATTTTCGGTCAAATGATTGGAATATTATTTCAACCGATCCCACTTTAGGGAATATTTTTAAAGATTTTATTTAATTCATTCATAAAAGATCCAGTAACATAGCAAATAGATTGGTCAAATCTGATATATACACCGAAAAGACTAAAACATTTATATGGCTACATTCTGAAGGTTGGTTATGAAATGCATTCAGAAGGTTATAAAAGCGAGTCTTAGTGCTCAATTCCGATATTTTTGTATAGCTGTTCACATTGTTGTTTTAAATGTAGCCAATATCAGATTGCAGTGCGAACACATCATGGTCTTGCACATGCATAAAAAAATTATAAAAAGATCAAAAGTAGCACACTTTCATATGGAACTAAACATTAGGACATTAAAAGTAAGTGATTACGAGTTTATTTATTTATTGTGTGATCTGCCGCAGAAACCAGCTAATTTAAGTGTGGGCAATAGAAAAAAAACAGAGGAGGATGTGAAAAAGGAGAGCAGATTTTTTAAACATTTATGATACAAGCCCTCATGGTTGGCTTGTATATAGGACTGTCACTAGAATACTTACCAGCCACATTTACCTGCAGTCTGAACATAGGCTAAGAGGTTTTGTAAGTATTTGTTTTGTCAATTTAGATGTTGAAGGTTATAAATTAATGATTTGTATGTGCTGTGATTGATGTGTTTAATATTTTGTGGTTGTTGTGTATGTTGAACATTTAACAAATGTTTTGGGTGGTTGTGTTTTAGTTGGTTGTTTAATCGACTGGATTCATTTAATTGTGATTTAGGTTGTAAACTCTTGGGATGAGAAGCACTGTGATGAGTCTCCACCTGGAGATCATTGGACTCGCACTATTTTAAAGATTCGCGGGGACAGTAACATTGTATGATTTACTGAAGAAGGTTGATTGCCGAAAATGTTTATCTTGATCTAATATGTGCTTTGTTGCATAATTAAAAACGAAGAATTCATTAAAGGACAAGTTCGGTATTTTACTCTTAAAGCCCTGTTTTCAGATCGTTCTGATGAAATAGAACGGTTAAGATTAAAATTTGGACAGATGCTGCTGTCCCGAGAATTTTCGCTTTCTTTCGCTTTCCCCCCCACCTCCACAATGGCTGCAAAGGTGCACAGGAATAATCCTTCCTAAAACGCATTAAACTTTCGTTTACAAAGACGTGAAACTCACTGGGCCCTATCTAGTACCCAGCGCAATTGACTTTGAACACCGACGCATGTATCATTCCTATTTTGCACCCGCGCACAGCGGACTTTTCCCTCCACAGACGCACGTCGGTAAATTAGGGAATGAACTTGCGCTCGCGGGGGCGGTTCAGCGCAAAGAGGAGGCGTGTTCCGTCGCAAAACTGCCCTGGTGCTATTTTCTAGTTTTAGAAAGCAATTGCGCCACTGACCAGGAAAAAAAACAGTCTAAAGACAGTGGCGCGTTGCGCGTTAGTGATATGGTATTTTAAGGGCGCGTGCTTGGCCATAATGTAGCGTGTTAACGCGCATCCACTTTGATTCTCTAATAATTATAAACAGCAGTTTTCATTTTTGCAAATCATACATTATTACAAGGAAAAATATTAACACACGAGGGAAATCATTGTTGTGTCCGTGAAGATGTGAAAAAGATCTATCTAGATAAAAAAAAAACATCTAGATTAGGCTACACATTTACCCAAATTATACGCCTGTTTAACCGAAGCTGATTTGGGTGGGTTTCTCCCATCATCCCCAATGTCACTTCTCTGTTTTACGGTCCTGACGAGAACGTCGGTCTCCTCGGATGTGAACTGCTCCTGGCGTGTGCTGGCAAATCCGCCGTTATAATAGCAATCCGCCGTGGAACAAGCGCGCCGGCTCTTAAAGGGAATGTGAGAGGACGCTCTGATTGGTTTATTTCATGTTACGCCCAAACCACACCTATGAATAATGAAGCTACTTCAGACCAACCCCTATTAGATTTACGCCAGGCACAAGAGTCGTTTATCCCGCCGGGAAAATAGCAACAGCGCCGGGATCCGCCCACAAAGTTACTTGCGCTTTGACACTTGCGTTTCAGATCGTTAAAATAGGGCCCACTGAGTGGTCAGGGGTGTTCAATGATATGCTCACACAAAAATCGCTGCAAAAGATGCTTTCCAACAGGTGTTTTCCCATTTGTTGTAAAACTGTGGACCTATTTTTTTCAAACGCCTCACACCCATTCTTCCGTTGAGCTGGAAAACTACGATAAAACCTGTTGCAAAGCATCTTTTGCAGCGATTTTTGTGTGAGCATATCAGTGAACACCCCTGACCACTCGGTGAGTTTCACGTCTTTGTAAATGAAAGTTTAATGCGTTTTAGGAAGGATTATTCTTGTGCACCTTTGCAGCCATTGTGGAAGGGGGGGGAGGGGGGGGGGGGGGGAAGCGAAAGAAAACGAAAATTCTCGGGACAGCAGCATCTGTCCAAATTTTGCTGATTCTGATTCTCTATTTCATCAGAAACGATCTGAAAACAGGGCTTTAAGTGTAAAATACCGAACTTGTCCTTTAAGAAAACACAAGCAAGTCTGGATATTTTGTTCTTTATCTGACTGTATAAAAAATAAAAAATAAAAAGGAAATCAATCACAAAATGTTTATTAAAGAGAGCTCACAAATACGGTAACAACATATAATTGAAAAACACTTGAGATCATCAGTTATAAATTCTACTTCTGACTAACCTGGAGAGAGTGGCAGGGCAACCAGGTATCGTCCCTCATCGGCACGCTTCCCTGTTCTGGCAGACTCTAAAACCCAGCGGATCGTGACTGCAGGGAGACTCCATTTCTGGGCTGCCTGGTACTTGGTGCCCTCAGGTGTCTGGAGTACCAGATGAGTGCTGGCAAGCATTCCCTTCCTTTGATTAGCGGTCCGCACAAAGTAATCCTGAACACTGCAGATATTAGTGTAGGGGAGAGAAATAAGAAAACATTAGATTATATCTGAGAATTGTAAGGAATTCAGCAATTCTGGATGCTAAAAAAATTGCTTTTTCGTAGTGCAGCACGATTTGGCCAAACATAGTCACACATAAACCCCCCGAAATATTACTTTTGTAAAAATTAACATTTTCACTGTAAAATAACAAAAACTTGAGTATTTAAGAAATGTTACAAAGTACAAATGAAAAATGATAACGTTTCAAACATTAAAGGCACAGTATGCAAGTTTCGCCTCTAGAGGTCGCTTCTCCCCCCCAAAACAATAACAAAGACGTAGCTTGACGCCGTGAATGAGTGTGGAATCATGGGAGTTGTTGGCTTCACCTCCACAGCCGATGGACAGCAAACTGACAGGACTCATGTTCATGGGTGAGCTAATGCATTAAAGTTTTATTAACGTTATTGTGGTATGAAGCAGGGCGGTGCCGAGAGCCTGGGACATTTTATGTTTCTGTATTATTATTACCTATATGCCAGTATTAAAGTTACGTTTGACATCCGAACTCCCTCTTCCCTGAACATGAACTTTGTTACAGTTACGTTTGATCACTTAAATTCATATTTTATTTAATTCAAATAAAACAGCAGCAAGTGCTCAATTACTACTCATATAGGTCACTTTATCTGATAAACTAAAATTGTGGGGTAACGCAGCACTGTTTTACTTGATCAAAGCAAGCATACTAAATACCTTTGAGTGTGTTGATATTATAAAGTTACTCTGTGCGTTCGCTCGGCGACTGCTGAGACACTTGACTTCGATCACTTGATCGGTAATAGAATATCATATTATTAATTAAAGATGGATGACTTCTTTTCTTTTCTATTGGTAGCAGGTTTATAAACGCTGCTCAGTGCAAATCTGGCGAAACGGGTGGCACGCACTACATTGTTAAACGCAGGTTATAAGCAACCCAAACTCAGAGTGCTGATTGCATTTACTGCAAACAAAGGAGCTCTGTGACTGAAAACACGGGTGCTCACCTGTAAATGAACATAACGCCATGCTCCCCTCTGAAACTTGGTACACATTTTTTTAAATCAAATCACAGGCTTTTTGATTTGATAAATTGCACTAAGCCATTTTTCGATTTCGATTTTAAAAAAAAAATTTTTTATTAATGGTTCAGTCCTGCATTTCAGCGTAGTTTAAAAATTAAAATGATAAAAAAAAGTTTTACAATTTTAATTAGTATGATGAATCCTTAACTTAATTAATGACCATGTCCATCTCACAATGAAGGAAGTTGTGTGTACTTCAGGCTTGTGAAGTTTTGTTATGAACTTGAAACTGCCTAGAAGGTGATCAGATGTCAGTGAACAGTGAAAAGAAGGTCTTACCTTGCTCCCAGGTGTTTGGCGAGCTGAATGAGAGAGTCCCTCTCAGCTCCAGTAAACTGACTGACGGACAGCACACAGTCTTTGAGAGGAGAGAAGCCCTCTCTCACAGTCACTGGAGTGAATAGAGGATGAGAGGCTAACGGCAACACACACTGCTGCTCCAAACACATGGCCTGAACACACACACACACACACAAACAGGTTAGTAGTAGAGAATGGCAAAAATTACATAAGGTATCTTGTCTGTCTGTGCATAAACTGTGATTTTCCTACCAGCCAGGTATCCGTTACGACCTCATCTACTGTGGCCTCCACGTCACAGCCCAGCAGTGGCACGATGGCATAATGCGCCACTGCTCTCGAGCGGCCGACCAAAATCTTCCCAGCGTTTTCCATGACTAGCTCTGAGAGCTGGGCTTCAGCCTCAGCTCCAAAACCAACCAAGATGAAGCGCTTCCCTGAAAACAGGCCACCCTCTGAGGTTTCAACCAAGGTTGAGTCCTTCCCTGCAGCTGGAGGCTCCGGAAGCAAAACGCTCTGCCGACTCCTGGTGCTATTAGTGGCTTGAGGCAGCTCCACTACATTAAAGACAGTCAGGGGAGAGTGAGGAAGACAGACAGAAGTAGAAGGAGGAGGAATGAAACATTTATCAACTCACCAACAGTCTGGTCAGTCTCCATGTACTGCGAGAGCAGGTCTTCTTCTGCTCTGGCTTGACGGGCTGGACTAGGGGCAGGAGGGGGCGCTACAGAGGGTCTGGAGGCACGGGGAGCAGCTTTCTGAGCAGCCGGTAAATCAACAGCGGCTGGGGCAGGAGGCAGGAAGGAGGGGTGGAAGTAGCCATCCTCTGAGAGCAGAGTACCATGGGAGAAACTGTCCAGCAGCCACTTCACGGTCACTATATGGGGTCTATGGAGAACAACATCTCTGAGAACCACATTTGAATCACTTAAAATGCACCTTTTTCTGGCTAAGGATGGCAATTTAGGAAGATAGGAAGAGTCCATCTGTATTATGAACCTTGCATATTCAACAACTAGTTCTCCCTCCAAAGTCCTCATAAAGGCCCCAATACACTCACGGCGAAGTAGATGAAAAAAAGAAGTTTGAAATGGCTTTTCAGCTATATACACCCATGCGCACCTAACTATTACGGTACGTAATCACCACGGACCAAAGGTGGTTCGAAGGTGTTTACCAGCCATAGCAAACTTTTCCAGAAAATTCTCTTTGGATAGCTGTTTCAGACTCCAGACTCGAACTCCAAACAAGCTAGTTTTGGCCTGATTTTTTAAAATAAAGTCACACCAGTTCATTCTTTGATTTCGCTTGAAGTATATCGGGTCCTTTATAGCAACCTGTCCTGGACCCCAAACTTTGTTAGCTGGGCCTATTAAAACCTATAACGCAATTAAAACTAGATAAAAAAAACAATGCCTAGTGGCACCCCAACATAGATTTTGACTGACCTGTGAGTGGCTTTGTCAAGGAAGACTTTGACCCCCTGGTCTGGTTCTCCCATCACTATGTGTGTGAGGTCCTGACTGGGCTGGTTGAAGCGCAGACCTCCAGCAGAGTTCACCATCCGCCTCAGCTTCTCCAGTTTCTTTCCGGAAAGTCCACACAGGTACAACTACAGAAAGAAAAGGGTGGAGAACAGTTTATTTATTTATTTATCTCAGATTCAACATTTAAAATCACACAAATGCAACATCATTTCATTTAGACTTTTAGAACAATGTCCTAAATGTGTGACTTATAAATATGCAGGAAACACTGAGCAAAACTAACCTTACAGCCATCCAACAGGTCATCTACTCGACAGACAGTGATGTCAAATGAGTCGACCGGATCAGGAGTCTCTATGTGGCTGATTCCTGCAGTGGTGAGGGCCGTTTCATTTACATTCATGCTGATATTGGATATATGACTCAATCCCAGAAGTGAGGGACCTTCTGCACAAACAAAAGAAAAAGTAAATTCAATGAATCAAAATGAATGACATAGGAATTAGTAAGAATATCGATTTATTCAGGTGATGTTTTTGTGTTTTATGAAATAAATAAAAATGATAACCAGTCAATTTACATACTAGCTTTCAAAAGTTCAGGGTCTGAAAGATATTTTTAATGGTTTTAAAAGAAGTCTCTTATGCTCAACAAGGCTGCATTTATTTGATAAAAAAATATAGTTAAAACAGTAATTTGTGAAATATTATTACATTTACACATAATAGTTTCCTATTTGAATATATTTTAAAATGCAATTTATTCATGTGATTTCAAAGCTGAATTTTCAGTATCATTTCTCCAGTCTTCAGTGTCACATGATCCTTCAGAAATCAGTGTAATTGCTGATTTGTTGCTCAATAAACATTTCTTATTATTATTATCAATGTTGAAAATGGTTGTGCTGCTTTAATATTTTTGTGGAAACCATACTTTTTTTCAGGATTCTTTGATAAATAAAGTTTAAAAGAACAGAATTTATTTAAAATAGAAATCTTTTGTAATTTAATTAATGTCTTGTCACTTTTGATCAATTTAATGCATACTTGCTGAACAAAAATATTAATTATTTCCACCATAAGTAAAGTGTTTTACTCCGCACCCTCTTTGCTCCTGGTGGCTCCTGTAGGAGTGGAGGTATTGGGTCTGCCCGTCTTCTCCTCGGTTCTCCTCTTCTCTTTACGCTCCATGGCATACCTGCTCTCATCCTGACAGAAGCCCTTCTCGATGCTGTCAAACAGCCAGTGCAGGGACACACAGTATACGTTCCATTTACGGGCAAACTCATATTTCTGACCTGAAATGCAACACACAAATTGAAGTGAAGTACATGCTAAGACTGTAACACAAAACAATGCGATGGGGGTCAGAGATGATGGGGTCACCTGTGGGTTCATTGACAATGAGGTGAGTGCACTCATTCATCTTGAGCTGGCCCGTGTAGCTTCCTCCATTCTGACCGCACAACCTCTGAACCTCTTTACGCTCCACAGTAGAGAGTCCCGTCACACACACCGTACAGCCTTTCAGAACTGGACACCGATAGTCTTCTGTATTCAGCTCAGAGTGATGGAAAACACTGGGGGAAAAAGAGATGTTTTTAGATAGAGATTTTAAAGGGATGGTTCACCCAAAAATGAAAATTCTGTTCGCCTGTTGTTCCAAACCTGTATTTATTTATTTTTTATGCTGAACACAAAAGAATATATTTTAAAGAAGGTCAGAAACCAAACAGTTGAGTGACCCCATTGACTGCCATAGTACTTTTTTTTCTCCATACTGTGGAAGTCAATGGTGTCAATGAACTGTTTGGTTACCCGTTTTCTTTAAAAAATCGTATTACGTGTTCAACAGAAGAAAGAAATTCATACAGTGACTCACAAATCAGGCAACCAACTGGACCTGGTTTACACACGCAACTGCATCACGGACAACATTTTGGTGAAACCTCTCCATGTTTCTGATCATTTCCTCATTACTTTCAATCTACAACTCTCTACCCATGCTCCACCAACCCCCCTACCAGTTACTTTCAGACGAAACCTGCGCTCACTCTCTCCCTCCCATCTTTCCTCTGCTGTGTCATCTTCTCTCCCCTCACCCTCACAATTCTCATCTCTGGATGTTAATACCGCAACAGATACTTTATGCTCCACTCTAACTTCTTCTTTAGACAATATCTGCCCTATCTCCTCCAGGCCAGCACGCACTACTCCCTCTAACCCTTGGTTATCTGAGGTTCTTCGTGAACACCGGACCAAACTCAGGGCAACAGAGAGGAAATGGCGCAAATCAAAAGACACAACTGACCTTAGTATGTATCAATCTCTGCTCTCTTCCTTTTCTGCTGATGTTCATGCAGCAAAATCTTCTTATTTCCACAACAAGATCAACAGCACCGCTAACACACGAACACTTTTTAAGACATTCAACTCTCTACTCTGTCCACCTCCACCACCACCCACCTCCGCTTTAACTGCGGATGATTTTGCTAACTTCTTCACCAACAAAACAACAACTGTCAGCAGTCAGTTCTCAGCTCCACACACACAGGAACCCAGTCCAACCCCTCCCACTCCCAAACACCTTCTCTCCTCATTCTCTCCACTAACCGAGGAAGAAGTATCTAAACTTCTCCTCTCCAGTCATCCCACCACCTGCCCTCTAGATCCCATCCCCTCACACCTTCTACAAGCCATCTCTCCCACACTTCTACCAGCACTCACACACATCATCAACGCATCCCTCCACACTGGCACTTTTCCTACAGCATTCAAGCAGGCTCGGGTAACTCCACTGCTTAAGAAACCGACATTAAACACATCACTCTTAGAAAATTATAGACCTGTCTCTCTCCTACCATTCATTGCGAAAACACTTGAACGAGTTGCCTTCAACCAAGTATCATCCTTCCTCTCTCTGACCAACCAACTAGATGTAAACCAATCTGGCTTCAAGAAAGGGCATTCAACCGAAACTGCATTGCTGTCAGTCACAGAAGCCCTACGGATCGCAAAAGCTGCCTCCAAATCATCAGTTCTCATTCTCCTGGATCTGTCTGCTGCCTTCGACACTGTGAATCATCAGATCCTCCTGTCCACCCTCTCATCAGGGCATCACAGGAACTCCTCTCCACTGGTTTGAGTCCTATCTCACAGGTAGGTCCTTCAGGGTCGCATGGAGAGGTGAGGTATCCAAAGCACATCAACTGACTACAGGGGTTCCTCAGGGTTCAGTTCTTGGACCGCTCCTCTTCTCCATTTACACCACATCACTGGGACCCATCATACAGGCACATGGCTTCTCTTACCACTGCTATGCTGATGACACCCAGCTCTACCTCTCATTTCAACCTGATGATCCCACAGTAGCTGCACGTATCTCAAGCTGCCTGGCGGACATCTCGGCATGGATGAAGGAACATCACCTGCAACTCAACCTGGCAAAGACTGAGCTTCTCGTCCTCCCTGCCAATTCGTCTCTACAGCACGACTTCACTATCCAGCTAGATTCAACTTTAATCACCCCATCAAGGTCGGTCAGAAACCTTGGAGTAACATTTGATGAGCATCTGACCTTCACAGACCACATCACAAAGACAGCTCGATCATGCAGGTTTGCACTGCACAACATCAGGAAGATCAGGCCCTTCCTAACTGAGCAGGCAACACAACTTCTCGCCCAGGCCTTGGTGATCTCTAGACTTGATTACTGCAATGCTCTTCTGGCCGGTCTTCCATCATGTGCAACTAAACCTCTACAAATTATCCAGAATGCTGCAGCCCGTCTTGTCTTCAACGAGCCGAAAAGGGCCCACGTCACTCCTCTGTTCATCTCTCTGCACTGGCTACCACTCGCTGCTCGCATCAAGTTCAAGGCATTGACACTTGCTTACAGATCGACCACAGGCTCAGCTCCCTCGTACTTACACTCGCTTCTACGAGTCTACATCCCTACCAGAAGCCTGCGATCGGTCAATGAGCGACGGCTCGTGGTACCATCACAGAGAGCTACAAAATCACTCTCCAGAACATTCTCATTCACGGTTCCATGCTGGTGGAATGATCTCCCTACCCTCATCCGGAATGCAGAATCCCTGACTACATTCAAAAGACAACTGAAAACTCATCTCTTCCGTGAGCACTTGACATAAAAAAAAATAATAAAAAAAATAAAAAAAAACTTTTATCCTCCCTTGTTTGGCTTATGCTACTCTGAGCAATGCCTGAACTTTGTATTTTGAGCACTTCTTGCGTTATTTTTGCCTCTTCACGATGACTCGCTTGCTGTAGTCCTCAGTTGTAAGTCGCTTTGGATAAAAGCGTCTGCTAAATGACTAAATGTAAATGTAAAAATGTACAGGTTTGGAACAACTTGAGGGCGAGTAAATGCTGACAGAATTTTCATTTTTGGGTGAATTATCCCTTTTAAAGTCATAATGAAACCAAAACATTTTTTATCGGAATATTGTATTTATTATAAATGAGAAAAATGCATGTGTGCCCTCGTAATATTTAATCAAAATAACTTGAACATTTCCTCTCTATTTACGGCGGGAGGGCAGGACAACCTGTCACTCACATGAAATCGTATTAATAGCAAACAACAACGGCCCAATCAATCAAGTCCGTCCTACATTTTTTCTTATTCGAGAAGCTGTTTCACTCGGCTATATTTCACAATGGGGAAAAAAGATTATCACAACTTCCGTTTCATGCCGACTTTAAAGTTTTTCTTCCGATTTCTGACATATCCATTTTGAAACATTTGATCAAACAAGGAGGTACTTGATTTTGAACATTGAGAATTGATTGGATTGTTGTAATTTGCTTATTGTCCGGCTCTTGCCTGGTACACATTCATCAGAGTGAATTTTGCGAGGAGACAGTTTGATTAAAGGGGGGGTACAATGGTGTTTCATGTATTCAGAGTTGTTTACAGTGTTAAAGAGATGGATTCTCATGCTAATAATGGCCAAAGTTTGAAAAGTTATTTTGAACGAATAACAGATAATTTCTGTGCTGAAAATCATACTTCCGGGTTGCAACACGTTTCGGCTGGTTTTTTTCTATCGTAGATCTAATGACGTAGACCAGAGTGGAACTCCTTATATGAGCATTGCTCTCGGAAAAGCGCGTTCACGCACACGTCGACCAGAGGAGAGAAAGACCGCGCTCATCGACGCGCTACTACCGGAAATCATCATCAGCAGCGCTAAATAGGAATGGTTGATGTCAAGAATGTCTCCAAAAAAGTGTGTTTTGGGATGTGAGGGAAAGTTTACCTTGTTCAGCTTCCCAAAAAACCCAGTGTTACTGGAACAGTGGATGCAGTTTGTATGTTGTGGATGCTCCCGCTTGACTCTATAGCTCCGCCCACGCCCAGAATCAAGGACCTCGGCTTTTTCCGGATAGAATCGGAAAGCTGTATTTTTATTTTATAAATATGATGAAACTAAAGACTTTTTGGAGATATGAAGGACGCACTATTACTCTATAGGTACTCAAGATTAACATGAGATTGACTGAAACTAAGTATTTTACCCCCCCTTTAAAGATTACGAGGGCACGTGAAGAAAAAAAAAAAAAAAAAAGATTTGCATGGATACATCATTTATATATATATATATATATATATATATATATATATATATATATATATATATATATATATATATATATATAAACAATTACCAATGTTGATTTCATAGTGACTTTAAATAACCAATTTGACCGTGTAGAAGTTAATGAGTTACCTATCCTGAGACTTTTCCCAGCATGCTTTCACCCAGATGGGCAATAGGATGGGCTTCCCGAGGCTTGCGGCCACCAGGTATTTCTTACTCCCCACTTCACCTGCCACCAGGTGAGTAACAGACACGTTGAGATCACGGTAAACCCGTCCACCCATCAGCTGGACAAGATCCATCACTTCACTCTACAAGAACAACAAAAACACTGCTTATTCGTCGAGCAGAACTGCACATATAAGTGTATCGCCATTTCAATCCCAGTTTACAGCTAATGTAAGCAAAGGTGGACAAAAAAATATAATATTTTAGCATTAATCATAAATGTTTTCTCCGTACCCGTGCCTCTTTGTCGAGATTGGTGCAGGAGATAGTGATATCAGCCATTGCCATGTTGTACACGGGCTGCTCTGCTTTGGGAACACATCTCTGCTTCTGCAGACAGAACAGTACTACCAAAGGACTCACAATCCTGCATCCCAGCTGCAAAAAAACACTAGAGTTTTAGAAGACTATCAACATTTATAATAATACAGGGACAATTAGGGAAACATAAATGGACAGAACACAAGAGTTCAGGTATTACAACTGAAGTTCTATTACATTATTCTAAGCATCTTTGTCAATAATACAGAGATAAGTGATGCACTGAAATTCTGGCAATTAAAAATACACTGCAAAAAGCAGATTTTGTGCACTGTCAAAAGTGAAATCCTCACCCTCCTGCAGTGGTCAAAGGAATTGCTGGTGAAATCACTGAACACAAACAGGGATTTGTCATTGTGGTCCAGCTCTAGTGCGGCTTCCTCGTCCACCGTCTGCACATACTTCTCTGACTGAAGTTCCACTATTGCCTGAAGACAAGCATATGACTGTATGAACAAAAGGCCTAAACATTGTATTAACCCAGGGGAGCATTTAAAGATAGCTATTAAGAAGAATTTCACATTTTTCACCTTATAGGCCTGTAGAGCCAGATCAGTCTTCTGTCCATTGCGTTCAACAAATTTTACAATATATACATCCCTTTTGCCTTTTGACATGGTGGCATATAATCTAAATTATGTGGAAGGAAAACAAATGTACAATGACTTAATACTGTCAATAAGAAACATGTAAACATCTGCTAGTATCCCGTTATCGCACGTTGTTATTCTGTAATGTAACATGTCTCTATGCTTTAACAAGTTAAATAGGAAATCAATACAAAAATCAAACAAAAAACGGACGTTACGTAACTTATGATAATGACAATGATCAATCAGCTTCTAATGGCAGGTTGTTTTGATAATCCCATAAACATATGGCCAAACAAGACAAATCAAAGCGAGACATACTGTCGCACAGCTCTAAAAAACAAGTAATTTAATTATTTTTTAGTTATTAAAATAAAACAAACACTTATAATAACAAACGAAGACTTACCGCGAGACAAAGGGTTAAAACTAATTTCTAAAAGACTTTGATCTCATTTCAACTAAATTTTGTATTATCATTACTGCAACTGCGCCCATATAAATAGCTATTGTATAAAACAACAGAATAAATTATTAACTAATCGGTGTGTATTTCATTCAGAGAAAGCCGTATTCCAGTCATTCGCGCCACTAGCTCTGAAAACAACTTCCGCTTCACTTCTGTGTCTTTGGTAAGGACAGGAGAAATATTAAAATATATGACCGCCACCCACCGGACAGGAGGTTCGTAATATCAGAATTTAATGAGATAATTTTCTTTAAATCAAGTTCGTTTTACTCTATGTAGTTGGAAGAAACCTGCAATCATTTCATACAAAGAACAGCCTTTTTCTCGTTCGCGAGACTGCTGTTGCCATAGTTACGACGTCCGATTTATAAACGAGTTGTTCTTCTTAGTCGAATCTTTTTAATGAATTGATTGAGTCGGCTCAAAAAATCAATTGTTAAATGTATATTATATTTAGGTTTCCAAATGGCAATATAATTGTGACTTATGTCTCGAAAAATGTATCGAATTAAACGTAATAACCAGCCCTATGAGTTTAAATGTGTTGTATATTATCCCGCGCAGGTTTCTGAATTAGTTTATTTAAAAGATCTGTTCAGACGAACCGATTCGGGGGGATCATTAACTGGTGGAACTTCCGTTCCTGTGAACTTTGTGTTTCACTCCGGACTCAATATCGAGAGACACTCTTCGCCAGCTGATTTCTAACAGTGCAGACGTGTACATTAAGTAGTAATTTTAATCGTTTATGTGCTTTGTTTCCCCCCCTCTCATCGGATCACATTAACTCGTGTTTATTGGAATAGAGGGTCTTTACAGAAGAAATGACCACCGTTGAGGAACTGAGGCTGCGAATCCGTGAGTTAGAAAATGAACTCATTAAATCCAAACAGAAGCAAAGTGATGCTGAACATCATCTCAGACCAAAGATTGATAAAATGAGCGCTGAGGTCGTAGACTCAAATCCATACAGGTGAGCATTTTGATCCTGCTGTGTGTCTATTGGCTGACATCTGGAAGGCTTATAACGTTACCGGTGCAATTTTCACATTAATTAAATGTCTTACAGTCGTCTAATGGCACTCAAAAGGATGGGGATAGTGCAAGACTATGAGGTAAACATGCGTATTTATTCTTTTATGAGACTTTTATGTTGTTGACTTCTTGTTCAGATGACAGCTATTCACCTGCTGTCATTCTCAGAGAATCCGCTCGTACAGTGTGGCAGTAGTGGGAGTTGGAGGGGTGGGGAGTGTCACTGCAGAAATGCTCACCAGATGTGGCATTGGTAAGGTAAAGCACCTTTACCATCATTCCTCAATATTCAGATCTAATATATGTAGTGTCATGTGGCATTAGGAGGCATGAATCAAATGTAGAGATGCACTGATTGGCCAGTATATAGCGTGGTGCACCCCTAATGTTGTTCAATTAAAAATGGTGCATTCCTCAAGCCTTGCATTCCTGTAGTGTTTAGTGTGGAACACAGGAGGGAAGCCAATAGCATAACCCCTGGAGACATGCCTCGGCTCTGCAGTAACCGACTGTCATGCCTCTTTCTGCTGTGTCTGTGATTTCTTCCCCTGCAGTTGCTGCTGTTTGACTATGATAAGGTGGAGCTGGCCAACATGAACCGCCTCTTCTTCCAGCCACATCAGGCAGGACTCAGTAAAGTTCAGGCTGCAGAACACACTCTTAGGTAAAGGGGCAATTTATCTTAAAAAAATGAACATTCTGTCATCGTTTACTCACCCTTAAAGGATTAGTTCACTTTAAAATGAAAATCACCCCATGATTTTTACGCACCCTCAAGCCATCCTGGGTGTACATGACTTTCTTCTTTCAGACGAATACAATCTGAGTTATATTAAAAAATATATCCTGGCTCTTCCAAGTTTTATAAAGACAGTGGATTGCAGATCGAACCGATTGAAGCTCAAAAACGTGCATCCATCCTTCCATCATAAACAAACTTTACACGGCTCCGGGGGGTTAATAAAGGCCTTCTGAAGCAAAGCAATATGAAAATATTTATATTTTAACAAAGTAAAATTTTAGCTTCCGGCCAAACGCAGTCTACTTGCCCCTAATGTGCAACTCATGTGTAGTGCGTCATTGTGTAGCGTAAATATCAGCAGTACGTCGCATTACTTGCATAAGTTGTGCTTTACACTTAAGTGGAATCCGTATGTTCGTTTGGCCGGAAGCTAGTTATTTTACTTTATAAAGTTTTAAATATTAATATTTTTCTTACACAAACTCAGCGTTTTGCTTCAGAAGGCATTTATTATCCCCCCAGAGCCGTGTGAAGTTATAATGGATGGGTGCAAGTTTTTGAGCTTCAATCTGTTGGTTGCAATCCACTGCCATTATAAAACTTGGAAGAGCCAGGATATTTTTTAATATAACTCCGATTGTATTCGTCTGAAAGAAGAAAGTCATATACACCTAGGATGACTTGAGGGTGAGTAAATCATGGGCTAATTTTCATTTGAAAGTAAACTACTCCTTTAAGTTGTTCCAAACCTGTTTGAGTTTCTTTATTCTGTTGAACACAAAAGAAGATCATTTGAAGAATGTTGGTAACCAGACAGTTGACGGCACCCATTGACTTCCATGGTAGAAAGAACTGTCTGGTTTCCAACAATCTTCAAAATATCTTCTTCAATAATTCATTTTTGGGTGAACTATCCCTTTAAGCTACACATAAACACATTCAAGAGTACACTGCATTGAAGGGGATTTTATATATAAATTTCTATTTCAAACAAAGAATTCTGAAAAAAATGCATCACCGTTTCCACAAAAAATATTAAGCAGCACAACTGTCAGCACAACTACAGGGTAACATGCAAACTTTTACATTCAATTTGAATGAAAATTAAACATTGATAAAAATACATGTTTCTTGAACACTAAATCAGGATATTAGAATGATTGCTGAAGGATCATGTGACACTGAAGTAATGATGATGAAAATTCAGCTTTGACATCACAGGAATAAATTACATTTGAAATGTATTCAACTAGTTTTTTATTTTATACATTTCCACAATAAGTTTCACTGTATTTCTGCTCCAATAATACGAGCATACAAGACTAAATCTTACCAATCCCTGTCTTTTAAATAACACACACACACACACACACACACACACACACACACACACACACACACACACACACACACACACACACACACACACACACACACACACACACACACACACACACGTTTGCTGAGCTGTCTAAATGGGACATTATTTTTATTTACAGTTAGTTACAAATGCTATATCCTACTACACCCTAATAGAAAAAAACAAAACTTAATTTACTTACGAATTATGTGTTTTTTGGAGCTTTTGTCAGGTTTAAATTTGTCCCCTAAAAAATCACACACACACACACACACACACACACACACACACACACACACACACACACACACACACACACACACACACAGTATTATTTTCTTATTAATGAAAATCTACCTCAACTGTAATGTGGATTGGAAATTATGAATTGAGTGGTCACGAATTTGCCAACATTTTAATGTATTTTAGCTGATTAATTTCTTATATTGCTGTGTTTTCCTGCACAGGAACATTAATCCAGATGTTGCTTTTGAGACCCACAATTACAACATCACCACAATGGACAACTTCACGCATTTCATGGAACGCATTAGGTGATTCTTTTTTTACTGCCTCAAAGTTTTCTCCCTCATTTCGATTTGGTTATAATGAACAGTCTTGGTTTTGTGTTTTCAGTCACGGAGGACTTGAGGGGAAGCCTGTAGATTTGATCCTCAGTTGTGTTGATAACTTTGAGGCTCGGATGGCCATTAATACAGTGAGTTCTTTGCATTAAACTACTTTTAGCTATCGAAATAACTATATTTGTTGTTTATATCTTTTTTTAATACTTTTTTGGGCAAATTTGTGAAAATATAAAACTATGAAGCCATTTAGCCACTACAAATCAGCAATTACACTACACTGCAAATGATCAGCAATTAAGTTTGCTTCTCTCTCTCATAGGCATGTAATGAGCTGGGTCAGACCTGGATGGAGTCAGGCGTCAGTGAGAACGCAGTTTCTGGACACATCCAGCTCATTATCCCTGGAGAAACGGCTTGTTTTGCTGTATGACAAACACTCACGCCCAAAATAACAAACAACGGGCCAGATTTACTAACAGCTTGCATCAGCGCAAACCCTCTTGTGGCGTTAAAAACCTACTCTGTCATGATTTACTGAAGACATGCAGTGAAAAATTACAGTTATTTTTTGCGGCTGACCGTATTGCATATGCGTTTGTAGGAGTTTACCTTTCTGACGCAAAAATTATGGGAGGAGAGTATTTAAATGAATCACGCAATGCGATTGACTAAGGTTTGTGCTTGTCAATTTACGGGTATTTGCACCATTTTTTAATGCCCAAAAAAGCTGGAATAGTTAATCTAAAAATGAATATTGTCATTAATTACTCTCACCCTTACACCATTACCATTACATTCCAAACCCATAAGACTTTTGTTCATCTTTGAAATACAAATGAAGATGTTGCTGTCCCCCCGTAAACAGCTACGCAACTGAAACTTTGACGCTTCAAAAAATTCATAAAGGGATTGTAAAACTAAGAAATGATCGTTTTATATGATGAACAGATTGAATTTAAGCTTTTATTCACATATAAACATTCATCAACTCACACATCAGTTATAGTAAATGAAAGCTCAAGAATGTTCTCTTGATGTGCAAGAAACAATGAGGTTCGTTTGAGCTTCAGCAAGAGCCAATGAGGTTCATTCTCACGTGTCAAGTAGGTTGATGTTCGCTGAAATGTGAATAAAATCCTAAATTAAATTTGTTCATCATATAAAGTGATCAAGTCTTCTGAAAATTTTGACTAAACCATTCACTTCATATGCATTAGTTTTACTACGCAACTACCTTTTGAAGCGGCAAAAAGGTAGTTGCGTAGCTGTCAATAGAGGTACAGAAAGCTCTCAGATTTCATCAAAAAGATCTTCATTCGTGTTCTGAAGATGAAAAACAGTCTCACAGGTTTGGAACGACATGAGGGTGAGTAATAATGACAGAATTGCACTCCCATCTGCACTTTTTATGGGATTGCGCTTTCACGCTAATTTGCCCTGTTTTGTAAATCTGGCCCTATGAATATGAATTGAATCATGAATTAAATGATCTTACAAACCATCTCATACTGTATGGTTGTACACTCTAAACATTGGTTAATTCTGTCAAATCAAATGGGTGGGAAAGTTAACAGTGGTCTGATGCAGTTCTGTCTGTGTCAGTGTGCACCTCCCCTCGTCGTGGCTGCAAATATCGATGAGAAGACGTTGAAGAAGGACGGGGTGTGTGCCGCCAGCCTGCCCACCACAATGGGAGTGGTCGCCGGTCTCCTTGTGCAGAATGTCTTGAAGTAAGACCTCATCACAATCCTAAGGATTCAACACAGGCCTAACCATACGCATTTGAACCCTATAAAGCCTACTGTATTATATTTGATATGCATTTTTGGTAACACTTTAGTTTAGGGTTCAATTCTCACTATTAACTAGTTGCTTAGTAGTTAGCATGCATACAACTAGGATATTGGCTTTTTATTAGTACTCATAAAACACATATTAATTCCTTATTCTGCATGACCATATTCTACATCCCTTAATCCTACCCAATACCTAAACTTAACAACTACCTTACTAACTATTAAAAAGCAGTAATTAGGAGTTGGAGGCAAGATTCGTAGTTAATAGTGAGAACTGGACCCTAATCTAAAGTGTGACCGCAATTTTCTAAGGTCTCTCAATTAATCAACATGGTCAAAACTTACACAATCTGCTACACGCTCTGTCGTCTGATTAATAGCTCATACTTCTCAGCAAGTAAAAGGCCTTTTAGCATAATTATAAAAACCCTCAGGTTGTGGTGCATGTCTTGTTGCTGTGAAATCTTTAACAATTTTTATAAAGTAAAAGAAAGAAGGACTTTTACATTGATAATATTTCAAGATGAACATTTACCGAACTGAAGCAACTTGGGGTTACTTGATTATCCATAAATCATTTTAAAATGTATCAAATATGATACCTTAGGCTTTTGAGGAATGTTTCTTTGTACAGCTCTCAATCATCATTGTATTGCAATACAATATATATTTTGCCCCTCACAATAAAAATTACAACAAGGCTTTAAGCATATAACTAAGCATTTAAATATCATCTTACTAAGATTATTAGAAGTTAAGAGTGATATTTTATATTAAGTAGTCTGATGTACTGTTATAAAGATCTCATTGATTTAAATTCGAATTTTTGGACACATAAATATCAGCAACTCCACCAAATTGCTTATTTTTGGTCAGTTTTGGCCTCTGAATAAAATTTTAAGTGTGAGCTCAATATTCTCCACTATAATACTATATATGAGTCATAAAAGCGTGATTGTATCAAATATGATACTGAAAAAATTCTATATTTTCACTATCGAAAAAGGTTAATTAAACATCAATTTAAACAAAACAATTCTTAATATAATTTCATATGTCAGGCTTTACAGGGTTACACAGATTACACACAGATTACACACAGATTATTTACACAGATTAGCACAGGCCTAACTGGTGTATCCTATTTCAGTTTAGTTACTAATTATTGCCATTACTTTGTGGGTAGTAAATGCTGTAGTATCACATAAATGCCATTAGATGGCAAAATAAAGCCATTTTTTGTCCTAGAAGGGGTTAACTGAACCATGCAAACTCCCCAGCCAAACCCTTTAGCCCATGGTCATTTCAAGTCCTTAGAGGTCCTGCCCTGTCAGTACGGTTCCAAAGGACTTTAAAACACAAGGCCTGGAATGACATTGTCTGTATTGTAGGTATCTGTTGGGGTTTGGGACAGTGAGTTATTACCTGGGCTATAATGCCATGCAGGATTTCTTCCCAAGCATGGCAATGAAGGCCAACCCACAGTGTGATAACGCGCACTGCAGACGACAACAGGAAGAGTACAAGGTGACACTTCTACAGTCCACATGCAAACATAAACACAATTTTTTTTGAAGAAAACTATACAACTATGATTCCATCCAGTCGGATGATATCAAACATGTTTGACAGAGTGGATTTTAGAACACATTTTCATTTGTGACGCATCCCCTAGCAACAAGCCACATGTGTTTGTGTTCTGACCGACGTGAAAGTCTAGTAGTGCATGATCCTCAGTCGTTTAGTGTATGATGCCCCAGTTTTTTTTCTCTGTAACCATTTACAAAGTTGGCAAGTGTATGATGCCTAGTGTTTTCAAATCTGTTCAGATTTTAAAAGTAGTGTATTCCCGCCTTATTTTTGCACATTGATAGTTAAGTCAGAGTTAAGTGTGATTTATTGATTAATAATTACAGATTATTAAACCACAACATCATTGAATTCTTTATTTTTGAACTCCCAAGGGTGCTCATTCATTTTTATGTAAAATTTTATTTAAAAAATTTCAGACAATTTATTATTGGCCTGATTCTGACTGCTGAGTAGTTACACAGTTACAAAATATTAACGTGACTGTTTCTATGCAAGTTACATAATAAGTGATGTAAATAAAGGCATACTGGGGGAAAAACCAAATCAATATTAGCAGCCTATCATTGGTTATTCATTGCTTATTTTCCAGAAAAAAGAAGCAGAACAGCCAAAGCAAGAAGTGGTTGAGGAAGAAGAGGAAGTGGTTCATGAAGACAATGAATGGGGTTGGCATCACACACAAAACACAAAAAGATTCTTCATTCATAAAACAGAAATGTGTTAACGTTTGTAAGCTTGAACCAGTATGTTTTCTGACAGGCATTGAGTTGGTGTCAGAGGTGTCAGAGGCGGAGCTTCAGGACGCATCAGGACCGGTACCAGATCTACCAGAGGGCATTAATGTAGCCTACACCATACCTAAGAAAGTACGACCCACTGAAATATAATAACACTTGGCTTTTTTTAATGCAGGAAAAAATCCAGAAAAAAAATAAGTAAACATTTAATTAAAGCTACACTGTGTGATTTTTACCCCCATCTAGCGGTGAAAAGGTATATGACCATCCAGTGAATATCAGTTTTATGTTTTTGTAATTTTTTGACCAATTCATTGCTAACATTAGCTATCAGGTTCCCAGACGAATGCAAGCTAATCTTAGTAAAGTAACTTTTATCAGTGCTATCATTATTCTGTATATTGTACGACATCACTAGCGTAAGGCAAAGTTTACATTGTAGGCTATATCATTTTCTCTATAAACAGAGATCAGTTGATGTGATGGAGGTGCGAGGGAGAGGTAGAGGGAAGGGAAAAAATAAAAACAGGGCCGGTACCAGTGAATTGCGGAAACGCGAAAGGCGAAGCTTGAATTAACGGGTATGTCCCTCTTTGGCTAATGTACTTTCAAGTTGGAGGGGCAACATGGCGACCGACATTCGAACCCCTCACCCGTATGTATTTTCAATGGCATATTATACACTCACGAGAATACTTTATTACTCGAACGAAGTAAATATACAATAATGAGCACATATATTTTTGAAAGAACTAAGTGTTTTTAGCTAAGAATAAACTAAAAAAGTTACACAGTGTAGCTTTAAGGTAAATGCAAATAATGTTTTAGGCCAGATCAATAATGCCTCGAATATCCTAAGAAAACATAACATGCAATAACCTAACAAACAATTATACTTATGTTTGGGGTTAGTAATAAAAAAATAAATTAATACTTTTTTATTCAGCAAGGATGTATTAAATTGATCAAAAAAACGGTTTTAAACATTGATAATAATCAGAAATGTTTCTTGAGCAGCAAATTCAGCTTTGCATCACAGGAATAAATTACATTTTAAATTATATTCAAATAGAGAAGAGTTCATTTAAATTGTAATATTATTCACAATATTACTGTTTTTACTGTATTTTTTAACAAATAAATACAGACTTTGTGAGCATCGTCTCTATTTCCTATTGTTTACATGTAATATCCCATGTGTTCTTTCTCTTTGCCAGGATGGAGTATCAGGGGATACCGTGGAGGAAACAGAACAGAGTTTAGAGGAGCTGATGGCTCAGATGAAAAATATGTAAGGAAGACGGAACCGACATCCTTGAACTCTCCCAAAATCAAACTCATTATTATTTTGTACTTTGTAAACATGTAACATCTGAGGTCTCATACTAAATCAGTTTGGATTTAGTTTTTTATTGTTTTTGCAAAACAACCTGTAACCTGTGTACAGGTTTACTTCGACTGAAAGTCTTAATACTGAATTGCCATCATTGTTACTCTTTTGTTTGTGCAGTGTTGAGGTTTCAGAGTTGGCAATGGTTAACAGAACTAATTGTAATGCCTATATTAACAGCTGAGGAGGAAATGGATATAACTTCAGCCACACATATAAATATAATCGTGTCATCTCTTATATTGTCCGTGCTTGTAGACACTCACCCAGATATTATAAAGAACATCACACAAATATTTTCAGACAATTTATCATCGGCCTGATTCTGACTGCTGTATTGAATGGTGTGACATTGGAATAATGCAAAAGAAAATAAATTTATTGTTGTTACATTCTATTCAGCTTTTCCACTGCAATGAGTAAAAAAAATCTCTTCAACTGTTTTCATTCAATTATGCATTTATTGGTACAATCTTTTGTGCATGGATCATGTGCATTAGAATAATTTGGGTATAAAACACCTTTTGGCAGTGAAGTTAAAAAACAACACCTAAACACTTGCGCAAATCTTCAAATACAATACAATGTAATGTAATACAAGACATTATGGAAGGTTAAAGTAAATTATTCTATAATCAGCATGTTGTCCCAGAATTCAACAGTTACAAGATGATTTTGCTACAAAATTAGGCACATTAGTAGACTAAATCTGCTTTAGCACCTTTCCAAATAGTGTTTAAATATTAGCATTTTAAGCATTTGCAGACACTGAGAAATTGGAGTTTGGTATTTCTACCATGATTTTGCATCCATACAATCTTTTATATTTGTATTCATTCATTCATTCATTCATTCATATATCCCTCCTATGTAAACAGGTCTGGCCATCAAAACGTGGCACATGCAATTACATAGCAAGGTATTTCACATTAGAGACAATCTGCAGAATTAAAAAAAGCACACAAAAAACAGTACCATTTCTAAATAAAATATCAATATATAGGTCATAATATCATATGGATGTAGATGCACTTTTCAGCTGAACAGTCATTGTATAAAATAAACCACATATACTGGCACTGCATTACAAGAAAAAATATTTCACATGCTGTGCTCTGTGGTGTTACTCAAATGTGAGACCTTTATAATAAATAAGATATTAAATATAATAAAATCAGATCTTTTATTGAATACCTGAAAGATAATCTCATGTTATTACTCTTCTATGGCTATGTATGACAGTTGTCCTTTTGTAATACTGTTGCACTTTACAGCTGTTCTCAAGGTTAGATATGAAAGTCAAGGTGCAAAATTAGGCCAGAGTTTTTTTCCAAAATTATCATGCTTCACTTCAGTGAGTCTGTAAGCAACTGCTGCACAAAGTTATGCTCAGATTAATTTCCATATCCTGAAGTCAGCAGTGATAGAAACGATGTGAATAGATAACTCATTAGCTTTTTGGCATCTCACTTCACATGCCATGTGATGTGAGTGACTATATTTGTTTCCAGGATGTTTGTACTGTGCAGGTGAAAAGTGCTTTGGAATAGACATGATTCTTGAAATACAAAGGTAAATACACTTTACATTACTGTTGACATATATTCATACTCAAGTTTATAATTGTCAGTGATAATTGAAAAAAAGAAATGTGTATATCAAACATATATAGCGGGACAATGTAAATAATATTTTTGCATTGCATGAACATTCAATAACTATGGAGGCCTGGAATTGGCTACTTTTTCACCTTACACCTTCACATTTTGTATCTACAGCTTAATTTTTTTTATTACTGCGACTTTTCAGGCATTTGCGACTTCACATCCCGTAATTGCAATGCAATTTTTCCTAATTGCGCCTTCATCTGTCCTACTGTAATTGTGATGCTTTTTCTCGTAATTGCAACTTCGTATCTAACTTGACTTTATATCTCCTAAATGCTTTTATTTTAAGATTCAAAACTTTAAAAATTACCTTTTTTTGTTTTACTCTGAGGTAGCATTCCATAAAAATAACACCATTCTGTTCATGATCATTTCACTAAACTATTTTACAACACCTCTTAGTTAAACAGCAGTGTACTTGAAATGTCACTGGAATGCTGATGCGAGAGTGATGTGTTACAACAGTAACACATCACATACAACAGTGTGTGTTGTATGTGATGCACATACAACAGGACAATCACAGGTATAAAGTGCTTACTTTCTCAGGTTTTGCCTTTTTGAGAAAGAGCACCCAGTGGCAGTGAGCGATACATTTGAGACACTGATGATTTATACTGTAAATTACAGTAGGGATTGGAACGTAGTTGGATCCCAATCCATATTTGATTGTACCATGTAGACTTCACATGCTTGAGGCATTCAAACACAGGCCTGAACATAACAAGTGTGGCCGACATGGATTCATTAATAGAGGCAAGAGTACACCGTAGTTAAGTGTTGAGGGGTCCCGTTCAGGTGTCACCTTGAGGCGTGAGGAAGGGCAGGGTTTCGCAGGCTAAAAGTGTCGCCACTGGATGAGTGATGTGAGGGGGCCTTACCACACACCAGAGACGGCTCTGCCTCCTTTATTTCCATTGCTCGCTTGTACAGTTCAGCAGCTTTCTCGAAATCTCCCTCTTCATAGCTGAAAAAAAGAGTGGTTGCAATTGTGCTGTTACTAGGGTGTTCTGAATAATTGTCATGTGGCTACTTACTAGTCCAAGTCATAATGTATATGGTTTAGACAAGACTTTTCCTCTATTATTAACATTAAAATATATAATTTACTATAAAATATAAAACAATATTTCCAAGGGACAGCATAATGAAAACAGCAGGGGGCCTAATACAGACCCCTGAGGCACTCCATATTTGAGTGCTGTAAATATTCTTTTTGCAAAGACTACAGACAATGCCAACCCTTGCGAAGACTCCAGATGATGCCAACTTTGAATCAACATTCAAAATGTCATATTATCCTTACATTGTTATATTACATGCATTACATTAGCTGTACATTACTGTCATATCGACATTACTTTGATTCGCTCATCTGTCTGATAACAGAATACTTCATAACTGTAATACTGAAAGAAGCATTTTCTCTAAAGCTGTTTTGAAACAATATGCATTGTAAAAAGCACTATACAAATACACTCAAATTGAATTAAAATGATTGTGCCATGAATTGGGACAGCTTAGCTAATAAAATATGGCTAACCTTAGTACAGCCAGGTTTTTCAGGGTCTCTCCGACACGCGGGTGCAGTCGGCCAAGACTGTCCTCATATACCTTTAGAGCGTGCTCATACAAAGGCAGTGCATCACTGTGCTGCTTCTACAACAAAAACACACATCCCATAACTCACATCATCAAATAACACAGTGGACTAGATAGTTTTACAAATCAACAGGTGGCCGAAATATGAGATGTTTTCTCACTAGTTGGCAGTAGAGCACTGCAAGGTTAACCAAAGCGGTGGCCACACTGGGGTGTTTGGGCCCGAAGCTCTTCTCTCTGATCTCAAGAGCTAGTTCATACAGAGGAACTGCCTTTTCCAGCTTCCCCTATCACACACGCACACATACAGCCAATTAAAAAGGGTCAGGAAATCATTAACAATATTAAAAAGACAAAACATTGCAAAAATAATCTATGCATAAAAGCCACTTGATTGCAACAAGTTCTGCAGAGCTGGTGTGTAGTGAGTCTTTCCTGTGGTTTCTCACCCTGCGTTTGTAAAGCATTGCCAAGTGTTTGAGGGTATAGGCGAGAGAAGGGTGATCTGGGGCGAGCGCTCGTTTGCGGATGTCTAGTGCTTTTTCGTACAGCTCCTCGGCATTCTCATACTCTTTTCTCTCGCTGTGGAGCGAGGCCAGGTTGTTCAGAGACTGGGCACAGTCTGGGTGGTCCGGCCCCAGCACGCGCTGACGCATCTCCAGGGACCGGGTCAAGAACATCTTTGCGGCGCTGGGTTATAAAAAAAACAACATGTTAAAATGCCTATTATATGACTGCAAATGGCAAATGCATATATTGTAAATAAACTACAAACTTTACAAACTTATTTAATAAAACTCATTTAAGCCTTTTCAGAAATGGACACACTCCTTTCAACTCTCTTCAAGGCACATTTTAGGCGCCCAACAAGTGCAATACTTAGTGCTCATCTTTTTAGCCTCGCTGATCTACTTGATATTCAATTATTATCTCTACACCAAAGATTGAAATGAATGATCATTTATTAGATCAACCATTAGGTCAACCAAAAGAAATTGCACCCAGATGTAAATGAACAAGGGTTGCAAGCCATTCAGACCAATCTGTTCTATGAGAGTGTGCAGAAATACAATAAGCAACCGGTCTCGTGGGTATGGTTTTGTGACCTTGGTACACTGCCTGGATGCAAAAATTGCCCTTGAGGTTCAGAATTTTTTGAGATATTGGGCAAACCAATGCACATAATAGGGGCCCAACAAATGACTATTAAGGTCCAAGCAAGACCCAGTGACAGGTTTGCTGTCAAACTTTATGATGCCATCTCAAACTTTGGGGAAGTTCTGCGGTGTAGAGAGGTCTACGACTGATGCAACGAGGTCATTGATTGTGATCAATTTGCACCCAGATATGACCGAACAAGAGTTGTGTAACTGGTCCTACTCAACACACTCCAAACAGGATTCGAATCGGCGTCTCTGGCGTGGTAGGCAGGCGTGCTAATAAGGACACTAAAGACTGCAGGACAAAGAATGCAGCAGCAACATGCCACTTCCTGTCATAAAAAAGCCAGACTGAACCCATCACTGAAAACAAACCAGCTTCTCAGCAAGACTCAAATCAGCAGTCTCCGTGATGGGGAGCAAGGCTTGCAAGAAATGGACACCCCCATATGGTCTAAAGCCCTGCTAATGCTGGAAAAATCTCTAAAAGTTGAGGAGTCAATCCAACAACCCACAAAAAAAAGAAAAAAGATTGCGAGTGCATAAAAAAAGAAAAGAAAAGTACAGTACATAAACTTTTTTTGTGTGCAACTATTCATACGGTCCAAAATATTCACAAAAAAATTTTGTAATATTTTCCAAGACAAAGTTATTTTCCAGGGCATTTAGGTATTTTTCTCAGTTTCCATGACTGGAAAACTGAATAGCAAAGGTTTTCCTTTGCTGTGTGGGAACCCTATGTCCTTCTTAATATGTACTAGTCTGTATGAAATGATGGTTTACTCACTCCAGGTTGTTCTGTAAGTAATAAAGCACTCCAAGCTCATTTAGAGTCTTGGCACAATCTGCTGAGTCTTTGCCAAGAGTCAGTTCCTCCAACTGCAGTGCCCGTCGCTTCAAAAGTGTAAAACCAAACTAGAGAGGACACACACAATTACAGTATGAGAACGACTGTTTTTCACTTCTCTGAATTCACACTCAATTGAGTAGGACCAAATGTGCCTAAAAGTTACTATTTGGCCTTTACTCACCATGTGGCCCTTCTGTCGTGCCGTCTTCTGTCTGATCTTGACTGATCTCTTTCTCAACTTCTCAGCCTGCTCATATCTAGATCAAATTAAAACAGAATTTGTTTTGTATAATGTATATTATGTTAATATAATGTATTGAACCCCATGTTTTACTTATTCATGAACAAAGGGTCTAAAGAAAAATACAGAAAATATACAGAAAATATTGTCAGGTAGTAAAATTATGCTGTCTTTAAAAATGCCTTATTTTAGCTAAAACTGAATGCAGCATCATGTGTCAAATGTGCATTTAAGACAATCCCAGAATGCACTGCAAGGAAATTAAAGAACATTTAAAAATATACAGTTCGGGGTCAGTAAGATTTTGTTTTATAAAGAAATTAATACTTTCGTTCAGCAATGATGATAGTATTTCAATTGATCAAAAGTGAGAGTAAAGACATTCATAATGTTAAAAATATATTTCAAATCATTGCTGTTCTCTTGATTTTTCTATAAATCAGAATTCTGAAAAAATAATTTTTATATTTTATATTTTTTTATAAATTATATTTTTACACAAAAATATAAAGCAGTTTTTAAGATTTCCAGGCCTGTAAATCAAAATAAAAAAATAGCCTGAAAATAAATGTGGAAATATCAGGACATGTAAAAGGGTTTCAGTTTAGTCACCCATTTCGGATAGGGTGCGGTCTCAGAAATAGTTCCCTACATATCTAGATTTAGGAACAAAGCATCTGTAATCTGCATACCAGAGTATGAAATTAAAGGTGGAGTAAGCAATTTCTAAGAAACGCTGTTGAAAGTAGATCAGACTGAGCACCACAACACACTTGTAGCCAATCAGCGGTAGGGGGCGTATACACTCATGATGAGGGAGCAGAGAGAGTGAGAAGAGGGAGATTTGAAGAAAGACTGTAGAAAGAGAGATGCCTAAGAGACATTACGTAAGAGAAATGGTCAGAGGAATATCACTGGAAAAGGAAAGGCTATGATCAGGCAAGAGCTTTAGGACCCGCGTTAATATTAGAAAAGCTTTCCAGCGCTGGAGAGACCCAAGCGGAAAGGCCTGAAAACAGACGCAGAGGTTGCTTTGTTTCTGTTCCTTATGAGAGTAACAATGGTTTTGAGTGTCATCTCTGGAGCTGGTGTGCTGCATAATATGAATAACAATGAACTGTATACTCGTGTACTGCATGTTAATTTTTTGTTCCTCCTTGTCGTTCATTCATCTTCTTCGCTTTAAAGACACACCGTGGAACTTTTGACCTAAAGAGTTGAAGCATACGAGTTATTTTAAATGATTCCTCAGGCCAATATACAGCGTTTGACACTATCAATGCTCCGAGCGTGGCTGCCCTCTTGAAATACCGCCTATGTAAGTTTGGAGGAGACGGACCGTCTTTGGACAGGTCATGTGACCTGGAGAACGAATCGCTTTACGACCGTCACGTGACCACAAGCTCTGATATGCTCAAGGAGCTAACGCTTTTGCTACTATTTTTCCACCTGCCTGACTCCTGGCCATGGCTGAGGCAAGGGAAATTTTAAAACTGCTCCTGAGGAGGCAAGAAAGAGAAAACGCGAGAGGGATTGTGCTCGCGGAAAAACAAGAGGCTCTCTTGTTTCTCCCCGGCTCTCCCTCGTCGTCCTCCTCCTGTTTCGGGAGAGGACTCTGAAGATTATTCAAGGGGCGAAGAAAATGATGACTGAAAATAAAACATAAACATCGGCATAAAAGTGGATATATAATGTAATATTTACTGCTAAGTCGGGAATTCGTTTAACAAAACTGATATGTCGAAACCTACTGCCGTTATTTGTAGGCTTCAGTTTGCTTGTCCTTTTACACATTCATATAACTTATGTGTGTACTATTCGTGGCTTATATGATTTTAGATACAAATGTCTATGTATTATTAGAGGCTTATATGATTTTAGATTCAAATTCATAGTTTACTACAGGAAAAACACAAATAAGACGACGTAAGTCCGATCTAAAGATAAGATGACTCCAAAACAAGCACAATAACAACTTAGTTTTAGGTACAAAACGTCTATAACCTAGACGTCCTGCACAGTTTATCTCCAACCCTAATCAAACACAACTGAAGTAAACAATTAACGTCTTCAAGATCACTTGAAAATTAAAGTGTGTTTGATTAGGGTTGGAGATGAACTCTGCAGGACAGACAGGAGCAGGGTTGGGCACCCCTGGTCTATGCGACTTACCTGACCAGTTATTTTCTGTTCACTTTTGTGCAATTCATTTATTAAGTGGATGTGTTCTTTACTTTTGCGACAGTGCTGCGGCGCTTGTGGCCTCTAGGGGCACTCAAACGTGAAAGTTACAGGTCTAGCGTCCCTAGTGGCCAAAAGTTCCGCGGTGTGCCTTTAATTTTTGCGAAGCTTCTGCTATGATAAAGAGACTCCCACATTTGCATTGCATGTATGTGCATTTTGGGGGAGGAGCATTAAAGGGAGGGGTGCGTTTGTTTGGATTGATTTCAAAGATCAACAGTGTTCAATTATGATTCTCAGAAATCGCTTACTACACCTAGAAGAAAAAAGTTCTGTACTTGTTTTGTTTCTGGTAGAGGAGCGAGAGTGAGTCTAGCTCTCTAGCGACGGTGCTGTGTTCTGGGCCATAAGCGTTTTCACAAATCTCCATAGCTTGTTTGTAGAACTGCTCTGCGTTTCCAAATTTCCTCCAATGGACGTAAACCCCTGCTAGCTGGTGCAGGGACTGAGCCACACTTGGGTGGTCCGGGTCCAGAGCAGTCTCACGGATCTCTAAGGAGCGCTGCAAGGGGGCCACCGCCTTGAAACAACACATTCACATCATTTATACATGCTTTAAAATTAAAAACATATGACCATCTGTCTTTTTGTCAGCATCACCTGGCTGAGCAGTCCCAGGTCTTTGAGGAAACGGCCCAGCGTCTCGTACAGGTTGGCCAGTCGGCTCATGCTCTGCTCACTCTCACATGTCTTCTCAAACTCCTTCAATGAGTCGAAATACTCCGTCGCCATCGAGCTCTTATCCTTACCAACAAACTGCCAGTACGCCAGCAGCTCAGAGAAATGACCCCTAAGATCACTCATCAGATGTTATTTCAGACTCATTTACAGACATACAGAAGAATATAGAGCAGGAACATGAGAATGCACCTCTTGTAAAGGTTTTGGGACACAAAGAGGTTAAGCAGACTCATCTGGAGTTTACTTCGATCCTCCTGCTGCTGAAGTAACCATGGCAACTCATCAGCCACCCTCCACGTCACTCTGTCTTGCCTGAACCGTCAAAAAACATTCAACAAAACAATTTAACATGGCAGCTATTTTTAGATAAATGCTTTGTTCATGGACAATATCAGGCATGTGATCAGCTTAGGTCAGAAAACCTTTTTACCCCCAAATCAACATGATTATATACAATAATAACGACAATAACAATATCAAACAACGAAAATGATTATAATAATATAGATATTATTTTTATTTAATTGTATTATTATTTATCAAAATTAAATCGCTATTGCAATAATACTATTGTACTTTAAAATAAAAAATAAGAATTATTGTATTATTATTATTTATATTATTATTATATACTTTTATTTTACATTACAATAATATTATAAACCAAACCGCTCTGAGACATTGTAAACACTTGATCATGAGGTGCTCGCTTGTAAATAAACATCGTACCATTTATGAAAAAAAAAAAAAAATCACATCCTTGCAATACACATAAAGGCCAGGTTTCACAGACAGGGCTTAGATTAAGCCAGGATTAGGCCTTAGATCATTTAGGGCATTAAATAGCTTTTATAAATGTGTCCTATAAAAAAAACATTACCGGTGTGCATCTTGAGACAATACAATGATGGATTTAAAGGGCACCTATTATGGAATTTTGAAATTTACCTTTCATGTAGTGTGTAACATAGATCTAAGTGAACAAAAACATCCTGCAAAGTTTGAAATATGAAAGTGCACCGAATATAAAGTTATTGTCTTTCAAAAGTAAGAGTCGACTCGGAGTCATTTTTATGAATCGTTAGAAGACCGAAGCTTTTTCTCTGACTAGATGACGTCAACTTGTCAAGTTATTTGAATACGATACGCCCACTTATTGCGCTCCAAGGCCAGCAGGGAAAACATCAGGGCGACGAGACGCTGTGTTCTGAAGTGCGACTCAAAAGCCAACTTTTTTAATCTGCCCAAAGAGGTGCATTTGAAGACTAAGTGGCTACAATTCACTATACCACAGAAGTATAGTCCGAGCCTTGTGCTTTGTTCGCGCCATTTTGAAGACGATTGCTTTACCAACTTAAATGCAATCAAACTTGGATTCGCGAGTCGGCTGATATTGAAGGAAGGTTCATTTCTAAGTGTATTTGCATCAGCTTCCTCCTCCGTATCACAACCTGTAAGTGTTATTAATAATTTTTGCTTTTATATTTTATGTAGCATGCTTAATAATTATTTTGTTTGTTGTGTAAGCACCGTTTAGCTTCTAGGTCTTCAATGGCAATTGTATTGAGATATGTGAAGTGTTTGTCGTTGTTTTCGGAGTTGTCTAAAGAATAGAGTAATACCTCGTAGTAACGTAACTGCATTTTTTTTGTGTGTAAAAACGTTATGTTTATGCATCGGGCTAATGCAAACAAAGACTGATTATGCTTTTACAATATGAACTCTGGGCTATGCTCGCTAACATAACATTAAATTATTTATCTTATTTTTCGTTTTTTACTACAAACTATAAAGCAGTGGACTATAATCATTATTATAACACAATTTAATTGATAAAAGCATCATTGTACTCCGTGTTAAAAATAAGTATTATCTCTGTAAACACTGCTGGGTCATCTGACCAATCAACGCAGATTAGCGTCGCGCAGAGGAGGGGTTTGGAAAAACGAGTCGTTGAACGAATCATTTGGGAGTCGGTGAGCAAATCAGGTAAAAATAAATGCATATTATACGACAACAAAAGTGTTTTTTGTCATTGCATGCATGTAAAACTGTTGTTGGGGACTCCCACAACAACATTAGGAACATTTTAAATGTCATAATAGGTGCCCTTTAAGATATGTGAGTACAAGTTGCTTTCAGTTAAAAGAGCTCAAACATGCATTTTAGTCTGGGACTAAGCCTTGTCTGTGAAACCGGGGGTAAGAGATGTTCTTACTCCAGCTGTTGACTAAAGAACTGGATGATTTTCTCTCTGTAGGATCCACAGCATTTGCCCCCATCCAGAAACTCTTGGTTGACTGCTTCACAAGCCTGGAAATGATACACGGTTACACATACATTACACCAGCACAAGCCAGTTTCACTTTAACTTTCTTCTGTTTCAGTTATTTCTCCGTCAATGAGATGTGAAAGTGAGATCTAAGAAAGATCACAGTACCATATTTAGTTTCACACACTGAAATTCACCCACGTTTGACCAAATATAGCTAAATTGTGAGGATGTTTTTGTAGAGTTAGGTCTGAGTCAGAGACAGACACACACACCTGCGGGTGCTGAAAGCGAATGAGTCCACAGGCGTAAGTAATGATGAGGAGTCTCTCCAGATTGTAGAGTAGTGAGGTGAGAGCGGGAAAACTGAGGTCTGGGAACAGTTCCAAAGCCTCTGATTCACTGACGCCGTTGTGACTGGCACATACCAGGCACAATAACTGCATGAGGAGAAATACAAATGAATAACAGAAAACAGTAAACCGTGCACTGAAGTGGTTTTTGAGTGATTCTCTGCTTCACCTCTTTCATGATGTTTTTTTCCTGATCTGTGCTGAGTGAGTCTAGCGCCAACGTCAGGCCCAGTCTGTATAGTGATACCGTGTCTTGACACAACGCGCACTGTTGTAGAGTCATGTCCAACGTCCATGAGGATCTGGAGCTGACGGATTCAACTTAAATCTTTATTTTTTTTTCATTCCTGCACCACTCTATAAATACACTGAATTGTATAGATATGCAAAAACTGATATACATAAAGAGAACTGCACGCACACACAGAGCCATAAATACAAACATCAAACAAGACGTATATATTAAGTAGACAGATTTACAAACTCTATACAAATCCACAATCCACTCACTCACACATCTACTTACTGTGTAATAAGTCTGGCCAGTAGAGAGATATAGAGTGCATTGCATGTTGCAGCTGAGCGACAGTGTCTCTCCAACTTTTTTTCCTGTTGGACAGCAGTACAGACAGATACTCAAACGCCACATACATAAACACAGATGAACACTGGTTGACATTAATGTTTACCTGATCTTTGGTGAGTTTGAGATCGGTGTTCACACACTCTGTGCTGATGACACTCTTCACCTCTCTAGGATTGAGTGGGTCCAGGTGCAGTGTGGGCCACAACCTAAATAGTTTGTATTGTTTGGTGATTGTCTACCTATGTATATTATTGTATACATTCATAATATCTGAAATCAAATTAGTTATGCGTGTTTGTGCATCACAAACCTCCATGCCTGTGGGCAGGTCTCCACATTAACTGACACCAGAACTCTCACATTAGCAGGAAGAGGATCAATCAGCCACTTCATGTGCCGCTCGGCATTCTGGGAAATACAAAAATGACAAACTGAATCATGCTGAACAACATTATTAGATATTAAAATTTGGGCAGAGAACTATTTTTATGCTATGGTCAACAACTGGCTAAATGGCTAATAAACATAAAAAATTCAATACTATTTTTGCCTAAATAAATTAAAAATAAAACACTAAAAACAAAAGAAAACATTTTCAATTCTAAAGTGAATTTAGGCAACATTATAATGTACAGTATACAAATATTTGTTTTTTTAATAGCAGCAAAAAATAAAAAAATAGGAGGGAATAAGATAGGTAGCCTACTTGCTGAAATCTATCTATCTATGCAATTTTAGCATTATGTAAACTGTTATGAGACAGTGTAAAATCAATTGATTTGAACTCATGTAGGTGTTTAGTTGTGTTTCTTTAGTAGCAGAGATCTGTAAACATGATCACACCACAGCTCAATGAGGAAGTTAATGTAAGGAAGCGTTACCTGTATTTGGTCAATGGAGTCAATGATGATTATAATGTTGCCATGGTGGCGTGCGGAAAGTCTCTCTAGCCAGCGTGGGAACTCCTCGAGGATCTTAGAAGGGTCCATCGAGAGGCCGGAGATAGACCAGAAATGCTGGAGCAGCTACAGGGATGATGACATAGGTGGAAAAAGTGGTTCAGATGACAGTTTTAGGTTCAGTTAACTTTGCTTAAATTGTGTGCCTATAAACCCTTTATGTAAACTTCCCCTCTACACTAAAACCGAAGCCTTTACAGGAGACTAAACCACCACCAACGAAATCAGGTTAACCTTATTAAATGTTAGACTTCCTCTTACTGCACGCAATGATGACGTGTCAGGGTATTTCATCAAGATATTTCCATCTTCCATTCATTCTTCTGAATTCCTTGCATGACTGGATGGATCCTGTGGTTATTTACACCTTCCCATCTAACAAATTTCATCCACAGTATCAGATTCTGAAGAAACCTTCATCTAAACATTATACACCTGGTGATTCTACAGAAGTTGTTCTACTTTTAACTTTTGAAGTAATGCGTAGACTTTAACTTGTTTGGGAAACAGTTCACCGAACAACAGTTAAGGAAGAGTTTAGTTCTAAAGGCCCCGATATAGTTCAAGGGAAATCGAAAAACAAACTAGTGTGATGTCATTTCGAACAAAATAAGGCCAAAACAAAAATTTGTTTGGTGTTTGTTTTGGAACAAAACAGCTGGACAAACAAAACTGAAGTTGTAATTCTAATTGAAAGATACACTGACACTTTTTTTCATGTGTAATACTGTAAAACTGCTTGCTTTTAAACAATCTATTAAATAAAATGCTGTATTAATAAACATGACGTGACATTACTGACGAATTGCAGAGCTTGTGCAAACAACCACATTGCTATGATCAGATGCTTTCTTAACTGTTTTCTCATAGACATTTATAATATATATATAAAAAAAAGATTTCAAATAAATGCTTTTAGTTTGAACTTTCTATTCATTAAAGATGAAAAAAAATGATCATGGTTTTTAAAATTGATAATAATAAGCAATACTTGAGCATCAAATCAGCATATTAGAATCATTTCTGGAAGATCATGTGACACTGAAGACAATGGTTGCTGAAAATTTAGCTTTGTCACAGTAATACATAATATTTAAAATAGAAAACAGTTATTAAACTATAACTAATAAAATAATATTTAACAATATTTAACTTTTTCTGTTTTTTGATAAAATAAACGCAGCCTTGTTGAGCACAAGAGACTGCACTAGCTGAACGGTAGTGTAATTGTAATGTGCATAGTTTCAGCCCCGATGGACATTTTAAAATGTCGAACAATTATGCCAAACATGTTAACTGGAGTGTTTCAGAAGACTTAAGATTAACAGTAGAACATTTTACATGGCAATATCTTCACAGATAAACAAGCTTGTATACATGCATATAATAGCGTTAACTCAAGGGTTTACAAATGTACAGTGTGAATCTTGTAAATCAACCACCCAAAACCAAGTATGAACAGTGTGAAACAAGACAACACAGGATTATGGTAATATTAGGGTTAATATGGCAATGGTAAAAAAAAATTCCAGTGCAAATAGCCTCCAATAGTGCAGGCTGCATGTAATAAGCACTAGTTACAAAGAAATTGATTCTACTGTCCGCCTCTGCTCTTTTACAGTTTAAAGAGCCTAACAGAGTGAAATGTGTGTGTATATGTGTGTGTGTGTGTGTGTGTGTGTGTGTGTGTGTCTGGATCTCACCTTCACTGTGAGGCGTTTAATGATGAGCACAGGGTCTGTGCTGGTAGAGAGCGGACGTCCCGTGAAGTGATAAAGAATGAGGGTATTGGGAGAGTGTTTCTGCTGAAACTCTATCCTGCATAGAAATGACAAATTGTTCATTGTGTGATAATTGACCTACATTATTATTGTGCAATAATACCTAATATTTAGAATTAAGATGAAATAACCAATTAGCCAGCAAAAGAGATTTGCCCGATCCAGGTGCAGCAGACACCAGCAGCGGTGGAGTGGGAGGAGGGGCAGCTACCATGTCATTGAGTCGGTCGACATACTGTGAAAAGAACCAATACCGCATTCAGCTCATAGTATTTACACATTTCCTGCCATTTGTGCAGTTTATTTAACATTCAGTTGCTCTGATAATACTTTTACCCATCAATATGAGTGTAGCACTTTCAGCTCTCATCAAATACACAGAGTTCCACAGATTTTTTTTCTCAGATTTCTTGTGGGTCTGTTAAAATACTTTATCAATAACTAAATTATATATGGACCAATAATGTGATTATTTCCATTAATTAGAGTAAGGACGCAGTAAGATGTTTACATGACATGAGTAAACCTCTTCACTCCCGTTTACATGCAATTTTCATTATACTGATTATCCACTAAGAATTGTGGTTGTTTTTGCCTACATTATTGACATTTTCCAATGCACAGCACAAACGATGAACTCACATACAGTAGGTGTGTTACTGGCCACTGTTTTAATATACTTATGTTAAAATGCGAAACACATTTCTATGGACGTATTGGAATTTTTCCGGTGATGCACTTAAAATGACTCCATTACAATGTTTTCGACCATCAGTAAACTGCATTATGTCGTGCAATGTTGCATGTCATGCAATGTTGTCAGCCTAAACTCAGTTTCTTCAGCACCCAAAATATGATGCCTTTTCTCACAGGAAGCATGTATAAATAAAAAAATTATACGCGGAGGAAGCGGAGTGGGGTTCCAGAGGAGTATGTGGAACTAGAGACAGATGTAACCAAGTAGGGGCTGACAGAAGGAAACATCAAGGCAATGACAATGGAGGGAGGAGCCAGGTAGGATGCGATTGATGGAGGAGCCAGAGGATGACCTGCAGCAGAGCCAGGACAAAGGCCCACGGTAGAGCCGATTGAGGGAGAAGACAAGATTCAATCAGGAGCCTGATCAACAGAGGTGAAGCTGTAATGAGTGGAGTCCCAGGGTGGCACGGAAGGCCTGGAGGGCCAAGGCGGACCCTGAGGGATAACAGACCACAGTGGAGCCGAGGGTCAGCTCAGATGTTCATTCAGGTTTGAGGTTTCTAACCTTAATCTGAGCAGCAGGGCAGAACCACTGAAGGAGCCAAGGGGCTGAAGGGAGACAGTAGAGGCGAGGCCAAGGAACTGGTTGGCGAGGCAGGACTATCTTCAACAAAGCAGACTTGGAGCTAGACAGAACCAATGTTGATGACGGCAACTTGGAGCTAGGCAGAGCCATTGGCGAAGAAGGCAACTTGGAGCTAGGCAGAGCCAATGGCTACTAAGAAGACGTGGGACTGGGCTGGACCATCAGAGACAAAGATGACTTGGGACTGGGTTGAACCAGCAGAGAAGAAGACGACTTGGTGTTAAGTTTAAGACATTTAAAAAAAATGTATATATAAATGTATACCTCTCTGCTGAATATAGTTTAGGATTACACATGACTGTTTACCGAAAGGAAAATAGGGACTCTTATTATGAAGTTCCCGAAGTGCGGTTGTTGGTTGAGCACGAACGATGTAGAGTGAAATATGGTGTACATGAATAAATGGGTGGTCGATTAACTTCTGAAGTGTGTCTTTAAGTGTAACATTGGGACCGGGCTGAACCAGCAGAGACGAAAGACGACTTGGGACCGGCTGAACCAGTAGAGTTCAGCTGGCTGAGCTCTAGGTCCAGAATGGGGCGTAGTCCACATCAGCAAGGCAGACAGTCTATGGGGATTCGCACTGAACCAGCACCCAGTGAAGGATAGTGAGGAACGTCTGATCTCAGAAAACCCTCTTGTGATCCTCGAGGGAGTGATCTCCCTGCTTGAGAAGAAGCAGGCGGACTTGCAAGTATATCGATATTTCTATTACTCTGCTCTGCCCGCTCTCTCTGACTGATTGTTCCACTGACGGTCTACCCGCTGCCTACCGGTAACTCTGCCAGAACCTGGTTTTCCCCATTTCCCTGAGCAGCGCCAGCCTGAGTCTCTCGAGGCTTGGTGACCCGTTATCTTCATTTTCTGCTCATTGCCAGTTGATTCAATAAAGATGGACAATCTTTGCTTGTAAGTACTCAGTTACCAACCCGACACAAATAGCGGGGTCAGTTCAAATATTTGCCGTGGGCCGCAGAAATGTGTGCTTGGTTGTATGGGCTGTGAGTTGAAAAAGGTTGGGAACCATTGAACTCAAAGAACTAAGGGCTTCAATACCGTACACAGAGGATGGTAATCAAAGAAACAGGGAACAGGTGAGAACTAATCAGAAAGGATGGAAACAAACTATGAACTAGAACTCAAGCAAAACAGTGACAAGGAAATCCATGAGAATGAAACTAAACGGAACATAACATTAAAACTATATACACAGGATTCTTGTATACAAACAATACCGGATGCGTGCGCATCCAAGAGGCAAGACCGCTATATGTTATGCCGAGTTCTGTAAAAGAACATTGTAATTAACGTAGATTTCGCATTGTTTGTAAATTCTTGTTGACTCAATAATAAACTGAAATTTCAGAGTTGGATCTGTTTGCTTGTGTTTCATTTGCATATTAATATAATATTATGTAAAACGTTAGTTAGTTGACTTAGTAAGCTAAGTTATAATGTTAGTCATCAGGTCTCTGAATGAAATTGTCCAACTAAGTTTGCGAATCATAAAAACCTGACATACCCTATGCATTTAGGTTAGTTCACAGCACAACAGCTCCGCGTCATCTCTGCTTCTGCTAGATATAGCCGTAAAGAGTGTTGCTTTCTGCCTCTTAGATGCGCGCGCATCTATGTGATGACGTTGCACAGAAACCCGTGTATAGAACAAGACATGATTGTGACAGTGTTCTTTAAGTTCACAAACACATGCGCACTTTGGTCAGAATGGAATCGATTCGATTACAGTGTTTACATGCCTGTTTATTGTGATTAAAACTTGATTAAAGTATTATGTTTACTTGAGATAGAGTTTAATCACAATATTACCTAAATTATATTATAATCGCATTATGAGGGTGCATGTAAACTCTAAAGTATAGAAAATTATAGCGGCCATGCCTTCTGGAAGCTGAATTTTGCAGCAGCGCTGCAGGCCTGCTGGAATGCCTCGATCTGTTCCTGCTCATCATGAAGATCCCACAGCACATCACCAGAGTCTTCCTCTTCCCTCTCCTCCTCCGCCCCACTCTCCTCTAACTCCAATCCCAACAACTCCTGAAGACAGAGAGAGAATCTTGTAAAAATTTATCTTTGATGAAAATTAGGCAATCTTACAAGGAAGACAAGTTCCTCTTTCAGAACCTCAAATAGTGAACCACACTCTAAACACTGGGTTATTTTCAAAGTGTCTTTTGTTAAATTAGCAGCTGTGTTGGTGGCTGGGTAAGTTTTATATCGTAGAAATTATATAGAACCTCAAAGTTAACCACTGCCTGCTTTTCAATGCCAAACCGGACTATGAACACAACAGTCATTTTCATTTACCAGTGTGCACTGAGGCTGCTCCTATTGTAATTTTGTGTAGGCCAAAAAACCCATTCAAGTTTTTTGTTTTATATTATTATATAATATATCAAATATTTGTAAAATAATAAACATTTATGAGGTAAAATGATCCCTGCATATTGGCTGACTGATAAGCAATGAGTAAAACGCTATAAGTTTAACCCAACATCTGTGTTGCCTAATATTTACCAAGTTTTAAGTTGACATGTTTATAGTGCATTATCATCACTTCATCTTTCATGACCTTCGAGAGCTCACGAAGTTTCAACACGCTATTATCGGTAACCACAACACCCACTTGTAAGTTCCTGTGTGTATGTGTACCTGTTTAATAATTCTTTCGAGTTGAGAGAAGATAAGAGCAGCTCCTTCCTCTACAGACCCTGCATGATCCACTACCTGCAGCAAAAAAGCAGCAAAGATTAATATTTAATGCAAAGATTAATATAAATCTGTTTAATAATTATGTTTCTTCTTATATTTTGTTATCAGTTATCTACATGGTTTATGTTACATATTATTATGTTGTTAAATGAATAGTTATTGCATTATTTTAGACTCATGTGTGTTACCATGATGGTGTTTTGTATTTGTGTGCATGCCACTGTGTGCACCTTCAGTATCTTAGTATTTTCATCAACTTATCAATCTCTTTACCACCAGTGTTATTATGATGCTTGCCAGGCACGGTTGCAACCTATATGTTGCATATATGTTATATGTTATATTATGTTGCACCCTAACATAAACAACCTATATGTTTGCAGGTTGTTCTGCAAATATGTGTACATTTTTACTGTATTTTTACTGAATTATTCTGGCAACCACAGCTGGCAGGTTTTTTCAGTAAAAACAGATTTTTATTTACAGTATATGCAATCTAAACAAAACAAATTAGATTTTATTCAATGAGTCTAAGTGGTAATAAAATAGTCACACATTGGCGGTTCACAGTCAAAATTGACCAACTATAGGAAATGTAGTAAATTTATAAAGGTTTGCAGATTTGATTACCGTATATATTTCATATAACATGGTAGAAACATAAAAATCACTGCAATAAGGATCAAATCATAGTCTCTTAAGCATTTGCCCTTTTAAATCCAAACAGTGACTTTTTTTTGTAAAGGTGGCGTGTATGATAATGAAATGGAGAAGTGTATAAATAAATAAATAATGAATGAATGAGGCATTTATATAGCGCTTTTTCATATGTACTACTGTACACCCAAAGCGCTTTACATGTCGGGGTTTCTCCTCAACCACCACCAGTGTGCAGCATCCACTTGGATGATGCAACAGCAGCCACAGAACAACGGTGGCGGTGCGCTCACCACACACCAGCTATAGTGGAGAGGCGAGAGAGTGATAGAGCCAATTCAATGGATGGGGATTATTAGGAGGCGATGATTGGCAAGGGACAATGGGTGGAATGTGGCCAGGACACCAGGGTTACACCCCTTACTCTTTACGAGAATTGCCATGGGATTTTTAATGACCACAGAGAGTCAGGACCTCGGTTTAAAGTCTCATCCGAAGGACGGTAATCTTTGACAGTATAGTGTCCCCATCACTACACTGGGGCGTTAGGACCCACACAGACCACATGGTGAGCGCCCCCTGCTGGCCTCACTAACACCTCTTCCAGCAGCAACCTGGTTTCTCCCATCCAGGTACTAACCAGGCTCAGCCCTGCTTAGCTTCAGTGGGCAACCACTCTTGGGCACAGGGTGATATGGCTGCTGGCCAAAAGGGTTCTAAATTAAATCAAAATTACTTAAAATCACAAAAGATCATTTTTATTGTTACTACTTCAGGAAAGTAGTGTTATACTGTATCATAAAAAAAAAGATAAAAAAAACATAACACTCTTACTGTGCTTACTTCAGTAATCTTTTTCTGAAAAGCTAATGATGGTAAAATATTAGCATCAAAAAGCTGCTCTGTTGCAGTGTGAGTGCAGTGTGAATTGTCCTTAAAACTTCTAAATCTTTCAAAAGAAATTTAAATTTTAAGCTCATTTGATTTATTTGACTCAACCTTGAGTTTGGCACTTTTGTCAGCTTTGTTGACTCTCTCCAGCAGGTCTCGGGTGGCTGGACTGAGGGTGGACACCTCCTCCTTTTCTCCTTTTCTGTCACCCGTTCGCAAATACAGCAAGAGAGGACGAGAGTCTGGTGTCTTCACAAACGCCTCCTCCACATCCTCTACAACACAACTAAAACAGCATAACAGTAACATGAGATTCATGTCATATGAATAGCATAAAAAGTGTAAGAAATACTTTTATTTTATCGATCTAAGCACATGGACTAAAGTGCACGGTGCAAGTGCACTTAGTATCTTAGCCCAAATTCACTTTTGCTAGTTTAACGACGGTAAAAATGGTCGACGTGCCCGGCACATGGTCTAAAAGGGTTGTCGCTACTCTCTTAATGAGTAATGTGTGTGAAATGTGCAATAAACCAATCAGAGTCTCATCTCCCATTCCCTTTAAAGGATTAGTTCACTTTTAAAATGAAAATTTTGTCATCATATACTCACCCTTAAAGGATTAGTTCACTTTTAAAGTGAAAATTCTGTCATCATATACTCACCCTTAAGTTGTTTCAAACCTGTATAAATTTCTTTCCTCTGCTGAACACAAAGGAAGGTATTTAGAAGAATGTCAGTAACCAGACAGTTTTTGGTTCCCAATGACTTCCATAGTAGGAAAATATATACTATGGCAGTCATTGGGAACCAAAAACTGTCTGGTTACTGACATTCTTCTAAATACCTTACTTTGTGTTCAGCAGAGGAAAGAAATTTATACAGGTTTGAAACAACTTAAGGGTGAGTATATGATGACAGAATTTTCACTTTAAAAGTGAACTAATCCTTTAAGTTGTTTCAAACCTGTATAAATTTATTTCCTCTGCTGAACACAAAGGAAGATATTTAGAAGAATGTCGGTAACCAAACTGTTTTTGGTTCCCATTGACTTTCATAGTAGGAAAAAAATATACTATGGAAGTCAATGGGAACCAAAAACTGTCTGGTTTCAAACTGTCTCCAGAGAGGAAACGAATCTGCTCGTGCTCGAGGTTAAAGCACGCAAGCAGACGATCTACGGGACAAGCCAGATTCCACCATATCTTTATGTAAACAATATGAATCTTTTACATTGTAATCCTTTATTTTTAATATTTGGCTAGTTTGTGTGCTGCTGCGCATCCCTGTGTGTTTAATAAGCAGAGTGTACATGCGTTGTGCACCCGCCAATAGGCTCATATTACTAATGTGCCCTTTAAATAACAAAAAATATATATACTGCGCCATTGACTTTAGACCAAGTTTTCTGTTGGTCAATGGCGCAGTCTATTTCAGTTGCCTCAAAATAGCATGCACCAACAATGCGCCTGAACATACTTCATTTTCAGACCACCACGCCCATGGCCGCACATATAGGTGCAAATGCATTTGCCATTTAAACAACATGATGCAGGACATGAAAATGATAACTGCGTCGGGCTGAAACGAGCAAAAAACGCTTGCATCGTGCCTGGTGCTGCATTGGGCCGTGTGTATGATAGGGCCCAGAGTGTCACCTGGTTACTGAGGACTTGAGCAGCAGCACACACACAGAGCTCCTCTCGATCTCCTGCCTGCGTTCAGCAGCATATAGAGCGGCTTTCTCCTCAGGAAATGACACGTTCAGGCAGAAATGACCCAAACCCTCACAAAACCTCTGCAGCTTCAACGAATGAGTCTGAAAGAGAGAGACAAATAGATGTAGCTAAAACGTGACAATGAGTGCATTTAAATAAGAGGTGTTATCGGAGCACGTGTACCTGTATAAAGGTCTGCAGCTCTGCTTTGGTCTCCTGTGTGTATATGAGGTAGCAGCGGACTGTGTTACTCCACAGAGCCTGAGAGACGTGAGGAGAAACCTGCAGCAGACTAGCCACGGCTGCATCCCAATCATCTGAAACACACAGGCACGAACATCAACACATACACAAGCACACCTACACACACAAACACAGGTGCAAACTCACCTCTGCTGACATTGGCAAACGGCCCCTCCACGTCGATGAGACTGTGAGCAAACTCCGGACCTCTGTGTGTCTGCTGTAACTGCATCATACTGCCCATGGACGGTTCGCTGCCCAACACACCACCACTCCAGTCCTCACACTGAGTTCCTGCGGCTGCAACACAGAGTATAGCACTGCAATAAAAGCTAGGTATATATATATATATATATATATATATATATGATGGATGGATGGATGCAGCAACAGAGTAAAATATTGTCAATATCTAAGATTTAAAACCTATGTTTCACAAATATCGGATGGATGGATGGATACATTCAGCAACAGAGTAAAATATTGTCAATATCTAAGATTTTAAAACTAGGTTTCACAAAGCTCCAATCTCGGATGGATGGATGGAGGGATACATTCAGCAACAGACTAAAATATTGTCAATATCTCAGATTTAAAACCTAGGTTTCACAAAGCTCCAATCTTCCACGTATGTATTTAACTGAACTGAACTTCCAAATAAAAGGTGTTGTCAGTGCAAGAAATCTACATCATGCATCTGGTCATGCAGATGGTGCAGATCATTTTATTCAGAAAGTGTAAAAATGTTAGCCTGGCAAGCCAGACTTACATCAAGATGTTTAGTCTGGCAACTCTCCATAGACGCGGCTTAATCCGAGGGGCGGGATAAACGGTTGTCTCTCAAAATCCCTCTGCACGCAATAGGATAGCGCTACAACCAACCAGAGCAACGAAGAAGGTGACGTAGTCAGAGCGGCAAAGATCCGGTCCAGCAAAACTCCGAACACGTCTTCCTTTTTTAAGAATGACTTAAAAATGTTCTTTGCTCTTTTCTTAAAGAAAAACTTAACTCCAAGTCCTCCAGAGTCGCGGCCAAAGCCGTTTCGAAAGACCGCTGTTCTCCATCCGCAGCCACCATTCTTTGTTTTCAAGTGGGAGCCGTCGCAACTCTGTCGTCATATGTTAAGCCCGCCCCCGCCTACTCTTTACATGACGTGATTGGCCTGACCCAATTTAGGTTTTTGTAGCTAGAAGGTCTATGGAGAGTTGCTAGACTGCCCTGGCTGCAAAATACATTTTGCTGCCGCTAGGGTGCGTCTAGATTTCTAGGCTATAAAAATTTAGTTTCCTTTGTGAAATGTATCGGTCACATTCTTACTGGTGACAGTGGTGTGGTTGTCGTCTGAATCCGAGTCTGCTGGATCATAAATCTGAATGCCTTGAGCCTGCAGGTGTTGAAGTTTTGACTCCAGATCTCGTTTTGCCCGCAGCAAATCCTGAATTTCCTTTTCTTTAGTCTCCCGAAATATCTAGATTTAGGGCAGAGATGAAGATGAAGGAAAGGTAAGGTAAAGAATCAAAAGTTCCTTTCAAGGAAAGTCTGTTCACTTGGCAGCCATATTTGCAACGCCTCCAGACAGCTATTTCGACTATCCAAGACCAAGTCCTATCTATCTGAATGGGGGAATCCTGAAATCTAAGACTGAAACTAGAGCAGCTATAGCTAAAGAGATAAGACTAAACAAAGGGAGATAAAGGGGGCTTGGGGCTTAGAACTGTGCAAGGTAGGAATTTTGAAGTCAGTTCCTGTGTAAGAGAGAAGAGAATGATTCACACCTTAAACTGCCGTTTGACCTTGTCTCTGTCGTGCTCAAAAGTGGCAGCTCTCTCCATGGCTTGATACTTTGCCTCCAGGGCACTTTCCTTCTCTCGAAGAATCTTCTGGTAAGTCTTCTGAAGAGCCTGACAACCAGAAAATGATATCAAAATAAAAAACATTATTGAAAGAATAAAATTCTTGAAAAAAGGTGGGATTTTGGCCTTTTTATAATTAAAGGTTAGATTTAAGGTTATTCAATTGTTTAAAAATATATATAAACTTGTTTTCTTTATTTAAGGTCTGAAAACGTGGCATCTTTTTTGTTAGTATGACCAGTTGTCCTTTTCTGCAAATAAATGCTCTAAATGGCAATGGTTTTACTTGAAATTTGGAAGAAATTCAAAAGGTCAGTATTTCATAGAATAAAACACAAATGTTTTACGCAAACATATAGTAAATCCAGAGAAACTGACAACTTTGCAGTGGTCTCTTAATTTTTACCAGAGCTGCATATATACACATTTATAAATTTATAGACATTTATAAATTCCATATTTAAATTTTAACTTGAAAAATATATGTTATATAAAATATATAAACATTTTTGTAAATAAAGATTAAGCTGTGTACACTCACATGCATAGTGTATGGAAATGTAATACATTTTTATTCGATGGTTACATTTTCAGAGCCATTAAATTTCAAGAAATTAATTTTTTCTTGAAGATGGTGTGAAAGTTTTGCAAAGCCATATTAAAAAACGAATAGAAACAGTGAATGAATAGAACAATTAATTGAAACAGTACATGTCTAAGAATTTGGCATTCGTTTTAAACTAGATTTTTAAATGATTTTTCTTTATTTCTTCGGCCACCACTTTTCTTTGCCATTGACCCACATAAAAAGGTCAGATTATCTTATTCTCTCTCAAACCTGCAGCTCAGCACGCAGCCTCTTGTTCTCCTCATCCAGCTTGGCTTCTTTCTTCTGCATGGAGGCGATCTCATTGTTCTTGCTGACCCTGAAGATCTCGTATTCTTTCCTGAGGCGCTCATACTCCGCGGCATACTCCAGTTCCACCGATCCGGTGGATTTGAAGCTGGCGCCGATGACACGAGGCCCGCGGCGGAAGGAGCTCCGCAGCAGACGTGCTTTTGGCTTCACCTCCACCGGTATCTCGCATGCCTCTCCTCCCTCACCACCGTACGCATCCTCAATCACCTCACCGGGGCTCACCAGAGAGGATGCCGTACCCATAGCAACTGAGGAGATGTCAGTCAGCTAGATCACTCTTCCAGAATGTGCATTGCTGGTTCTGTTGGAAAAAGGAAACACTTTTAATTGTTAACTTTAAGTATAATTTCGAAACTGTACCAAAACAGTAGAGCCGCAGGGATGACACTGACATGTCTTGTTTTGTTATATTTTATTTAAGGAGATATCATGGCCCGGTTTCATAGGCCATGAGTATGAGTTTCTTTCTTCTGTTGAACACAAAAGAAGATATTTTGAAGAATGTTGGTGACCAGACAGTTGATGGACCCCATTGACTTCCATAGTATCTTTTTCCTACTATGGAAGTCAATGGGGTCCATCAACTGTCTGGTCACCAACATTCTTCAAAATATCTTCTTTTGTGTTCAACAGAAGAAAGAAACTCATACAGGTTTGAAACAACTTGAGGGTGAGTAAATGATGACAGAATTTTCATTTTTGGGTGAACTATCCCTTTAAGCCAGGATTGTTTAATACGGCAGTTACGTAGCTTTTATAAATGTGCCTTAGAAAAAAAGTATCGCTGGTGTGTATCTTGAGACAAAACACACTTACATATTTTAAGATATGTCAGTGCAAGCTGCTTTCAGTTAGAACAGCTCAAACATGCATTTTAGTCTGGGACTAGGTTTAGGCCTAGGTTTAGGCCATTAATGCACAGGTTAATGCACTATGCATTCATTTTTAATACTCTTTTGTTGTCATAGCAAAAGTCCATAGTTCTTTCACCAAGTTGACGTAATGGAAATATTTTCAAAGTACGTTAACTTGCAGTGACTCCAAAAAGTATTTTAGACACCTAGGCTAAACCACACAATACAAGTCATTATACATACTTATGGTGTCTGTCTCGCAATTGAGATTATAATAAGATGGAAATATTTATATGACGTTTGTCACGAAGTTATGCAAACAGACAATTTCTTACGATGTGAATCCCAACAGGACAGGTCTACACGCAGATTTCTACGTTTCTTTACACTGTCATCAAAATCAAACACTTTTATTGACTGCATATTTAAAGTAATAAAGCGTAAGCATCACCTTAAAACTGCTGTCTTGAACCCTGCGGTCATCCTGGAGACAACAAGAAAAATTCTCCACCCAACCGAGACGATGAAGGAGAACCAGGACGATAAACCTGGACAAAACTGATATCGATCTTAAGACCCGAAACATATATCGACAAGTAACGTGTTCATAAACTCTACTGGCATATCAGGCATAAAGGTAAACAAATCAGACCGATGCACACGTTTTATCCTCCCTGTCTTCCTGACAACCGCGTTACTAGGTACGCCTTCTTCTACGGGTCCACAGTGTGACCAAAAAGAACCTGAACCTGAAGCGTTTTCATTAAGTAAGCCTCGTGTGATGTGAATAAAAACTACACAACGTGTGTAGCTGAAGAGTAGGCATAGTGCGGTCAATTCTTGCTGGGAAGTTCGTATTTACGATGTGGGAAGTCGTGTTTACGATGTCAGGTGAGTTCAAGTCACTTTCGTTGAAGTAAGTTGGTCGTGTACCTTCTTCACAAAAAGGCAGTGTTTTTAACACTCTAAGTTAACGTTCCTTCTAGAAAATGAAAAACAAAGAATGTGCATCAGTGTGTTCTGCTTTTTAATGTTTTTTTATTTTATTTATTAATTTATGAAGCCACTGTAAGCTTTATGGTTACACATTGTAATTATAATGCTATCATATTTTGTGGAGGTTAGTTGTAAATATGATGCATTGTGATCAAGTCAGACGGAGAAGTTATGAATCAAAATTATTTTATTTAAAAGTAAAGAATAAAAAACAATAAAACAATGAATGGTTAAATAAATTTGTACAGGTGTTACGGATCAACTGGGGATCATGTTAACTGGGGACGCGCGCGTGCACGCAGACAGTTTTACCTGGATTTCCAGCAGATGTTAAACGGCGACAGATTCGTCACAGCGAAATTTTCACTGAGCAGATTTAAAAGCTTTCCACGTTATTGTTAAATCTTTGTATCATATTAGGGCTCTGTTGTTTACTCTGCGCTGTTCCGCTGTATGTTTCAGACGCACTGAAGGGAAGTTGTAATGTGTTTTAATTTCGCGACACACCACGCCCATATTATTTTGTTACATTCGTTTCAATAAAATTCGTATCTGATGACAACTGTATGTAGATTAAATAAATTATGCTATTGACAATGTCTTTGTAGTGCGTGTGTATTCGCAGATTGTTGTTATGATGCCAATTTGTGGCTTAATTTAAATTGAGCAGCAATACTGCTGTGGTTAAAGGGACATGTCAAGCATTTATTTATTTATTATTTATTTATTTATTTTAATGTTGCTGAGGAATGAGTTAAAGCATAAAGCATACAGTACACTCTAAAAATGTTCCTAAAGAGTGGTGAAAATTGGTAAGCCATCGCTTATGGATCCAGTGAATTACCCACAGCATTTATTTAGGGGAATGTTCAACAAACATATTCATTAATTAGCTAGGTATGAAAGCAACAATAACAAAATAAAAATAGGCAAATAAATGTGTATGCATGCAGGACAGCTGTATTTGCCAACTGTGAAGGTCTGACCACACAGTCCCACCATCCACATTCTGAACATTCAATCTAAGGAAGGAAGAACAAACTATAGAGTAACAGGTTACCGAAGAACACTTACTTGTTTTGCAATGTATATGTATAAATTTTTATTACCCATTGGCCAGTTTGGCCTTCATCTGCTCTCCATCTAACCATGTCATATTAGTAAATAAATGTCACAGTTGTTTTACCTTTTTATAGTAAGAACAATTTAACACACCATTACCCTTCATTTGGAAACTTCCACATCTCCTCTTTACATAATAGTGTTCCTTTCTTGAGCAGCTATTATATTGGTTATCCTGCAAAGTTTTTGATTTGTATAACTCTAATTGCATACATTTGCGGTGGCAGTATATGTCCTATAACAACAATGACACGAGTTACAATAATGACACTTACTTTAATTTAACGAGTTTGTTTGCCCATAAAATCTTTAAGATATTAGGTTAAACTTATTTGGCTTGCTGTCCACTGGAGAGGGGCTCGATGAAGCAGCTTCAACTCGAGCTCTGATATACCCCCCCAGTGGCTAAAATGTAGGATATGATAATTAAGGGGCAAGGTACCTAAGATGAAGGTGGAGTTTGGGGAGGTGGAGGGATACTGGAACTGATGCTAGGGAGAGGTAAGCGGCTGCTTATATACTGTACTCGGCTGATGATTGAAAGATTAGATTGGCTCACTCCTCCCTAACTTACGTTTAGGAACTTCATAAAGACCTTTTAATCTGTTCCTTACGGTTAGCAGACGACAACAATGAAAGCACATGATGTGATGAATAACAAGTAAAGAGAATATGTTAATGAGATTCATGGTACCAGTCAAATGAAAAGAACTGGCATAAGTCAAATTTATATTACAAGAGGCCCAACACTACATTTTATTTATAAAACTGGTATACCAATGTGTCATATTTCTTTTGTTAAAGAGGTCAGCAAAAAAGTACACAAAGCATTTCCTATTGTAGAGAGGGTCATGCTCTGTGGTGACACGTGATTAAGAGGTTAGTGATGTATGAATATTTGCCATAGAGAATATCAGTAATAATTCATCATCACATATGTTCTGCTTATTCCAGTAATACAATTTGTGGTTGCAGTGTTTTTCACAGGACTTTAATCACTCCAAAAAATGCTGGGTTGTTTCAACCCAATTTTGGGTAAAATATGGACAAACCCAGTCGTTGGGTTCAATTTTTTACATTACATTTTTAACCCAATGGCTGGGTTTGTCCATATTTTACCCAAAATTGGGTTGAAACAACCCAGCATTTTTGTGTTCTCTACATGTCCAATTCAAGACATTAGATACACAACAGTGTTATCCAAAGCGACTTACATTGCATTTCAAGGTACACATTTTAATTTCTTATCAGTTCTTGCTTTCCCTGGGAATCAAACTCATGACCTTGGTGTTGGAAGCACCAATGCTTTACTGTCAAAATTAGTTTTTATTTTATAAATCTGTTGAAAATGTTCATGAGATAATTAACTGCATGACCCTAAAGCTGCTTTATGTCCAGGGAAAAGGATACGGAAGTGTCAGAGCTGGTTGTAGCCTACATAATCAGCAGAGTAAAATAACCTGATAAGTGTTTTTATATAAAAATAGATCCATTATAAATTAGGCTATATATGCAGATAAATAAATGCAACTTGTTGACATTTTTTTTAAATGACTTTGCAATTTATGTTTCTTTTAGGTAGCTTAGCTATTTTAACGTAATCTACATCTGTTGTTTGTGATTAGAACTCATGACAACACACTAAAGAAAATATGATACACTAATATTGAGAAGAAAATTATTTACACGTCTTCTGAAGTGCGCTGACAAGTCTGTTCATCCAATGAAACCGAATGCCCCATGTTAACATAGGCGTGATTTCTGAGCTTGACACTAAAGTATGTTAAACTTCTTTGAAATTGCGTCAAATACGCAGGAATATACACTGCAAAAACAAAGCGCTTTATTCGCATACCAGCGCATATTCGCATACAACTGGTGAAATATTAGTTTTTAATCGGTGATCCGTAAAATAGGGCATGAATCTGTCGCCGTTTAACATCTGCTGGAAATCCAGGTAAAACTATCAGCGTGCACGCGCGCGTCCCCAGTTAACACGATCCCCAGTTGATCCGTAACACCGGTAAGTAATAATCCGTAAGGGGTGTACTTAACTTTTTTGGTCTGATTCTCAAGGGAGCCTGGAGATGCTGTCATCATCACAAATGAAATAAGTAGTGCTTCATGTTTTTCAGGTAAATCTTACTGTATTCAGGTACAGACATTGGATAACCAAATGTAAAATAACAAGACCGTATAGTCTTCACTCTATAAATGAAATATAATTAATGTAATTAATTATTAAAATGTATCTTTGTTAAAGCTACAAAAGGGATTTTCTCTTTTGGTTGATTAACATTGGTGTTAACAAACAACTGCAGGTATATTAGGCTGGTGTCACTTTAAGATGAATGAACAGATCTAATAATACACGTCCGGTTTTCTTTCTCAATTGTTTACAACACATAACCTAATGTGTTTACGATGATACTCGCCAAGACAGGCATTTTGACTAAATTTTGCCTGCACGCATCCATTTAAGCTCAAAAGAAGAGAAGAGAGGCCTAAATTAGGCATTCACATGCTGTCTGCGTGGCTCTGTGTGCACGCACAAAACAGCACGCGAGGTCCAGTCTTGTTCTTGTGCTTAGTGTTTAAACTGACAGGACTTAAAAACAAATGCAAATGATAAATTTTCACTCTGTGATGATGGGTAAACTTTGCAATTAATCCACGAATCACATGCGTTCTGAACTGGAACCGATCGACTAAGATCCCTATACTCAGAGGTGTAAAGTCCAGGGGTCAGAAAGTAAAAGTCCTGCAATATGTTTATTCCACCCATGAACTCAGCCAGCTGATTTTGACTAATTAGTTCTATCTCCTGGCTGAAAACCTGTGCTAAATAGCAAATCCAGGTGATTGGAACAAAATACTGAGGAGGACTTTTACTTTTTGAACCTGGACTTTACACCTATGCCTATACTTGACATCACACATCCTTCGATGATATAATTGTTAACACGTTATATCGTGCTGCACTAACCATGATTGCTATCTTACCAGATATGGAGAAAAATCCTACTCCAGTAAATAAACATGTCCCTGTCCCCAAAAATGTTGGTACTCAAAAGTGCTTCTCTCCACATTTTCTGGTGCGCATAGTTCAATTTTATGCGCACCTGCGCATCGGTTATAATCAGCACCCTTGGTAATCATCAACTTTTAATAGTATTTAACAAAGGAACAATAAACAAGTCCTTAACCCTAAAAAGATTTACAAACATTTGAGAGGTTTTGGGGAGAGGCAGTGAAAGTAGGTCTCATTTCTTGGTTTCATTTTGAAAGGGTGTTTGTTGTAAATATTTAGATCTGGTGATTTTGTTCATACATTCTTTGTTTAGCTCACATAAAACAACATGGCCACCTGTAGTGGGAGGCGTTCCAGTTACAAACGTAACCTTGGTTCACGTCTGTGTGCCTTTACAGACAAATGGCTTTTCAGCTCGCCAAAACGGATGAGGCTGACTGCCTATTTAAGTCGTGCTGTAAGCCATTTTCGGCCACATTTTTCAACTGAGGAGCGGCAGCGTTGACTTGCGCATAGGCGCAGTAGCACGGCAAGCTATATACGCAATGATAATTCCCGTTATGTCAGGGAACCAAGGTTACGTTAGTAACCGGAACGTTCCCTTTCGATACAGTTCACATGCATTGCGTCAGTTTCTGACACTTATGGGGAATGGTTGATGACAAGGGTCCCAAGGCAGGCTACAAGAGATAGGGACCGGAGCCCATGATTTGCAAGGATCTACGCCTCTACAGCGTAGTTGAGATTGAGGACTTTCAAATTCGTATTAATGTTTTGGAACCACACTGCGTAATGGTAACATGCAAGTGCCTCAGTGAAATGACAATACCAAAAAAGTATGCAGAGGTTAAGATCAAAGTCGCAGCGTCTCTCCAGTTGGCAGAAATAGTTACCTGTAATAGTTACCTGTTACAGACAATGCTGCTTATATGATCCGTGTGGCTTCACGTCAGTTGCTATGTGTATATACTGAACTTAGCCTCTCAAGCAGCACTTAAACTCCCAAAAGTGACCCAATTGCTTGGCAAAGTCAAACGAATTATTGCCTTCTTTCATCGAAGCAGCATCGACAGCCATACTTTGAAAGTCAAACAAAAGCTACTAGATCTACCCTCTCATATTCTGAAGACAGACATTGTAACTCGGTGGAACAGCGCACTGGAGATGCTAGAGCGGTTCCTGGAACAGCAGCCAGCCATATCCACAGTACTGCTCTCACCTGAGGTTCGCAGAAGTGTGAAGTGAAGGCTCCGAATCCCATGAAAGCTGCCACACCAGCCATGAGGAGAGCTCACCAAATGTTTCAGTCATTGGTCCTCTGCATGCATGGCTGTTACAGGAAATGAGAATTGCACTCAGTGACTCCACAATAATCAACGACTTTAAATCCACTATACATGACAACCTAAAGTCAAGGTATGTTTACAGATTTTTGTTATTATTCTATAGTAGTGTTGATTTATATATCCTGTGTAGAATAATTATAGAATACAAACATTAAATACATTTACAACCATATATAGATTAAAACAATCAATTTAATGCAATCAGCAACACTTTAATAAATTACTATGTGACTTTGACTTTTGTGTATTGATGAGTAACTGCATATAACAAAAAGTGATTTAAATATGTGGAATCTCTTTAAGATATGCTGGCCTGAAGTAAACATTGTATACAACATAAGCACTAGATCATCGTTTTAAGGCCCTTCCCTTTTCTGAAGAGGACAGTGACAACACATTTTCAAGACTGATGAGAGAGATTGTAAGCCTGGAGGAAATGAAAACACTGAATGTAAGTTGTAGCAGTGTAGAAAGAAAATGTGTTTATTTTGATCAGAACTTCCAAAATGGTATTTTCTTTGTGATGATTTATTATTATTATATTTTACATTTCATTTGAATTTTTATTTTTTTTAAACAGCAACTGATGGTGCTTGTGGTGAAGTCAGTGTGTCTGTTCAGCATAATGACAACTCCTTGGTTTCTTCTGATTATGTGGGTCGGGAGATGCAGAAGCTCCCACATCACCCAAGAACCCAAAGACATCTGCACTGATGGATCTCCTTGGACCAGTCTACAAAGCAGCAGCCCCAGCATCAAAGAAAACTGTGACTGAAATGGTAAAAGTGGAAGTAGCAAGGTACAGGGAAGTCAAACCTGTCCTACTCTCTGAAAACCCACTAATCTGGTGGAAGATGCATGCAGAAGAGTATCCTCTTTTAGCACAACAAGCAAAGCGGTATATCTGGCAGTCTTCGTTTCACATCCTTTATTTGGCCTGTTTTGAAGGATGCATCGGATGTATCTATCACGGCCTTAAATTACCCACAATCATTTGCACACATTACAATTCTCGAAAATAAACTGACAGAAAACGAGTCGGTACTAAGCTTGTCTGAGCTTATTATGAAATAATATTTTCAGACATGAATGCATAGATGTTATCTTTTGTTTTGCTGTAAATTAATCGCTAACATTAAACTGACAATAATTTAAGCCACTAAGAGACCACAGACTGCTATCATTCACTGTAAGCCAGTTAATATAATTTGTAATACAAATTGATTTTTGTGCCGTGACCATTGGGGCGGGAACATGTGTGATGTAGCCATTCGCTCTTACTAAAGTGTCTCATTCTAGTGGTTAATTGCTGAGGAGGACATAGACTGGAAAGGACTGAACTAGAAAGGTAACATGCAGTCTTGGAAGGATGCAGCCTGCTTTTATAGAAGGAAAATTGCTCTGAGATTATCGTCTGATAGCTGCAGGGGGGGAGTCCTGGATCATCTGCTGCTGCAAAGCGCTATTAATGCGCTGCTGGGGCTTGATTCGACAACGAGTAGAAAGGCTTCTTATCTTGTCTTCTTCAGAGTCAGTGAGGAGATGATCTTCGCACTTGAAGGAGAAAAATTCTGATGATATTTATGAATTGAATTTTTACATTTCTCATAATCTGTCTGAAAATGTTTGTATCTCAGGGGATACGTTGCCCTTTTAGGTGTATAAACAAGACTCCCCCTGACTTCTGAGGCAGCGTAACAGTTTAATGATCACAGCAAAATAGAGCGAGCTTTGGTGAAAACTAAGAGAATATTTAATGACTACAATAGTAATTTCTCGCTAGAAATTACATCATAAGTGGAAACCATTGATCAAAAATGTACTTTTACACACAAACTGACGCCATCTTTATTTTTCTGGCTCAACTGTCACAGAATTGAAAGCACAGGATTGTGGGATATCAAAGGCAGCGAAGGATATATCTATGCTGCCTTCAAGAATATATCAAATGAAGGAATCTCATGAGACAGGAAATTAAACTAACATTGCATTCGGGCGTGCCTTGATGCCTTCTTACCTTGAAATGCCTTCTTCCGAAGGCAGCATTTATCAGTTTTCGGACGCAGCCAACGACAGACGAGCTCAAGTTCAACTGTTGACAACAGCTCTGACCGAGCTGTGACAGCGAGCCCTGTCTTCTTGTTTCAGTGGATATTACGTCAACACATTGAGTAATGCTGTGCGTTTCAAGGCACTTCAGTGTCCCTATTCTAAAATGAAAAATGAAATGTAATAATTTAGTCATTTATCGTTTAGTTAACGATATTTAATTCAGTTTTAGGTTAACCATTAGGTTAACCATTCAGCAATTTCTGTTAACAATATCTATAGCAGAAGGAAGGAACAGTGTCAGGCAGTAGAGAGAGAGAGAGAGAGTGTGTGTGTGTGTGTGTGTGTGTGTGTGTGTGTGTGTGTGTGTGTGTGTGTGTGTGTGTGTGTGTGTGTGTGTGTGTGTGTGTGTGTGTGTGTGTGTGTGTGTGTGTGTGTGTGTGTGAAATGATAGGCAACAAAAAACACATGTACAGTAAACTTATGTACTATTTATGTATTTATATTTATTATCATATTTCATACATCAGGCTTTTGTGGCTTATATGTGAAATTCATTGCAATTCAATGATAATTGAGAGATGGACAAATAAATGGTCCCCAAAAAGCATCTTGTGTCATAATTGACATTTACATTAAAATGAAAAAATGTCAAAATAATTTTTAATATGTAACATTAAAAAAATGATGTATGAATCAAGTAAAACCAAGTTGCTTCAGTCCAGTAAATGTTCATCTTGCTTTATAAAATTAAAAGTTTCACAGCAAAAAAAACCTACTTAATAAGGGTAAAACTTTACAATGTCTCATTTGTTAACATTAGTTAATTTATTTACTAACATGAAGTAACAATGTTTTTTTTTAATCTTTGTTAATTTTGGGTAATAACGATACAGTCGTTTATTGTTTGTTCATGTAAGTTCACAGTGCATTAATTAATGTTAACAAATACAACTTTTGATTTTAATAATGTATTAGTAAATGTTGAAATTAACATGAATTAAGACTGAAAATTGTTGTAAAGTTTTACCATAAAAGTATAAACTATCAATCAGAGGGCAGAAGGTATGAAGTAGATTGTGTACAACATGTTTTTCAAGTTTAGGTCATGTTGATATATGCCCTAGAAATTTGCGTATTAAATATGATATGTATATATTCATAAACAGGTATTATATAGCTACTTATTGTTAAAAATGACCATTCGTGGCGATTTTTGTGGTTGTGGCTCCTAAAAGGTGGTCCTACGTCGTACAGTGAGAGAGTTTCAAAGATGGCAATTGTCACAAATAGCTTGCAATATTTTTTTGGTAAAATCTTTCAATTTAGCCTGATCATCTCAGTTTGTTTGCTGCTACTACCTACGTCTACGTATTGATCAACGCGACATGGCGCTAAAACTTAAAGCTACACTGTAATTTTTTAAGTTGATTCTTAGCAAAAAACACTTTGTTCTTTCAAAATTATATGTGCTCATTCATGTGTAATTACTTCCACCAACTAATCAAGTATTCTCGAACGGCGGCAGCCATGTTGCGCCTCCATCTTGAAAATACATTAGCCAAAGAGGGACATACCTGGAAATTCAAGCTTAGCCTTTCGCGCTTTTACTCAGTGGCACCGTGACGAATGCGATGGGGAGCCCCCGTAATAATACGGCCACCGAGGGAGTTAAAATGCGCTCAGAACGGGAGGGGCTAGAAAGTAATATTCAGTTGGTAGTCATATGTCACTGCTAGATGGGAGAAAATCTCACACAGTGTAGCTTCAAAACTACTTACCTCAAGCTCCATTTGCAAAATTGGCATGCCAAGTTCAATTCAATTCAAATTTATTTGTATAGCGCTTTTCACAATACAAATACAATACAACAATACAACAAAAGACAAGTTGCGGTCTAGTATAACACCCAGGTCTTTTACTGTAGAGGATTAAGTAACAGGACGTCCTTCTAGATTAAGGTTGTATTGTAAGAGATTTTGTGGGCAGTTTTTTGGACCAATCAGTAATACCTCCGTTTTATCTGAATTTAATAGAAGAAAATTACACGTCATCCAATATTTTTTTTATATCTTTAACACACTCTGTCATTTTAGATAATTTAGTGTTATCATCTGGTCGTGATGAAATATATAGTTGAGTGTCATCAGCATAACAGTGGAAACTTATTCCATTTTTTCTTATAATATTACCAAGTAGCAGCATATCAATTGAGAATAGCAGAGGGCCTAACACAGATCCTTGAGGCACTCCATAATTTACTGACGTTATCTTCGATTTTCCCCCATTTAAATAGACCAAATGGTAACGGTCTGATAGGTACGATCTAAACCAGCTTAATGCCTGTCCCTGAACACCAGTGTAATTTTGAAGTCGATCTATTTTCTCGAGTATTTTATGATCTATAGTGTTGAATGCAGCACTAAGATCAAGCAAAACTAGTATTGAGATACAGCCTTGGTCAGAAGCTAAAAGTAAATCATTTGTAATTTTAACAAGCGCAGTTTCAGTGCTATGATGTGGCCTGAATCCAGACTGAAATTTTTCATAGATATCGTTTTCTTGCAAGAGAGAGCACAATTGAGCGGACACAACTTTTCGTAGTATTTTAGACATAAATGGAAGATTTAAAATGGGTCTGTAAGTTGCTAGGTTATTTGGATCCAATTGTGGTTTGTTAATGAGAGGTTTTATAACTGCCAGCTTGAACGTTTTTGGAACATGACCTAAAGATAGAGACAATTAATAATATTGAGAAGAGGCTCTTCCACTACAGGTAACACTTCTTTCAGTAGTTTAGTGGGTATTGGATCTAATAAGCATGTTGTTGGTTTAGATGCAATGATACGTTTACGTCCATATTCTCCTCTTTCGTTTCTTCCTCTTTTTTAAATCCACAATTGCCAAGGGTGATTCATCTTGCTTTATTTGTTTACGACTAGCACATACTGATGACATTTTATTCTTCTATAATAACAATAGGTATCATCATACAGTCTACATACATGCCGTGGGCTACCCAAGTTTATTAGATCCATGTCGTACAGTGTGATTTGTAATGATCTTATAGCAGGCATGTTGCAGGCATTGAATGAGCTCTGGCCTCTTGATATTACATTCTGCAAGCAGCTAAACATTGTGGTTTTAACACTAGACGCAGAAAGATTCAAATAAGTATTTTTACCATGTGTGGACTTTATTTTTTCTGTACTTTAATTCCAAGTTAAACCACAAACAGACCAGATACCAGATTGAGGGACATTTTAGAGAAGTGACAGCAGAATTTAGACGTACATTTTCAGAGCGGATGTAAATGAAAGGTCTGGTCTGAATATAATATACGAGTATGAACAATGAACATATGATGATGATATCAAAAGATGCAATAGACAAAAAGAACATTCATAAATGGATTGATAAAAAAATTATATGTTTGAACAGATTAATCATAGAAATATCCACAAAAGAATAGTCATAATAATCATAAGCATATTTTTTTCTTTTTCCGTTTGTACACCAAAATAAAAAAGCCTGACTATATCACTGCTAAATACCTTTAAGTATTGTGGTATTCTGTCATGTTTCTACACGCCCCAAACTCGTAAACATCGGGGCTTAAAGAAACATTAATATCCATATTAACGACAGTGTGGTGGCTTTCATGTGCTTTCAACTCGTAAATACGATCTTTCCGACATGACTTGACGCACCAAGAGACTGCATCTGAAATCGCATACTTCCATACTATAAAGTAGGTGAAAAACAGTATGTGACTAAAGTATGTCTGAATTCACAGTAATCATAAAAGATAGGCAAAAAGTACCCGGATGACTACTTCATTCTTAGAGATTCTGAAGTGCATACGATGGACACTTTACTTTCCCATGAGGCCACGGTACAGGATTTGTGAATTGCAGTGAAGCAACACAACTGATGCTGATAGGTCACATGATAATGACAGTGGTGAATAACAATACATTGTAAATGTAGTACGTCCGGATTACATTCATACTACACATACTCGTAAATAGAAAATAATTTTTAGTCGTCTTGAAGTAATTACTTATTCAAAATAAGTACCTACTCAAGAGAGTATGCGATTTCGGACGGAGGCAAGCTTTGGGACATATCAAGTCATATAATTACGTCTTTACTCTCTTTACATGCATCCTGTCACCGTAAACTGGCCTGTCAATCAACTTATAGTTAACATCCTCGACATTTTATTTAAGTCAATTTCCTACCGCATTAGAGAGAAAAGCACGTTGATCTGCCAGTCGTGGATCTTTCTCATATTTTTGTATAATAATGCATTTAAGTTATCGGCCAAACGGACCTTAATAAAAGTTCACATAGTTGTAGCACTGCAGATTAAATATAACACGGATTACACTAAATAAATATTTTTAACATGTTAAATGTTAATTATTTGTCACTCAAATATCTATGGGTACATTTACATTGTATGGGGATTTTACAGTTAAAGACCCAAAGACCAAATATGACGAATGAAGACCAGGAGTCAAGATATGCAGTCAGTTGAAGAACATTTTACTGAAGAATAGATTACAGTTTCATCAGCAGAAGTCAGTTTCAACACTCAGCAAGGAGTTCGTAGGCCGCTCTGCCGTGCATTCACAAAACCACAGCAATTATACTTTACCCATGTCACTAAGCTACGTCATTACTTCAGGCTGAATGATTCTGATTGGTTAAGACTCAGATAAATCCATTGAATTGGCTCTATCACTCTCTCTCCTCTCCACTATAGCTGGTGTGTGGTGAGCGCACTGGCGCCGTTGTACTGTGGCTGCTGTTGCATCATCCAAGTGAATGCTGCACACTGGTGGTGGTTGAGGAGAGACCCCGACATGATTTTAAAGCGCTTTGGGTGTACAGTAGTACATATGAAAGCGCTATATAAATGCCTCATTCATTCATTCATTCATTCATTCAATCATTTATAAACTTAGAAAATTTCCACATATGGTTGTTCGTCAGAAGAATATCTCTATTGATTTTCTGGATGACAGATGGTTATTTCACCTCCCCTGCGTGCCTGTTGTTCATCTTATGAATGTCAGGTCCCATAACAAAAGAGTACACACACTGATACATAGATACACAGCTTCTTCAAGGTTGGATTTGGTGGAGCTTTGACCAGGAAACTTTCCCAAAACATACTGATTAGATATACTTTCTCTCAGTAAGAAATTCAGACAATATTCGTCATTATTCTCTAGTGACTGAAGATGAAAAGTACAGTAAATGCTTGAATAGTCAGTAGTCACAGGCTTGAGTGACCCCCAATGACCTAGGCTGTCATGGTCAGCTAGCAGAGTAAATGTATATATTTTAACAGGTGTAAGGTCTCTCACAAACATGTCAATCTTATAAGCTTGAAGAAGTCATTCAACTCGTAATAACTCGGTTACCAACCCCTCGAAGGATATTGAAACGGCAGTGGATTCTGGTATCCACCCCCTTCAAAACAACAACAATGTACTAAAAACTGAAAAGTTTTTCTTTTGCGTACAGACAACAACGTAGTCAAAACGATCGCTGTTCACACAGATCTACAAAAACAATTAAAAACGCTGTATTATGCTGCTAGGCCAGTTGGCGATGTCACGCTGTAAAGAAAAACTATAGATTGAACATGTAATATATATTTCAGCGTTTTCATAGATTCACGTTTTTGAAGTTTACACGGAGATGATAACGTTTTTCAAAAAAATTCAGCGCTTGGACCTTGAAACCTATTCTCGAGCCACCAAACACTGTTATCATGCAAATGAGCAGGCTGTAGCTCATTAAAGGTTTTCTGTTAGAATGGTGTCATGTTAGCGGCCCCTAAGTTAATAACTAATGATCTTTGCAACGGAAAGGAATCAATCAAAACTAACTTTAGCTGGACAATAACTTTATTCTAAAACTGCTGTAAAGCCAAAACAATCTGTTTCTTTAATTTCCTATTATCACTGTAAAGTTGCTTTGAAACAATCTATATTGTTAAAAAACGCTATATAATTGAAGGTGACTTGACTTAAAATTACTTGAAGAGATTTTCAAGTTCTTTACAACAAAAAATGACATACTGTCATAGCTAAAGCATTAGCTAAAGCATTAGCTTAGAAGTAGCTAATGCTAGTTTTATATTTTTATAAAACCATACGTTTCTAAGTTTCTAAATATCCAATGCTCACTTATGTATCCCACAAAGTTCAGTCAAAAAACGTGCACAATTCAGGCAAGTTTTATGACTTTGTGACCTGCATTTTAAATATTTAAGCCATTAAAAAAAGGATATCGAGATATAATTTTTTTTAACAAAGTGGGGGAAAAACAAGCCATATTTTACTTTCCGGTTATTCCTTTCCAAATGGGAAATAAAATAGTGAAAATGTACACGGAACAATCAACCATGCAATGCAATTAAAAAAAAGTTCAAATAAAATCAAAATAAATAATAACGACCTCAAAGAACCAAACAATATGCAACCATGGTGTTTAAAATATGTTTGTGAGGACATTGAAAGATGTGAGATTTTGAAATAATATTTTATTCAGATCTTGAACATCTAAAAGTGGCATATACAAAAAGGATATATGATTAATTAAATATTGATAAATGAAAATTCTGAAATAAGTTAAATAAACATGAAGATAGCCTTGTCATTGTCATGTGTATTACAAGATGATAAAATCTCATGTGATATGTATTCTCGAAAATGGGAGTTCCACATTGTACAAGAATGTCATGGTTCAAAAGGTTTCTGAATGAGTGTAGTCATGAACCTCGATCATTATCAGTCATACTTTTTCTACTTCTACTTTCACTTTAAACATTTGTTTTACAGATACTGATTTTCATTGTGCCTTGTAGTTAACAGCTGACAAGATACTATGGCCTTGTGTGATCATGCGGTGGATTGCTCCTCGTTGAGGTTTCTACCACAGAGATGCAGAAGGGTTTCTTGGTAATTTCTAGCCAGAAAGAAATACATGACAGGATCCAACACGCCACTCATGCATGTTAAAGCTGAGGTGATTCGATTTCCCAAATACAGCATTTGTCTTTCGGATTCTGACCTTGACATGTCCTCATGCTGTATGATAAAGAAAAATCGATGGATATGATAGGGCACAAATGCAATCAAGAAGTTAACCACTGTAAGTACGATCATTCTCATTGCCTTACGCTGAGTAGGTGTCCTTTCTTGAAAAGTCATTTGTTTGACTTTGCAAAATATGAGAATGTAAGAGACACTCAGGGTGACCAGAGGTATCATGAATGCAATAGCAGTGGACACCACTGCGCCGGTGGGATTAGTGGACTTCTCCATGTACAGCTGTTCGCACACTGTAACATTCTGCCATTGTCTAGTCGCTTCTTTTTTGGAGAACAGGACAGGCACCATGGAAATGGTCACCATGACCCACAAGACCGCACAGACCACTTTGGCATTCCTGGTCTTTCTCAGATTCTGAGTTTTGTATGGTAAGACGCAAGCCAACAGACGGTCTACGCTGATGCAGGTCATAAAGTACATGCTGCAGTAGAGGTTGACGAAGAACAGGAAACCTACCACGCGACAGGATCCTTCACCAAGAGGCCAGTTACCTTCTGACATGTGGTAGATCACTCGCATGGGGAGCACCAGGACGTAAGACATGTCCGCTATAGCCAGGTGCTTCAGAAACTCTTTGGATGGGGTGTTGTTGGTGTTGTTGTGGCAGAACACCCAAAGTGCCAAGGCATTGCTCGGGACTGAGAGGATGAAGATGACAATGTAGAAGGTTGCGAACAGGATGTTCTCCTCATGAGTGCTGAGGTAAATCCCCTCCACCGAGTGATTCAACATATTGCAGGTCTATTCTCTGTGACTGATCTGCTGTTTGCAGAACGGCAATAGTCAGAATAAGTATCATAGTCAGGTTTTAGCAATATTATTTTCACAAGAACTAAAGTGACACAGAAAAATGTATTTCATTGAAACATATTTCAAACATATTTCTTTGAAATTAAAAGATCTATTTATATTATATATAACTTAGCTACGATAATACTGCATGCATTATTATTATTTAAATCCACATAAATAGCAAGAGAGAAAAATATCCAGGGTATTTTTTAGGTAGTAAGGTGTGTGTGTGTGTGTGTATATGTATATATATATATATATATATATATATATATATATTGGAAATAACATACACTGAACTTCAAGTCCACCAATATTCAGTATGGTAAATGTTACAATCAATACAAAATATGAAATGCAAAACTATTTAAAAATACAAAACAAAATATTTTTAAATGTCACCGATGTACTTACAAGAAGGTTTAGAGACTTCCTCAGCTGCCAGCACATAATGATAAACACCTCGTTTGGCTATTGACCAACTCAGCTGAATGTCTGAGCTCATATCTGTTTCCTCATTTAGTCATATGCATTGAATTCATGTAGGAGGTATCACACAAAAATGACATTCACAGACACATATGTGTGAACTCCTTTAACGTAGAATCAGCCCTTTCACAAAATCCCCATTAACACACATCACCCTCTACTGGTCACTTTACCTACTGTATTTGATTATTACATTTTCAGAACTTACACTTCATATGACAAACATGGCATAGTTCAAATGTACTGTAAAGTTGAAGAATATACAGTAAAGTTGAAATGTGTGTCAATCCAGTTAGGTTTATTAGGTTATAAAATAATTGTAAGAAAGCTGGTCATATATAGTGTATCGACCATAAGTCTGGACATTCCTAAAGTAAATGTATTGTGTACACATTTTAGTAAAGTCATTGGAACTATAAATTAACACAAGCATGAGGATATTACCAATATTTGACACAAATCAAAACTTAAAACTTCATATTTTTGATATTTCAAAATAACCACCTTTTGCATATACCGCTCTGCACACATTACATACATTCAGTAAAATGTGTCCAAATGTACAGTTCACAACATGTTTCCTTTACAAGAATGTCACTAGAATGTCATTCCTATGCAAGTGTAAAGGTGTAAAAGACAATATATGTGATAAAAAACACAAGTCGCCTGAAATATCTGCCAAAATGTTTAATAGAAGGACTTGCAGTGTTGAAGTGGAGAAACCACAGCCGAGAGGCCATGTAAACGACAAGCATGCAGAACTTTATTGTTTTAATACCTACACTCTTTTGCACAGATTGCGTCTGCAATTAAAGCTATACAAAACCAAACATATTTATTTACAAAATCTGTCTGTGCAAGCATGATTTTCTTCTATTACATTCTCTCTCTACAATTTTGTATAGGCATGCATAGAAATAAACTTTGGTACAATATGTTAACAAAACTAAAGACAATCTCTGAAATAGAGATGTTACAGTATGTACATGTGAAGTAGAGAGCAATTTTATCAATCACTACAATTTTTAGTTTACATTTAGACATCAATACTCATTCATTTAAGAGCCATAGACTGCGTGGGTAAATCAGGGATTTTTTTTTTGACATAGGTAGGTTAAGCCAGGTATAACCTATCCTAAATGTACATAATGTCTAACACAGTATATATAGTCATTTTTAAGGATGTAAATTACAAACTTTGGCAAATAGGCAACTACTGAATAGACAGACAACTGTTCATTGCAAAACTGTTGTCAATTTATAACAATAAATCTTAAAGACATTGGCAGTGCATGTAAAAAAGACAAAGAAAAAAGAACAGACAATGTTTGACAATTTGTGTTAATGGTTAGTATACTTACAGTACTTTTCCACTTATTATGGCTACAACCAATGTCTGTCAATTTATTTAAAACTGCAAAATGAAAATAATCTACAATCATTTAGCGGATGCTAATAACCAAAACAGTGTTTACATACTTTTTACTAACTTTAATACTTATTAGCCTCTCTTCAACTTGTATGAAAAATAAATATTCTTTTCAAATGAAGTGCTCTGTAAAATTCTTGATCAAGAGCCTGCTCTCTGCAATTAAACGGTTTACTTTTTAAAATAAAACAGTTGATCTTTTTAAATGTTTATGATTTGCAGAGATTCAAGTTTAAAACACTGAATAATGGAGGATGGCCATTCAATTGAACAGAGAAAATAATAACATGCAATAGCCAAAGTCATGCCAAAACAAAGTTCACTCTCATGTAACAATATTATCTGTTCCAACAAATAAAATCACAAAAACAACTTAAAAAGTGAATCAAAGTAAATCAGGAGTGACTCCACCTCATTAAGAGATAAACAAATAGTTGCAAAGCAGCAAAGCAATTTACGCAGCATCCTTAGCGACAGTTACTGTTGGGATAGCTGATTTACCGGCACTCCCATTGTGCTGCCGACTGTAGCTGGTGAAGCTGGGTGTGTGAATGGTACGGATACTCTTCGCACTCTGACTCAACATAGTCGGGGACAAAGGGGAGTGGGAACAGGAAGAGGAAGAAGAGGTGGAAGGTCGACCATTTTGTGTCTGCATGGGAATAGAGAGGCCTTTAGTGCTGTGAGTGGGAGGGGCATATTTTAAAGAACCATTAGAAAGGGAGGGGATATGAGATGAGGGGGTGGAACTGGATCGAGAAGGAAGGATAGAAGATTTGCTAGTGGGAAGGGAGGAAGATAAAGGAGAAGAATTAACAATATTAGTAGAATCAGACTGGGACAAGCTTTTTCCCATGCTAGAGGAAAAAGCAGGAATTTTAGAAGCAGGCACAGTAGGAGAAGTGGATTTGGGATCTCCTCCAGATCTTTTAGCACTTCCATTAGCCTGCGAATAAAGATGCCAAAACACACTGATTGTCAACAAAGGGATCTTGATTAAAATATGCAAAATTTCTAAGCATGTTTAAAATCATGGATCTACAGTTATTCACGACAGATTATCAAAGACACAGTAGCTACATATATAAGTGAAAGTACTAAAGGCACACACAAAAAACTATCTGTCTACAAGATGAGAATACAGAAAAATATCACTTTAAGTAGACTGTCAGATGGAAAGGAGGGAAGATGAAAGATGGTAGGTTTATGAGTTTTAGAGTGAGTAATGCGCAGTGTAAGTGCAACCAACCAGTACTCAAGACCATATGAGGCTCCAGGAGGAATAGAGGAGGTACAATTTGGAAAGGCATCCACGGGATAATAGGGACAGAGTGGATTTATGGACCCTGGGCAGTGGGGCCAGGGTTTGGGGATTCCTCCAAGAGGTAAACAGGGAAAGGGTCCAAAAATGGGTTAAGTAGAGAAGCATCCTGACTTGCAAGGGAATTGTCACAGGCATTGGAGTGTGTAGGGGTTAGATGTCAGTGGTTTTTAGTTAAAGAGACCTTAGTCTAAGCATCCAACAGTGTTAGGTAAGCAGTGGCTGTAGTGTTTTTATATCTTTCTTTCACTATTGTAAAATTAGTTTGTCTTCTACAGCACCAAAGCCACAAGCAAAGCAAACATGCAGAAGCATTTGATGGTATTATGAGATAACAGTCAGTTGCCTTCGGTCACAGCCATTCAAAAAATGTAGCAGAAGAAAACGTCAACAGTTCAAAAACAGCTTTCGGCACCGGGCTTTTCACCAAAGAATGGGTTGTTTGGTCTCATCAGGTTCTTTGTTAGTTCATTTCCCTCTAAATATATCCCCTGCAAGAACTAACTTTTCTTTCCAGTGTATGCCTAGGTGTGTGTATCTTTTTGACTAGACAAGTGGTCCTATGATAAGACTACCTGGCGAAACTGCCTCTGAGAGTCCTGTAGCTTTTGCGGTTTTGTTGCCCTCTCTTTGTCTGAGGTGCCCGGTTGCTGCCGCACCTTGGCAGAAACAGGCATCCGACTAGTAGGTGAGACCACACTGGCATTCTGCAAAAAAGATTTAAACCAAACAGAAGAGAAAAGGGATAAAAAGAAAGAAACAAAAAATGAGAGCCATATTTTAGGGGGGTTTAAACTAAATCACAGCAAGACAAAGCTTGCACAGCACATCTGTGAACACTGTAGAGTATGTATACCAGAAGAGAAGGCATGCAAACCAGCCCAGAATACCAACAAAGGACTGTCTTAGAATCCACAAAAAGGAACCAGAAACAACGTGAGACTGTGGTTCTAAGACTGTGAAAGTTGTTGTGGCTACCTTAACCCAAGATTAGAGCACCATGAGTAAACACACAAAGGTTCATACATGAAACACCACACCAGAAATAAACACACCATATTTATAAAAATATGTGAAGGTGTTAAAAAGTTCAGATCCCAGAGTTGGTAGCCTCCACCACAGGAGAGGCTAAGGATCTGTAGAAGTCACTGAAAAGGGTGGAACTATTATGGGCAAGAGGAGAGGGACAGATCCATAGTCTTTGTTAAAGTAGTAGGAGCTAGAGAGAGACCTGGTGGGTGGGAACTGGTGTGACTGAGACCCCTGTAGTTGGTATGATGGCAGGCCGAGGAAGGAGCTGTGGTTTGGTCTTTTTTCGGAGACCAGGACCTTTACTGGCAGATGTCGACCTAGGAATCGAGGTTTTGGGAGAAAGTTTCTCTGAGTGCCCTGGACTCTCTCCAAACTTGTTGTCCTGAGTTTCAGGGTTCACCAAGCTTTCTGGGTCTTCCAAAGACTTGGGCCCCATTTCGCAAATTGTGCTTTCAAGTTGCTTTATTGTTTGCTCAAGACTGTCAAGTGTTTTGTAGGTACTCTTACGAATCTCGTTAGTTCGTCCATTAGGTTCCTGTGGATTTGGTTTTGAAGACTCCGTTTTGGAGCAAGCAATTTCAAACCTCTTGGTCTCTTTTTGTTGTCTGACAGTTCCGTCTGGTTCTTCCTCATCCTCATAGACGACAACCTGCAAAGTCTTTTTGCCCGTTTTGCTTCCAGCACGAATGGCTTGCGTTAAAGCTGCAAACTGTTTCTTGGGGAACTTAAACTTGAACTTCTTCTTTCCATCTTGCTTTGCATCACCATTCACATCTTCTAATGCCCCTCCCTCAGATGAAGATGAGGATGAAGTGTTCATGACTTGACCGTCTGTGACATCTGCAGAAGAATTTGAACCAGTACATTTTCCAGAATCTCTACCATCTCCATTCTGTTTGACCTGCAATCCTCTAGTCCATTCTTCTTCCTCAGTTTCCTCATTCTCCTCATCTATTCTTTCTTCTGCAAGCATCCGCTCTAGCTCCTCTTCACATTCAAAGACGGTAGAGAGGCGTTTGTAAGCTGAGCGGATGTCCATCGGCTCATCAAAAATAATGATAACTGGCTTTTTACTGGAGTTGTCAGCACCAGGGGAACCATTGGTATTGGCATTACCTCCTGATGCTAAGCCACTGTCAGAAGATGTACATGGTCGTTTGCTGCCAACTGTTACCGTCTGCACACTACCTTTCTTGGCGTCGACAAGCTGATGGTACTCTCCAGTGGACAGAGCTTGTACCCTGGTGTTAGTGATCATGAAGGCAAAGTTATCAGGAGGAGGCGGAGGTGGCTCTTCTCCTGGCAGATCAGGACTGAGAAAGGCCTCATCATTTTCCTCAATTTCTTCAAATTTCTTTTCCTTCCCCTTGGATAGACCAAACAGAAGCTTCTGATTTGCTAAATCCGGCCCAACAGGGATTGTTTTAGAAGGAATGTGTTCAGTGTCTCCAAAGGAGACTGGTGAGCAAATTGCTGTTGGAGACTCTACCCTCTCCTCTATGCTAACCTGCACTTGAGCAGCCTTGACCACATGAACTTTCCCTTTGGTTGGGCTACCTGGAACTTCTTCCAATGGAGAGGGTGGATTTGAATTCAACGAGGCTGAACGAAACAGCTGATTTTGGTGCAGAGAGCTAGAAGAGCTGGCTGGGCTGCTACTTTTGAGGGCACCAAATTTGTTAGTGGATACCTGCAGCTGGCTTTGGAATTGGTCAGAAGCATTGACATGTGACACCTGTGATGGGGGAGACTGTGATGCATCTCTACGCTCTGTTGATTCCTCTGATACTGACGAAGTCCCCTTGATCTGACCCGTGACATAGTAGATGACCTTAAAAGGTTAAAGGTCAGAGAAAAAAGAAAAATAAATTTCCATTAGTTGAGTTAATTCGTTATGAATCCTATCTGGAATTAATTATTAATAATAATATTTTCTACAATTGGTTTGGCCATTACTGGGTCTTTTGCAGGGACATACCCTTTGGAGTAACCTGATAGGGGAGCTAATAACTATTTTGGTGAAAGGGGATCTCATAATTATTTAATTGTGACTGATTGTCTGACTGATTGACTGACTGATTTTTTTTCAAAGCTTATACTATCATAACACTATCTTATCATACATTTTAAAATGTAGGAGTTTACAATAAGTTTATGATAATTTAGTCATTATAATAATAAATACTGCCGCTCACCCCAGGACTCTGACGAATTGTATTGTTGCCATTCTCGTCTGTGTCAGGATTCTTGCCATCTTGGTTTTCTGTATTCTGTGGTTTGTGGGGAAAAACATCACTTCACAAAGAAACAATCTCAGGCAACACACTACTCTAGACCACTGAAGAAACACGTTCTTTGATCATACATTCTATCATATCAAAATATGTTTAATTTTAAGAATTGTCATAGAATCAACCAAATTTTGAATCATAATGATGCCAATAATATGTTACAGCTGTAAATACAGACCATTTATCTTCTCTATATTAATGTTAGACATATTTTTAAATATGCAATGAATTGGATTAATCATTTAATAACCAATCATTATTTGGAGATAGGCTTAAGGAATTTGTGAACTAATCTGATTAAACAGCCTAAAATTACAGGTAACATTTTCACCAAAAAATGTAAACTTAATTTTAGAGTTGTAATGCATGTTTCCAACTTTTTCTAAAACTTTTTTCCAACAATAAAGTACTCTTAATACAATTTTGAGATCAAAAGTTTGTTTTCTGTAATATGTCACCTGTAAATAAGACTGCACAATTTTTAACAGAGATAAAATACTGTGAAAATGTTCTGTGAAGAGGTGCAACGAAGGTAAAGAGAGAAAAAGCGAGACTGAAAATCCATCAAATAGGTAAGGAGGCTTATATGTAGCAGGCATGCAGCAAAGTGAGAAGATCAAAGAACAAATTCTGAACTCCAGACTGCTAGCTGAAAATATCCTCTAAAATCCTCACGAATAAACCAAGTCTAAGCTACATTCTACTAATGCATATGGTTTGGAACGTTTCTAAAGAGAAAACTAGATGGCCACATTAAAGTAGGTCCTTATAATTATCCCATAAATCTGCTAAATAACATTTTGGCCAGGACAATTTGTTATTGCTACCTGGTTAGATAACTCGTATCATTGAAAACGATAAATGTTTGAAAATAATGTAACCTTGGGTAATAAAGCTTTTGGAAATTGGATTGTGTCCAACTGAGATACCTTTTTATTACAATGAATGGAAAAAAAAAGAAAACACACACAACACCCTTTGACAGCAGTGTCGAAAATCTAGTTTATTGATTGGATGACTCAGAGCACACAAACCCAATTATGTTTGTTTCCCCTTTTGGCTCCAACTACATCACTACAATCAGCACAGTTCATGAGTTCAGTAGAAATAAAAGGAAAGGAACAGATTTTAAACTTAAAGAACAGTGAGAACATTTTTGGTGTCAGATACCCATCATAAGAGTGTACAGAGGAAGTTAGCAAAGGGTAAGAAAGCCAATCAAGCATTGTAAAGGACAGCCATCAGGGACAAGCGGCTGGTACAGGCAGGCAGTTGGAGGGTCTACTAAAGGACATCATATCCTTTACCTTCTTATCTTTAAGGGGCAGTAAGACCCCAGGTCTTAGCTCTCTGATTTGTGGCTCTACCAAACCCTTGAGCCCTACCTCCTTAACAGAGCACTTCTGGAAAACCTGAGAAGAAGAATTTGTGAGGCAGGGAGTTAAAGGTAAGAATCTGCCCATCACAAACCTGTTCAAGATTACTGGACGTTTAATAGAAATGATCCACAGTGGGTTTTTATCAAATTATTATCTGAATATGTGTATGTGCAACAATATATATTTATTTGAGCAATGTTTAAATATTTTTATTTAATTAGACATCATTTAAATATATGTTTAATTGTATTATATTTGAAATCTAATTACATTTATTTTACATATATTCTGATTACAACGTACTTTCTATTCTAGATACAAATGTATGTCTACTAATTTAAAAGGTAAAAAGGAAATAATTTGATATTGGATTGTAGAACTGCAAACAATGGTATATACATATTTTTTTTTCTTTTCTTTTTAGAATTTATGAAAACTAGGTTGTGTATCTACAGATTTGTGGGGAACAGAAGCTAAACTTGTGCAGGGAGAAACTGCCACCGAATGAGCCACAGGGCACACACCAAAGCATATTAACACCCACACCAAGCAATTCCACAACCAAGACATTTTAAGATCAAAACACTTATAATTAGTCAGTGAGCATGTACATGTATTAACGTTTATACCCAATACGAACATTGTGTTATGCTTGCGTATGGTCTATGCGTGTGTATGTATGTTTGAGTTTCTGCGTGTCTCTCACCTGTAGCTCTGCCATAATCTTGTCTCCCTCATCCTCTTCCTCAGTGATAGCCGAGGCAGCGATAGGTGGAGGAGTAATGGGTTTGCGCTTCACCTCTGGAGGGGTCTTTGATTCAGACTGAGACGCTGTACTGTTGGACTCTTCTTCTCCCTCCTAACAAATTTAATATAATGAACATTATTATTTAATTATATTTATAGAATAATAAAAAAAATATGTAAACTGCTTACACACAAAATCCTTACTTGTCTCACAATTTCTGAAAAATTACACTCAAACACCAGAACCACACACCACATCTGCAAAACCATACACTAATTCTCTATGTAACACACAAAATTCTAACAGGAAGTATATTAATTTTCCTTGTTCAAACAAAACTATCAACATGCCACACTAATTCATCAGTGCCTCACACTAACTCATCACATGTGCAAACACTCATTGCTTTACTTAACACCAACCAATCATGGCTTTAGAATAGGCCTATAAATTATGCTTGGTTTCTGTCCAACTAAACATGGTGGATGTATTTATTTTCTTTCGGACTGTGTAATAATGTATTCACAACCACAAATGCTTACTTACGCCACAAACTTACAGTAAAAAAATTGTTTGGTTTCAATCATGCTTTCGTGTTTACCATTAATTTTTCAACATCTCTCTGCCAATTACTTTAAATCTTATACAGAAATGTACATAGGAGCTCATGAGAGAAGATCTTTAGGTTTTGAATAACTGTGTATATGATATATCCAAAAATACAATATTATGGAAAAGGTGTTTGCAACGTAAGACAAATGTTTGCGTTTGAGATGTGTTTGTGATATTTCGAATGTATTGCTTCAGTTTGCAATGGAAGAGGCAAAGTTTTGAAAATGTGTGTAAGCTGTAAACGGCTATTTTTAAAATATAATACAAATTTAAAATGACATTTAATTTTATTATTTGTACTTAAGACAACGTTTAAAAAAAATCTGTCCTACAAATACACTTGTACCGTAACAGACTCCTTCCTGCTGGTGTAAATGACCTCTCCAGAGCGGGTGGTGGTCATCCCAGTGTTGGTGGTGTAGTTTCGTCGAGGTGGGGGTGGAGGAGGGGACTTGTTAGCTTTCTCTGTGGTCTGAAGCTTAACTTTTTCCTGAGTCTTACTCTGTCTTTCTAGGTTGGATTTGATGGATAGGCTGGGTTTAAGAGGTCTCTCCAAGGCTGGCTTAAATGGCTTCTCCAGAGGTTTGGGAGGTTTCTCTGGAGCTGTCTTAGTAGGTTTCTCAGAGTTTGGCTGATTGTCATCTACAAAAAGAAACATTTAGCATAAACATCACCAAATAGTAGTCTCAAGACCACTAACATTTCTTTACGTCTCTTACCTTGTTCTGTTGGTGCTGCTGTAGGTTGTTTTTTTTCTATCACCTCCTCCAGGGAGGCAGGAAGCACTGCAGGAGGAGAAGGAGAGCCCTCGGGTTCGCTGGGCACCTCGAGGTTTGGTATTCCTCTCAGCATGTTGGCTTCTGCTTCCTGGAGCATCCGCTCAAACTTCTGCCCATCATAATGACCCATGTTCTGCCTCTTCTCCTCCCATTCTTTCTCTGCAGCCTGAAGATACCAAACAAAACAGTAAGTAAACAAGAGAACGCACATTTTTCACCCAAAGGCCGCGATAAACTTCAAGTGAAATTGAAGAGCTAACTAGTGTTACGTAATTCCAAACAAAATCAGGCCAAAATTAAATTCGTTTGGAGTTTGTCGGTGGAGATTACGAAATACTCACCTCGATCGACACAGCCCTGTTCTTGCTCTTGCTGCGGTTTGCGTGGATCTCCTCAATTAACACGTTTGGAGAAAGACCTTTACTATGAATGTCATTAGCAGAGACTCCATTACTGCTGTTATTTGGTATTTGTGTCAGCTCAAGTGAAGGTTTTTTGAGCTGTTTGGTGGGTGAAGGTGTAGACTCTCGTCTCTGTGCAGAAGGGGGAATGGGTGATGGTGCTATTGATTTCTGGGATCGTTGTGAGGCTACAGGAGAGGCCTGGACATGGTGGATCACCATAGGACTTGACGTCATAACCTCTGACCTCACTATGGAGCTCTGGGGTATGACCGAGGCAGACTCAAGGGATTCAGCGATGGGCGATTCTGCTTTTTCAGAGGCAGGTGACGAGGGAACCGGGTCAGAGGGATTCAGCAGACTATCTGTGGCACACCTAGAGAACAAATAATAGTTGAAACAGAAATCTATGAGGGAAACATTTGGAATTAACTAAAATCTAGTCAAATGTAAAACCACATGCTTATTTTTATGAGTTCTATCCTATTTTTGAGGATTAAAAGCTGCAGTGTGCAATTTTTTTGAAGATCACAGCTGATTTCTTCATATGGCTATATGGGGCTCAACATTGATTCAACAATGGAAGACAGAGTTTCTGATAATCCTATTGAGATTTGAACAAACCCGTAACTTGTCCTGCACATTTACAGACATGAATATTTTGAGTGCTATATTGGGTGTATATATATAATATAATAATTTTTAACATTAAAAAAACCTAAATAGAATTAGAAATAAATTTAGAATAGAAATATATATTTTTTAAAGGTAAAGAAAAAAAAAATGAAAAAGGACATCATAATGTAATTTTATTTAAATAAAAACAAGATATTAAATAGAATTTAAGATAGAATAATAAACAGAATAATAAAAATAAATAGGAAATAAATTGTCAGTGTAGTTTAATTTTTAAATTTTAACTTTTTCCACAAACGTCTTCATCAGGACTTGTAAAAATATGTTTCATTTTGCAATTACACACAGCGGCTTTAAAATAAAACACTCTTTTATAGAATGCTGGTAATATTCATTACATTTTCACATTCGTAGAACGGCAACAGGTTTGAGTCTGATCAGGTTTGACGGGAGAGAAAGAAACTGACTAGTAGCAGATGCTCCAGACCTCTCCTCTGTTTAAACCTAAACACATGTTTACAATATGAATGAGAGATGCAGACCATAACGCTCTGGGTGGACACATACGTGGCTGGTATCGGAAGGAGTATAGGTCCGTAAAGTTTGTCATAAAGCCATTTACATTTTATTCTCAATTGAAACGTCTGTCTCAATCTCTCACTCTCTCTGTTTGTACCTGCGAAGGTTTCCGAGTGTGTCCGTGAGGGATCGGACTCTCTTCAGCATGCTGTCGAGTTTGTGGGGCTCTTCTTTGAGGAACTTTACGGCCTCGACCTCCACCCTGAGCACTGATCGCATGTGGACCTGAAGGCCTGGAAACTCTCCTGCAAGAAAAACAAAGGAGCTTTGCTGTTAATCTGAGTGTCATCATCAGCTAGGGAACTTCCTGACATTTCAACCTGTTTCTGCAGGCCGGGTCATGAAGCATTTGAGTGGGAGGTTACAAAAAAAGATCTGTAATATGCCGTTGTAGCACTGTAAACAAGTGATAAACAGCGTCACAGGCCAAGTCTTGCTGTGTCTGTTACCTACAAGGCTGTGATCTATCACAATCCACATCTCTAGGAACACAGCTAGCCCACAGTTTCTGCAAGTTGCATTACTTTAACATGTGTGGGCAGGTCTAGCACCGGAAAATATTAAACTTCCTGTAACTAAGGAAGCCACTGAAACATCTTGAACAACAAGAAAGCAAAGTCCTCCAAGAGCTCTTTCATTGAGTATTTTACCTTTCAGTCCAGCCAGGTTCTCGCCCACCTTCCTCAGGCTGACAGCTCCCTCCTCTACCTCCTTCAGTGTCACGGCTCTCTGAGACACGGCAGGGCTGGAGTCGGTCCTCAGAGTCTCCACGTACTGCTCCAGATCCCTACACACAAACACACGTGATACTTATATCACAAACAGCAACACAATTATGCTCATATTTTCACTGATGAGCCAATCCGTCCACATAAAGTCATCCAGTGAACATATATTGAAATGACACTGTTGTGACACCAGAGGGCAGTGCAGATGTCACTTTATCCTCCTGACATGTTTTACATTTTGCCAAAATTCTGGTTGAAGAAAACTATGGGAGGGCGAATTTATTGAAAATTATTACATTATGGCCACTAAGATTTGCTCATGTCACACCTATGCAGTGGTTCTCAGTTGTCTAACACAATATTCGAAGGCGCCTATGACAATACTGCTTGTTTTCAATTGTTTTATTAAAAGTGTCCATGATTTGCTATTTAACGGTTTCTAATTTTGCTTTGGAGGTCTCCTACAATAGATTTACATGCATCCAATTAAAAAAAACACTTACATTTTCTCATAATAATATACATTGCAGCATCGCCTCTTTTCACAGTCTCTGAAACAGTTTGATAAATATTCAGTCTCTCTAAACCCCTCCTTTCTGAGATCCTACTCTGCTCTGATTGGTCAGATGACCCAGTCAGCTGTGATTGGTCTACCACTTACGGCGCAGTGTCAGAAACGAAACAGCCATTACATCTATGAATTTCAGCTACTAATTTTTGTGATTCCAGAAGTTTCAAGAATCGCATGCACTTCATAAAACATTAGTTGTTGAGGAGAAACGTTACCCTTTTTTTTTTCATAAATATCTACTTACATTGTGATTCAAACTATGCTTACTGTATGTTGCAACTCATAAGAGTTAGATGCTAATAATTAGCCAGTTTTCACTCCCACTTGGCACTTGGTGAGTGTTCATTTGGGACTGTTATTGTAAGCACTAACACAGGAATAAAATATTATGCTGAAGTTTCATGTAAGCAGTTTTTACACTGCTTATTTAATTGGTCTGCACTAGTTATTTGGCATTTTAAAAATCCGATTTTATGTTATGATGGTGCATTCTGGTACATTCATGATAGTTTTTTTTTTTTCTTCACACTTTATGTTTCGTAATTAAATTATGCGGTTCTTTCACATCCCTCAGCCTCCACATGTGTAAAAGTCAAACTGTCCTTGTTGGCTCAACGTTTCACTGCTCACAGGCACCCAGAGACCTCTGCTGACTGGGCACTGGCTTTAAACCAAGGGAAACAGAGTGTTAATGCTTCTCCTGATCTCTGGCTAGCGTTAATTCCCACTGAGATCTGTTTTGAATGTTTAAAGCTGTCTGGAGAACACGCTTGTTAACCAGCTAAATTAAAGTGGGATTTAATTACGGTTTACGTGCAGCAGGGCGGACAGGGCTATAATGAGTTAAAAGAGGGGCTGTAATGAATCGTATAAGGAATGATTGAGAATAAAAGGCATTTGATTGCCCGGAGGGAGGGAGAGAGGGAGGGATTTAGTGTGTTGGGATATAATTTACAGTTTTTACAGTATAAAACCATTACGCCTAGAGAGTCCCTGCAAACCACATATACAATTGTGTGTGTGTGTGTGTCGTACCCCAGCTGTGTGAGAACTCTTTCCTGCATGCTGAGATATCGGTGTCTCTCTTCCTCCACCAGCGTCCTCTGTTTCTGTGTCGGATCGTCCTGTCGTCTCAGTATTTCTGCCAGCTTCACACTGATCTCTTGCTCTGCATGCTTTATCTGAGCACGCATACACTCCTGATTCTGAAGCTGAAAACACACACATAACCATAAACCATTTACTACAGCATACGCTATTATTCAAAAGTTTAGGGTCTGTCTCTCAGGCTCACCAAGGCTACATTTTATTTAAATCAAATTTGTGAAATATTAGTACAATTTAAAATGACTGTTTGCCCTTTCAATATATTTTAAAATATATTCCTGTGATGCAAAGCTGAATTGTCAGCATCCATTACACCGGTCTTGTGTGTCGTATGATTCTCCAGAAATCAGAAACATTTCTCATCAATTATCAGCTTCATATATTTGTGGAAAATGTGAATATTTTTTTTCCAGTATTCTTTGATGAATAGAAAATTTAAAAGAACAGCATTTTAAATATACACATACAGAAACCTTTGTAACATTCAACATTAAAGTCTTTACTGTCACTTTTGATCAATTTATTGCATCATTGCTGAATAAAAGTATTAGTTTAAAAAAAAAACCTTACTGACTTTTGAACAATAGTGTATAATGATTTTAATGTAAAAACTGTAAAAAAAAAGAAATGATTCATCAATACACATTTTAAAACCGTTTTTAACATTTACTTTCGGCTGTTATATAAAAGCCAGTGCCAGTGAAGTAAAATATTACAAAATAATACCAAAGCCCAATTTTCAATCCACTCAAATCCTAATGGCTAAAATGAATTTCCTCTATATTGTCACAATACACTAGTTAAATGAGTTATGAATGTTGTTTCATGTTATCTTCAACATAAATATCAACACTATAAGACACTTGTTGAACAAAATAAATATTATAAATGCAGGTTTCTCATTATACTAACTGATTGGCACTCTTATTACCTGTAGTTGTCTGATATGTTGCAGTTGGAGGCGGAGCTCAGAGACATTCCTTCTGAACAGGTGAAAGTTAACATGCAAGGGGGCGGGGCCTAGTGGTGGTGTAGGGGCGGGGCTACGCTCAGGAGGTGCTGCAGCAACTTTTGGTGCTAATACTGGAGAACCTCCTAAACAAAACATAAAAGTAAAACACACAAAAACATGATATATATGTAGTGTGTAATATTTCATGGCCTATGTGGTGAAAAGGTGCCAAAGTCAGACTGTGCTCTCAAACTTATGTGTGGGACAGTTATGCAGATAATATTGCTGGAAATATTGTTTTATAGATTGTAAACATTTAAAAAGGGACTTTAATATTTGTATAGCTCAAGAAATGATGGCTGATTTATTCAATTTGAGTACCTAAACAAAGGTGTATTCACATAAATTGGCCCTAAGCTTAAGGATTTTTGATATTTGTTGTTGTACCCATATTTGGCTTGGCAATATTACATTTCAAACTCGACTGAGCAGCACAACTGATAAACAAAATACAGCAATTCAAGTCAGTTATTGCAAAAGTACATAATTTATGTGCGTGCACAAGACAGCGTGTAGACATGTTTGTTCTTTTGCGGCTTGTGCTATCTGAGGGACTCGTTCACGTCAGTGTATATATGTGTGGAAAGAGTGGGAGAACTTGTGCAGGCAGCATTTCTGAGTGACAGATGAATGGGAGAAGTATGATTGTTGGGATGCTTTCACAGCCACTGCATTACAATCTGCTGCTGTGAGAGCCAACACACACACACACACACACACACACACACGGGGCGAAAAGAAGGAAATTACCTGTGCTAGATGTGCTGTGAGCCGGTGACCCGGACTTTACTGGTTTCTCGCTGGAAAATTTAAAAAGACATCAAATGACTGAAGGTACATATGCACACATATACACACACACACAGATAAAATCACTCAACAAAACGTTTGAAGTTAGTCTTTGTTACAGTGGCACAGGCGTTGCCATTCATTCAGGTACCGGCTACAGTGAGGATGAGTAGTCAATTTAGTTCATGCACAGTTAGTAAATCATCTTACCCACCAACTCTGATTACCACCACCATTAATCCATTATAGCCCTCCAATTTTCTTTTCCTATTTAATTTGGGAAACGTTGTGATATTCTGGGAACTACATTACCCAGCCTGCCCTGCTTACCTGGGGTGATCCTGGTTGCTGTCAGTGCTGTGGCTCTTTAAGAGAGCGTGCTGCACAAGACCAGTCAGACTGGCTATTTGCTCCTCCATGGCCTTCATTCTCTCTCTGTAGAGAGATAGAGCATATCGCACTCTTACTACTGATGGGGTGTGTGTGGGGGGGCGGACGAGGGGAAAGCATATTGAAATAACAGTGGGACTATATACCTCATGAGATGGCTCAGTTAGCAAAGGCCTTTTTACTCTAATTCCCAATTAATAAAAATACAGTTCTGTTTCTGGATGCTAATGTTGAAAACAGCACAACTGTTTTCAACATTGATAATAATAAGAAATATTTCTTGAGCATCAAATCAGCAAAGGATCGTGTGACACTGGAAATTCAGCTTTGGCATCACGGGAATAAATGACGTTTCACAATATATTAAGCCCGAAGCAGTTATCTTAAACATAATTATTCATAACGTTACGGTTTTACTGCGTGTTTGATCAAATGAATGCAGCCTTAGTGCAGGTAAGAGACTTTAAAAATGTATTTCTCTAACCGACCCCAAACTTTAATAGTAACACTTTAATGGTAGAGTATGCTGCCATTCATAACATGGGAATCTTGTTTTGCACAGAGATTGCACAGATAAAACAACTTGAAGTAAAAACATACACCCTTAGAAATATATTCACCACATTTAAATTACAAATCACTTCCTTAAACGATTCAAGGTTAATGTTAACTGCAAAAAGAATTAAGCGAAAGAGAGTACGATCTGGACTCCTGCCTGTGATCTCTGTTGCATGTACCAAAAAAAAACCCAATACATCACAATCATTAACTTGTCACATCAATTGAAAAAATACTAAAGCATAAAAAAAAGATAAATTAAACTCTCATGATGTTTATGGGTACAATTCTCATAGGACCCATTTGCCCTTTCTGTGCCAATGCACACACTGTTCAAACCACTATTTCTTTGCTCTACAAGATAATGTTAGAAACGTCTGGCCTGAATGTGCTCTTCTCTGTAAAAACAGTTTAGCATGTTGACTCTGTGTATTGACTGTTCTCTACTAGCGAGTACATCGCCAAGCACAATAAATCTGACTTACAAGGCACATTCAAGCATAAAGGGTACGATTAAGTCCACTTAACCAACACCGTAAACCAAAGCTGTCTGAACTACAGTTCAAAGTCTTTTTGTGAGTTACGTAAGGCTACTTGAAAACAAACCCAGCTAAATAATTCATGTGAACATAATAACGGCTGCTAGTATTTAGATGAGACGTTGTCGATGTGTTTTTGGATGCAGTTAGGGAATGACATGATGCAGCGGAAGACAACATACTGATGCAGAGTTAGAATATGAACATGAATGCTAATGTATCCTGTTAGTTCTTTCCATGCTCAGATATCCCCGCTCGCTCGTAAACATTGACTCACCGTGTCTGAGGGTCCGTCGGGGGGGCCAGAGGATTGTGACCCTGGAGATCCGGGGTGGCCGGGGACCCAATGCCACCCCTCGTCTTTACCATGGTGTCCATTGTAACAGGAGCCTCCTTCCTAAATGATTGTCTGACAGGAGAGGCCCTCTCCATAGTCATGGAGCTCTGTGGTTGGCTTGTGTGAATCTCCATCATTCGCATCTCGCCCATCCGGTGTGGGGAAGAGGGCGGGGTTTTGGAGCCGAGCATAGGAAGCTGGCTATCCGTGTACTTCCTACTTTTCTGTCGGAAGAGTGAATGATGGTCCGGGGGCTCCATAGGAACACCGGGGTTACTGTAAGAGCGCATGGTGGCACGGTGGTAGCCATGGTCTACTGCATCAGGGGGCAGGACCTGGTGATGTAACATGTAAGGGTCAGCGTAATGACTTTCGGCTCGGGCGGGCAGCGACATGCTCTTCGCATGCTCTACGTCCTCGTCTGGTTTTACGTCCCGCCGCTCGAGGATGGCGCTCGGGCAGGGGGAGGATGCGCGGGCGGGTGCGGGGAGTGTGTGTCCGGACCGCTCACGTGGCATTGTGGCAACCCCACCGCCAGAGACGCGTGGGCCGAAGGGAATGCGAGACGGGGAGGGGGGCATCGCATGAGGTGTGGTTGGGGACATGGAGCCCTGCATGTGGGGTGGAGGAGGACCCATCGGCGGCTGCCGGAGAGGATGACCATCCCGTCCAGCATACATCATCTCCCTGTGAACCTGAACGAGAGAGAGGACATGAGATTTCACATTAAAGGAGAGTAAAACATTTCAAATCCTGCTGAAATTAAACCGCTTAGTTGATCGGTCAGCCAGCTTAGGCTGGTTATATTTCAGCAAGGAAAGTAAGAGATATGTTCAAATTATACATAATGTATTCATATATGTAATATGAACACAAAATGTTCATTGTATTCGATAACATGGCTACAAAGTGGCTTATGCAGCCCAAAAATAATAATAAACAATTATAAACTTAAGAACCTTAAAAAATACAAGCTGAAATAACATGCAAATTATATTTCTGACCATATTTCTACATTTAAATCCAAACTATACGTAATAGAGGTTATTAGGGAAAATTTGAGAATAAAACTACACTAAAGTACACTTACATGGTTCTAAATCAGCATTAACCCTAAAATAACACTGTTTTTGTTATTGGCATTATTTATATACTATTGTAGTATTGTTTTAAAGGTTTGAATTAGATTTTATTTTTATATTTTCAACTTGTTATTTTAATTTTAGTTTGTCTTATTAATTTTGTCATTTCATTTGTTTTTTTGGTCTATTTAGCTTTCATTTATTTTATTTCGGTTTTAATTTTAGTAAGTTTAGTACTTCAACTTATTTTATTTGAGTTAATTGACGTTTAAGGTTTTCATCTAATATGTATATTTTATTTTAGCTAGCGAAAAACGATTTAGGAATAATAGTTTTAGTTTTAGTTGAAAATAACAACACTGATGAATACATGTAAAAATGAGGGTCCATGTGATCTTCGGTGTTCCAGTTTAGTCTAAATGGCCTTTCTGTTCAGCCATCACAGTGAGAAAGGAGTGTTACATTTCCATCTCACATGTGAAATGAAAAGGGTTGAGAGAAGTCAAAGAAAGACTGAGAGACTATGGTATTCATGGTTTAAAAAAAGAAAGAAAAGTATTCTTGGACGGAATAATATGTCATTGTTCTCCGGTTAAATTCGGGGCACCTGTAATCTCTTTTTTAACAGGCAGCACGCAGGCAGCCTGATCTGACCTGACCACCCAAGAAGGTCCCACAGAGTAGACTAATCACACTAATACGCTTCAGATGGAAGCTTATATTTTTGGGGGAGAAAACGTGCAAGTATGTGTGTGTGTTTGTGCATCAAGACAAGTGGTTATGGTTCACACATCCCACAATGTAATTAACCGGCAGAAGTGGATATAGTATCGCATTAAACAGATGTCTGCATTCATAGAACAATACTACTGGTTTACCACAATCTACAGTAAGCAGAAGATGGATTGATAAGACACTGATAAACTGCCATTTCATTCAGAAACAATTAGTAAACGTGACAGACGGAGACAGGGAGAGAGAAAAAACATACTTATCTGCATCTGGTAACTGACTGCAACAAAGTTAAAGATAAAAAGTATGACCTGAGCAGATAAAAGATTTCCGATCAGCTCCAGAATGCAGAACTTCACACCTGAGGATACTAGACAGACAAACTCCAATGTGTCTCCAAACTCAGCAATGAGGAGCAACAGGAAAAACCATATGACTTGACAGATGAAAAGAATTCAGACAAAAACTGGTTCAGAGTGAAACTAGATGTTTTCCTTTTTCGGTGCGTAAAATGCCAGAAACAAAAAAAGTCATTCAGACTTTTTCCATCACCTCAGGCCCAATTTCATTTAGCAAAAAACCTGTTTTTATCAGGTTCCATTTAATTAGAATGCCACATTAGAAGGCAGCTGGTTATGAGGGCAGAAGAGAGCAAAGAGTTATTGTCTGACTATTTCTGCCTCATCCAAAAATAGAAAACAAACAAAGTGGAAATATTATATACAGAAGTAACAGACAAAAATGTTCTTTTAAGCCAAAGAGATTTATAGAATAAAAGAAAGACGACAAAATGATGTTTCTTTGCTCGAAGCGTCGCCCTGTCTCTCTGTATCTGAAACAATGAGCGCTTTGTGCAGGAGTGAGTCAGCGCTCAGGCTACACCCAGAACAGGTGAGAGACTTCCAAGTCTTTATGTCCTTCAGTACAACAGCATGCGTTTCTACAACATCATACCAGCATGGTGAATCTTATAAATAAATATGCATTTCACCTGCTTTACCGCTTTACACATACAGACAATATATATTTATATGTGACCATGGACCATAAAACCAGTCTTATGTGTCAATTTTTTAAAATTGAGATTTATACATCACCTAAAAGCTGAATAAAGGCTAAATAAATAAGCTTTCTATTGATGTATGGTTTGTTATGATAGGACACTATTTGATAGACCGAGATACAACTATTTGAAAATCGGGAATCCGAGGGTGCAAAAAAATCTAATTATTGAGAAATTCACCTTTAAAGGTTTCAATTACTGTGGGCGATTGTGATGCATCCACTCACAAAAATTACATTTGTATATATTTGAGGTAGGAAATTTACAAAATAACTTCATGGATCATGATCTTTATTTAATATCCTAATGATTTCTGACATAAAAGAAAAAACGATAATTTTGACCCATAGAGTGTTTTGTTGGCTATTGCCACGAATATACCCGTGCGACTTATGACTGGTTTTGTGGTCCAGGGTCACATATATGCAAAAATGGAAACTTTCTTTGAAGTAAAAGAAGTGAAAGCAGGGGAATCACATTACGAAATAAATGTTTTCCCCCAAAAAAACGTTGGCCACAATTATTGGCACCCCTAGAATTTTTTTTATGAGTAAAATATCTCTGAAGTATATTCTGATTAATATAAAACATTTTTATCATGCCAGGGTGACAAGGAACACGACATTTTTAGCTATGACTTCTTGTTTAACAAGAGTATAAATATGAGGAAACACAAAGGCCAAATTGCGATAATCATTCATCAAAATTACTAAAACCAAAGAATATAGTTCTGATGACGTGCAGCAAAAGATTGTTGAGCTTCACAAAATAGAAAGTGGCTGTAATAAAAAAGCATTGAAAATCCACATTTCCAACATAAGGGCAATAATTAAGCAGTTCAAATCAACTAAAGATGTTACGAATCTGCCAGGAAGAAGACTTGTCAGTATCGTCTTAAAGCACGTGAGGAGGAACGTTTGAGTGGCCTAAGACTCTCCAAGGATCACAGATGGAGAATTGCAGAGTCTTGGAGTCAGAAAGCCAAAAAAACAAACAAATTCAAACAACCCCTACATCACCACAAGTTGTTAGGGAGGATTTCAAGTAAAATCCTCCTCGCTCATCCAAAAACAAACTCCAGCATATTCATTGGTCAGACACAACTGGAACTTCAAAAGGGACCTGGTTCTATGATCAAATAAAAAGCCTTTTAGGATGTGTTTGGTGCACACAGGGATAAAAAGTACCCCATACCGACAGTTAAATATAATGCTGGAGGGTCTATTTTCTTTTTTCTTTTTTTATGGAGGTCCTGGACATCTTGTTCAGATACATGGTATCATGGATTCTAGCAAATAAGAACAGATAAAAAATTAAAACCTGACCGCTTCTGCTAAACCTAATAACGGGCCGTGGTTGAATCTTCCATCAGGACAATGATCCAAAACAAACATCAAAATCAACACAAAAATGTGTCAATGAGCACAAAATGAAGCTTCTGCCATGACCGTCCTAGTCCCCTGACCTGAACCCATATGAGTGGGGTGAACTGAAGAGAAGAAGTACCAACATGGATCTGGGAATCTGAAGAATCTGGAGAGATTCTGTATGGAGGAATGGTCTCTGATCTCTTGTCAGGTGTTCTCCAAACTCATTATAGGAGTAAATTTACAGCTGTTATCTTGAGAAAGGTGGTTGCAAAAAGTATTTAATAAAAGGATGCCAATAATTATGGCCAACGTGTTTTGAAAAAAATATTTATTTCATAATGTGATTCCCACTTTTCGATGGTTTAAAAGTTTATAGAGAGCAGGTTCTGCAGTATTACTTGGAGTTTGATACCCTGGGAGGCATAGCAATCATCTCCAGATGTTACCTGAGCAACGCCGTCTGAATAACATGAAAGTTCTTGCCTGTCTCAACATCTCCGGGTTCTCATCTTTTCATTTTCTCTGCATTACCTTAAAAGGTAGAGAATTTTGCTGGAGGAAGGTTGACATGAAACATTAAACCTGTGATAAATAAAGAAATCAAAAGATGATGGAATGAGAACATTTGGTTTGAGTTTGGCCCAAGAGGGATTAAAGACAAATTCTGATGCCCCCTTTTCCACTTATTTTCTGCTCCTCTTTCTTTCTTAGATAAAATGCCACAAGGTCTTGCAGAAAACCTATGACCAGAAAGTGTAGGCAAAAAGACACCATCACTCTTGACACACACCCCGTGCTATGATCAACTTTAGATTCCTTGCAGAGAGCTGCATTGCTTCTTATGGGTCTGTTTCAAATTAACAGTCATCTGTAAACTGTGGTCAGTCACGCTGCACAATAATCTGCTTTCTGTTTTAACAGACTGGTATGCGGTTGAATACGTGTGAGCTCAGATGTGTGTCGCGTGGGTAGTACGGATACGAACTGTATCTGTACACTCAAAAATGCTGTGTTGTTTATTTTTTTTTACTAAATTGCAGTTAAAATAAATTAGAAATTAAATGAACTGCTACACAGAAACGTTTACATTCATTGTTACGCCTGCCTGCTGGAGTGCCTATGATAGCCACCAGAGGGCACTCCGCCCAATCCCTTTGCCATTCCATCATGAACTACATTTCCCATAAACCTTTGCCTGGACTCATTATTGTGTGATTACATCCAGCTGTGTGTCATTAGCTTGTTATGTCTGTGTATATAAGCCCTGTGTTTCCTCTCACTCTTCCTCTTCTAAGTGTCACACTGCATTTCCGAGTGCTCTCCCTCCGGTTACCCATAGATTTCAACGGAGAAAAGTGAAGCCAATTACAAGCACTCATTTCCTGATGGTTGAGCGTAGTGCGCAGGCTCAAACTGAGCTTGCGACGTGAGCAACCTGTCTGACAGTTGTAAGTCTTCTAGTAGCTGTGCCGAGAGAAATCTGAATAATTCCCTTCCGAATCTCACAGAGACGGAGAGCGTGATTATTAGCTGTCCATGAGCTGTCCATGAGCTAGCAGCAGGAGCAACTTCTGCCTCTATCAGACTTTATGCCTCCACGTCCCCCCGATTGCTTGCGAGCTTCTCTGCTTGTCTACACGGTAATTTCTCGACTGTGCGACAGAGTCGAGTGGTAATGACGCAATCGTTAGCCTATTTTTAGAAAAACGGCTTCTACGGGGCCATAACATGCGATACAAAGTAATGGAGCCTTTTATGCATTGTCGTGTTTCTTTAGAAATAAATAATGGACAAATGGATTCTTTGGACGCCTCAAATGTAAAGTTCTGACGCCAAAATTGTCAATGAGTCAATGGATTGCTAACAGCAGATGATGGTCTGCTACAATGGCGGCCCCCGGAGAAGCTTCAGTTTCCGGCTGATTGATTACCCCATTGGTTTTTCTGCCCTGTTGTGTTTTTGGATTATCTGAACTGCGTTTTCACTCATTGCTAGTGGTGGGTAGATCGAGGCTTCGTGGAACACTGAAACAGTTGAAGCAAATGTGCCGTATTGTGTCGAGGCTTTGAAACAATCTGACACCCGTCTCCACAGTGACCCCTAGTGATCAGAACGGTGTAAATGCAATAAAAACCTGGGCCAAACATGCGTAAAAACACCTTTTACATATCTATTTATTTTTCAATAAAATCTTTCAAATGCAATTATCTAATCATTTAATAAGATTATCAAGTACATGTTCTTTTATCAATTGTCAGGGTTTGTTTTGTCCTATGACTGGTCCAGCTAACAGGCCAAGAGACTACCATTATTCATTTTAATTATACTATTGTCTAATTAAAACATTTGTAAATGTATAAAAGCAACCGACAGTTGTTCATTGGTTCTCAGTGACTCCTCAGAGATCATCGCCCCCAGCGGTGAACCATTGACATTTCAAAGTGTTTCGAAGCGGTTGACAAATTGAAGCCTCGTTGACTAAAATCACGTGACTCTGGCAGTTTTATACACGCTCCGAACCATTTATTCGGAACAAAAGATTTGTAAAGGTTTTGAAGCTTCATGAAGCAGTGTTTTTGAAATTGCCATCACTACCTATTGCCTGTTTCATGGATTACGATTCTGGGTTGCTCCAATAAAAGCTGCGTTTGACTCTTCATCCAAGTCTCTGGGCACTTTGTGACAATGTTTAATGGCACCGGAGGAGGTGCGTCAGGTGGAAACGCCATGCAGGTAACATCTCACCTGTGTTACAAATTAAACCTCCTGGGTGTATCACTTTACCAAATTTATATATTTCAAAAGGAACTGTCATTTCGTATCACTGAAATTAATGAAGAAGAATGCCTTAAATATCTGTAATTGAATAGATTAATTTAGACTTGCAGAGAAAACCACTATTTCCTTGTATTTATTTATATTAATTTTATGTTTTATTTATTTTCTTGGTCTAGTTTTATTATTCTTGACTGTTGTCTGGCTAGGAAATATTCAATATTGTGCAAGGCCAATTATGCTTGTCAACTGCATTTCTAAATAATTTCTTGCATAATTATAATTAAAAAAAGGGCCTATCAAGTAGGCTATCAACAGGAAGTTACAACCCGGATCAAGACTCTTCTTCTCTCTCTCCACAGACACAAATGGTGTATTTGAACAGGTGCAGGGCTTATTTGATTAGTCTGTTAAGTCTGTCTGAGTATCTCCATGCCTGTTTGAACTGAGACCGGCTGATCATGTGTTTCTTTGTGTGTGTTCGCTCATGCACATGTATGTGTGTGTGTGCGTGTACTTCAGTATAAGCACTGGATGAAAGCATAATGGATCTCTTGTCCCCTGACAGTTACAATAACAACATCTGCGGTCAAAACATCAGAGTGTGTGTTTTTGTGCACGGTCTTCATCATGTGTGTGCGTTCTGGCCTCAAATCAAGCTCAATTGCCATATCTGAATTACTGAAACAAACACAATTATACTGGGAGATTTGTAGGCAATGCTCCTAACTGGATATATTACCATATTTATACAACATGTCGTTTAGCCTGTCAAGCCTGACACAGACGAGTCAATAAACCATTAACATTGTGTCTTATGTTACATATCAACAAATAATTATGTCCTACATTTTTCACTGGCATATTGATTCATGCTCAGGTTTCATGCGAATATAAATCATTGTTTATGGACGTCCACTTCTGTGTGTTGACATTGAATGTTTCCCTTTTCCACAATGGGAGAAGATGGAAGGAGTGGAATGACGGTCATGTGACATGAAAGAAATACGATTTACTGCCTTTTGATTGGCTGAGAGATTAGAGTCATCTGTACTGAGTTTGAAGACATTTACTTCATATCACATCACTCTGCTACACATACAGACCAGAATATTCATATAAAATCCACTCACTTATAAGACCAATCAATCAGCCAACTGGTACAAACAACAACTATTGTAGACTTGAGTGTCCCAATGCAGCATTATAGGCACAAAATACTTTCTTTTATTATTTGTAATGAGATGCATTAGATATGTTTGATGAAGTACTGTCTAACTATTATCTACATTGCCTGAGAAGTATCTAGACTTAGATACACCTGCATCCCTCAACCATCATTTTTCTTGACATACTCTACTGAATTGATATAGTTAAAAATGTTATTATAACATTTGTGCAAGTGTATTAATCAGCGTATCAAAAACAGCAGTTCCAAAAATGCAAGTAACACAATAAATAAATTATAACAACTGCAGTCCAAAACAAAGAGCATATTTTCTGAAGGTTAAGCTGCTTATTTTATTGATAATTTGTTGCAAAAAGATTCTTCAGGTCTTATTTTGTGTCCTTTTTGTGCAAAGTGGCAGCTATGTTTTTACAGAAACACAACATGAGCTGGGCGTCAAACCTACGATCCATGTCAGTCACGTGGTAAAGCGTGTGAGAGCTTGTACGAAACTTAAAGCCTTGATAGCTGTTATGCAATCCCCTCTTGAAGGTGGAACAGGCTTTTTAATAGTGACAAGGAATCCCGCTCACCTCAACACACTCCAATTGTGAAGTATGTCACAGTTTCTAGCTGATTATACTTTCATTGACTACATTGAAATGTATTACTATTGTTCTAATTTGTGCCTGAACGATGGCGACCCAAGACCAAACACTTCTACAGTCACACATTTGCCTAAAAGTGAAATACCAACGTACAAATCACACAGCCATATACAAAAATCTCTTTAAACTGCCACAATGACAAACACTGACACTTCATGTGAACTTTGGCAACTGTCTGAACAACTTGTTCTCACTCTCTAGTCACCAAACTGATAATAGTCTCTATCTTTTGTATTCTTTCTCTCTCCCTTTAAACGTGTACGTATGTGACTGTAAGGTATCACTCACCATAGTTTAATCCACTTAGACATGGACACGTGACTCAAACAATGCGCCTTTCAACTTCTAACTTTGCACACATTCTCAAAACAAAAAATCACACAAAATGTAGTGAGCAAAGTCCTTCACTTCCTGGAACTTTCACAGCTTCCCTTAAGGGCTCTTACGGCAGCGTCTAAAACTCTAATCAAATGCATATTAGTTGTGCGAGTTGGTCAAAGCCAAAACGAGGATTACCACAGACAAAAGTCTGGGGCTACCTTGTTAAATTTGGGGAAACACAGAGAGAAAATGAAAGCCTTGCGATCTAATTTCCGTTACATCACCGCCAAACAAACAGGGCCGGCATGGCAAGAGATTAGAGAGGATTATGGGAGGAAAAGGAACGAGGAAAAAGCCTTTGCTTTCTATTCAGTGCTTCCACCAATTCTGTTTCAATCCTGATCCAATCCCCCTGAAATTAGGCCCGGGGGACAAAGACGGACATGAAAGGATTGGAATGGGGTGACTGGGGTGGGGGTGACTCTAACTGTGAAGAGCAGAGGGATCCCTGGTGATGGCCGAAAAGAAAACGGGAGGCCGGGAAGGGACCTGTTATTTAAATAATGCCCTCAGTTCATTTTTCTGAGCATGGCAAAAAATGAAAAGTGGCTACATGTGGGCATTACAGGAGGATTTGGAAAAACGGACTACTAGTAGGTTGTTCGAACAAGTAGAGAAGCCTACTATAATTACGTTTGTTAAAAGTCATGTCCACCAAATAGACCAATTACAATATGTATCGGAAAAATATCGTTGTCAGCCGATAACAGGGATTTTTATTTACCTTATCAATCAATACTCAATATTTATCAGCTGATTTAATTGTTCATGCTCATTTATAATATTTTAATTGTTTAACTGTTAAATCTTTAGCAAATCTAAAAATTACTTCATTTTTCAAACTGTATATTATTATAATGATTTGATGACTGGAATAATGACGCTGAAAATTCATCTTTGCCATCACAGGAATAAATTACATTTTAACATATATTCAAATAGAAAAGTTATTTTAAATAGCAATTATATGTCACAATATTACTGTTTTTACTTTGTTTTTGATGCCTTGGTGAGCATTAGAGACGTCTTTCAAAAAAACGTACTGACCCCAAACTTTTGAACAGTAGTATATAGACTAGTGGACCTTACATGTAGGTTGTTGGGTTCTCAACTTCACCAAACTCCATAAATTATTTGATAATCTCATTTATCTAGTGCTCTCCTTGAGTAATATGTATCTGTTCAGATGTGCAGTGTGGAAGTCTGAAGTATTTAGATCACAAATATACATTTGACATTATCAAGACTAAATACAAAGCATGTCAAACTGAAATTTTCCATCAACCATTCACAAAAAACATTTCTCCGTAAAGGATTCTGACTTCTCATTGGTCTACACTAGCGTGGCACTCACCCTTGCATCTCCATTGCTTGGCCGGGCTCCATGACTGAAAGCTTGCGCTGGGTCTTTGTGGTACACCTTCAGGCAGGAGTGATCTGTGATGTTCCTGTGCGGGGAGAAATCCACATAGGTCACATATTCAGACCAAACGTCACCATCCGATCGGGGTCGCATACGGTACCCAGAAGATCGGCCACTGAGCTCTGCCACAACAGGGTGCACTAGGGCCGACGGTATATCGACACGCGAGAGCGGAGAGTGACAGCGAGAGAGGTCAAAGGAATCCCGAGAATAAAGCGATTCGCTGAGAGACACAGGCGAGCTGGAGCGAGAAACTGGAGATGAAGGTGAGAAGCTACGACTCACTGTTACAAAATCCATGGTGGCTGAGATATCCGTTAATGTCCAGACTATAATTCTCTCTAGGTCCAGAAATGATTTACTAATCCAGCATTGAGCTAAAAAGTTTGTCTATTTATGTTTTTAAGTCTCTGTCTATCTGGACCTCTCAAAATGAGTTTGCGTGTTATACCGATTTGTGTAAAGTGACGTGAGCATTTTTCTCATGCAGTCTGATATCTGGTCATGTGGCTGTAATTCACATTTACAGCCGTGATAAGAAAGGAGTTGTCTCAAAGTACATGTTGCATCATCATGGAAATGGAAATGCACTGACCGCTCCTCTGTCCACAGGACAAAATGTATATGAGTCACTATTTATAGTCTCATGATTAAAAAGTCAATGATTAAATTTGGTTGTGGCCAGTTCTTAAAAAAAAAAAAAATGAAATCATTGGATGATCACATGATTCTTTCATATGTTGGTGTGTTTTCTGCAGAAACAGGAAGTTTGAGTGGAAAGAACTGAAGGGCCAATAGCCTTTAGTCATACTCAATCTAGAGAACATCTAATTGGACAAAAATCTGCATAGTGCAAGCTGAGTCATCAATACTTTTCATCTGTTTCCCCAGAAATGGATTTTAAAAGTATTTTTGGGGGGGTATTACGGTTTTTACTGTATTTTTGATCAAATAAATGCAGACAATACTGTATGAAAGGTAGTGTGTATACTACAAGTTAATTTTGTCAACTTTTAGCAGTATACTAGCATGTAGATAGCTCAAGTTTTCATTTCATCAGGTCTTTCAAAGGTGATTCCCAACTGAGAAAGTGTTGTGGTTTACTCTTAATTCTCAGGAGATACATTATGTAAGGAAAGCTATGCACACATAAGTGTTTAGATATCGGCTGAGGTGGAGGGAAAGATGGAAGACCAGAGAGAGCGAGAGTGAAAGATATGTTGGAGTGTTTGTTTGATGTGTGACATAAGTGGTATGTTAACATTAGCGGTGCTGGTGGGTGATGTATGACGGTCGGGATTATTGGTTTAAAGTAAGACAAACAAATGATGTGAGGCCATTCTTACTTTAGCTGTCTCGCTTTGACTGTAATTCTGTTCAAATGATTTGTGTATGTGAGTGAGGGTGGCTTATTTACGAGATTTTCAGAGCTATAGTTCCATATTACAGAAATAATTCACCCCAAAATGAAAAGTCTGTCATTCTTTATTCGCTCCAACCAATATGAATGTCTTAGTTTTGCAAATTAAACTTGAGAGCCAGGATGGTGAATTATACTCAGCAAATAACTTAAATTTCAATGTGTTCCTCACATAAAGCTATCATATGAATTCGGAAGGCTTGAAATATAGAGAACCAGTGGGATTGTAAATGCTAAATGCTAACAGAGTAAATGCTAACAGAATATTAATTTCCATTCATTTACTATTCTTTACCAGCTGCACAATCGCTGTAAAATCAATGCAGGAGAGATTTGATTACTAAGTTTGTTCTCAAGGAAAGAGCAATCGAACAGGAAAGAGAGGTGCAATTGGACCTCGAAGAATGTCACTTGCTGTGTTGATCGAAACAAAAGGAAGCATGTGGAATGAGGAAGGAAGACATTAATCTGTTCAAACTTTGAAGAGATAGTACACCCAAAAATGAAAATTATCTCATAATTTACTCACTCTCAAGCCAGCCTAGGTGTATATGGCTTTCTTATTTCAGGCGAACACATTTAGAGTTACATTAAACAATATCCTGGCTCTGTAATGGCATTGAATAGTCCCCTAGTTTTTGAAGCTCCTAAAAGTGCACCCATCCAACATAAAAGTAATCCATACGACTCCATTGGGTTAATAAATGCCATCTGAAGTGAAGGGTCTTTGTAAGAAAAATATCCATATTTAAAACCTTAATAACTATAATTACAACGTACGCATGATCATGAGAGAGTCAGGGTGACCTCTGACCTGACGTAAGATGTATGACAGCGTAACGTAATCTTAGAATTAGAAGTCTAAAACAAGAAGTTTTGAAGAAAAATGTAAGAGTATGTTGAGATAAGAGAAGAGAAGTCTTACGTCAGGTCAGAGTTCACCTTTCTGTCGAAACCCGACTCTCGTGAACACGCGTACACAGTTACTGAAAGCCAGTGATTATAGTTTATAAAGGTTTAAATATGGATTTTGTGTTTTTTTCCACAAAAATCCATCACTTCGCTTCAGAAACCCACTGTTATTAACCCACTGTAGTCGTATAGATAACTTTTATGATGGATGGATGCGCTTTTTTGAGCTTCAAAAACTCGGGCACTATTCAATTAAATTACATTGAAAAGCTGGGATATTATTTAACAATTTTATTCAACTGAAAGAAGAAAGTCATATACAGATGACTTGAGGGTGAGTAAATTATGGGATCATTTTCAATTTTGGGCGAACTATTCCTTTAAATTGGCTGAATCTGATGCACACACACTCACCTGACATCAGTGAGTTCATAGTACACGTTCCTGGTCTCATCTTTGACGTAGATGGCGGTGCTGGGCGACTCCAGCATCTTCATGTTGAGGTGATGATGGAAGGCACTAACGAACAGAGCTCTGACTGTATCTACACTCGTTATCTCATTAGGCATGCGTATCTGCTTCGTGTCGTCTCCATACTGCAGATACAACACCCCTGAAAAACACAGAAAGAGGAAACATGAAGAACGATTGAGAGAAGCATGCAACTACACTATTGTGTCTAAAAAAATTAAAAATACAACACTTAAAACTAAAATCACGAGTTTGGGCATTAGAACATTACAACGTACATTAAAAAAAATGCTAAAAAGGACATTTAACTCTTTGCCTGCCATTGACGGAAATTTCGGGCTTTCCGTGTTTTCACTGTTATACGGTAGGGGGCGCTATTATGCATCTTCTGAAAGAATACTGAATCTCCTGATCAAAATACAAGCGAAGAAGAAACGAGCGCAATCATATGTAAGCATAAATGCATATGTAAAATAGCACAATCATCAACATTAAACAGCATATAAATCAAAACTGCCTAATGTTACTGAATGAAATGTAGACCCAGGCATTTTGCTCAAAATTGTGGATTTATTTTTGTTGTTGTTTTTGTACGAAACTTCCAACTTGTACTCATACAAACGAGTAATCCCCCCCTCGCATTCGAGTGTAAAAACGCGAAAGGTATTTTCCAGGTATGTCCCTCTTTGGCTAATGTATTTTTAAGATGAAGGTGCAACATGGCGACTTGCTCGTATGTGTTATAAATGGCAGATTCTACGCTTACGAGAATTCTTGATTAGTTGGTAGAATACATGAATGCGCACATATAATTTTGAAAGAACAAAGTGTTTTTTGCTAAGAATCAACTTAAAAAAAGTACACAGTGTAGCTTTAATAGCAGATTATTGTGTTTAATGCTGCTCATGTAAACAGTAGAGAGCTCACTTGGGTTTGGAACAGTCCCTGAAACTCTACCCTAGCATTTCACTCTAATGACCGACATTAATAACTAATTATCGAGCATCAAACAATCAACAGCATATAATTCAGAAGAGCACCTTGGGCTAAATGCCAAGCCACATCTGAAGGACTGCATTATTCACAACCACATACTAGCACTCTTAGACAAACGGGAAAAGCCTCAAAGGAAAAAGGTTCTAATTGTTTGAATTTTAATACTGTCCACATGAGACATTTCAATCATCTCCATTCATACTGTTTACTGTGGAAAAAGATTATTCATTCTGATTACAAATTCTTATATCATCCCACTGTCTTATTGTCCAATGTGAAGACAGAAGATATTTTATCAATCAGTAGCCGCTCTTTCCAGGAGCATTGGATCCTGTTATTTTATTATTGTTTATATACTAGTATTTTATATTTTGTATTATCTTTTATTTGTAGTTACATTTTTTGTAATTTAGTTATGATTTGGTCATGGTTTTCTATTTAAAAACCATCATTTCTATTTAGCTTTAATTTATTTTTATTGCAGTTTTAGTCATTTTAATACATCAACTTAAACATTTTATTTCAGTAAAATATTTTTAATTGTAATTTTTTGTTTTAAGTTTAAGTTTTTAATTTAATTTGTATATTTATTTGTGTATTAACTTTATTTCAAATACTGAAAACTATTTAGTAACAATAACAAATCTAATAAGGATTTTTTAAAAATTGCAAAAAGTTTTAAGTTATGAATCAAACAGCTCTGAAATTAATCACAACATTACAAACTTTGAAGCGAAACTGTATTTGAAAATCCAAGAAAAACATTTAAAGGGGTGGTATAATTCCCTTTTTCACAAGATGTAAAATAAGTCCCCAGAGTGTGTATGTGAAGTTTTAGCTTAAAATATCTCAAATATATTTTTATATAGCATGTTAAATTTGTCACTTTTTGAGGGTGAGTAAAACCGCCTCTTTTTTGTGTCTGTCCATTTAAATGAGCTGCTGCTCCCAGCACAGGGGGCGGAGCTTCAAGAGCTCTTGTCCTTAGCAGCTTCCATTACCTCACAGAAATTTCAAAAACTTTTAGCCTTTTATGTTCAAAACGGAGTCAGAAAGATGCAGAGACTCAAGAAGAAGTGACAACATGTAGACAACATTTCTGAATGGTTAGTTGATGAATTTAGGTAGCATATGTGTAGTTATCTTCTAGTCATTGATTCTATTCTGTCTTGATAATCTATAAATCACGTTGGGGTATATTAAATATTGGGGTTGATGATGTCACTAACCCGGGAGGAACGTTGTGTAGTCCCTACCAGCTGTTTGTTGTATCCCTTAAAAAGCAATTTCTTTAAAAGAAAATATATTTTGTTTATGCTCAAACAGCAACATTACACTCTTACTAAAGTTAGAAAAGTGAAATCATAATCAACCAGCCCTTTTAACATATTTTACCAATTAATGAACTCCATATCCCACAAAACTCTGCAAATGACGTTAACGGATAAAAATGGAACAATATGAAACTACTGACTAAACGGCAATATATAATCAAAAGCATATTTGAAGTTTATTGCAAAATATTAAGCAAGGCTTATATGATATTGTTAAAAATACATTTCTGTAGAGAAAAAATTAATGGGATTTTTACTTCCAGTACCAGACTGCAGTGCTCTATTCTTCCAAAGAAGGTCTTACACAAACCTAAGATGACATCTCTCAACAACTGAAACTTAAGACCGCTGAACTAGAGGAATGGTGACTTACAGCAAGCAGGTCTCTAATAGATGCAGGTCTCCTCGCCTCTGTGTTTCTTCTGATTAAACAACATCTAGCTTTTCCCAGCAGGTCTGCCTACATCTACATCTTCTCAGAGGAATATTGAAGGCATAGTTTGAGTGAAGGCACTTTTTCTCCCCATAACTGTCTTTCCAGATGGTCCTGGTTTAAACCGACCAATCAGAGTTAAGCAGCCGGAGTAAGCTCCCATTTCAAGGCCTGTGTGTGTTTGACCGTCATTCTATCTGGATGTAGGGAGTATTCAGAGTGTGCTGGTGAATGTGTGTGTGTGTATGTTGGCAAAAGAGTCCTATTTCCGTGTGTTTCTGTGTGTGTGTGTGTCCACAAGCATGAGTCTGTGCGGTAATGTACGCCTGTGAGATGTTAAGTACAGGCTATGAATTTCAGCTGTGGAGCCTCGTATATTTCCATTACATGAGCCGATGGTGACAGAGCCAAATTCGCTGTTATGACATTGAACTTATATACAAGAGACAGACAGACAAACTTAAGTAAACACACACTTCCACAGATACTTAAATCGTTTAGCAGCCAGACGGAAAATAAGTAGGCAGCAGTGTGATCGCTCATTCATACTGGTGAATTCCACAGAAAGCTCAGCAGATTACCACAGAAATCGAACACCCGTCATTCAAAATTCGACACGCTCCTCAACCCTTGTGAGTTAGTTTATTTGCTTTTCCTTATTGTAATTGAAGTTTGAATTCAATGTAAAATAAATAAATATATATATAGACCCCAAAGTCATGATTCCCATGCTATGCTATTGCAAATGTGTTCTGAATTTGTTCTGAATTTATATGAGGCTAGTAGTAGGGCTTACTTAATTTTTACTATTTACTAAACTTATTATTACTATTGCAATATTTCACTGTAAAATAAAACTATATTACTACTATATTACTATAGTAAGGCTGTCTTAATTTCTTCATTTTCAAGTGATAAACCATCAAACTTGTATTTTGACGGGAAACCGCAGAGAGCCAGCATTTACTCACCCTCAAGTTGTTCCAAACCTGTATGAATTTCTTTCTTCTGCTAAACACAAAAGATTTTGAAGAATGTTGGTAACCAAAAAGTTGATAGGCCGCACTGACTTTCATAGTATTTTTTTTTCCCATACCATGGAAGTCAATGTGGCCCATAACTGTTTTGTTACCCGTATTCTTTCAAATATATTTTGTGTTCAGCATAAGAAAGGAATTTATACAGGTTTGGGTGAACTATCCCTTTAAAGCTTTTTTGTTGTTGTTGATATGCACATTTTATTACAAGTTTTGTGAAGATTGGGAAGTTGGTGCATGTTGCATTCCCAAATGCATGTTAAAGCGACTCAAACTTAGAGATAATAAATGAATAATGAATAATGATAAAGAATGAACACAGTGCCACATTCACTCTGAAACATGCATCATTTGCGATTTAATAATCGCACTAAGCCATACGGCGATTTCAGTTTTATTTTAATTAATCGTGTAGCCCTAGCTAGTAAGTCTTTCTGCATGCTTGCTATATTTAGAATGAGTGTATCTGTATATAATTTAGTATTCGTGTATCAGTGTGTATACCTAGTGAGCGATCCTTGGTCTGGTTAGTAGAGCGGACCACAGGCAGACTGGCTCGCGACCGGGAGCCTCGGGTGAAGGCCATGGGCATGTCACACTCAGACATGACCTCCAGAGCATCTAGAGAGACCAGTGAGCCGTGCTCCACCTGATCCACAAACACAGGAACTGGACTCTGACACGCCACACTAGAGCCCCGGTTCTGTAGGAGGAAGAAGAACAGGAGTGTTAGATAACATGCTGAATTTGATGACACATCAATTCCTGAAAACCATGACATTTTTGGTTTCTCTGCTGGAAACAAAACCAGATTATACCAGTTTAAGATGGTCAGGCTGTTTTTAGGACATTGAAACTGGTTTGTAGTAGCTGGTTCAAAATGGTCTACTAGCACAAACCAATTTGATGAAGCCATTTTTTATCTTCTCTGCTGGAAAAAAAAAGAAGATTATACCAGCTTAAGATGGTCAAGCTGTTTTTGGGACAATGTAGCTAGTTTGTACTAGCTGGTTCAAAGTGGTCTACTAGCATAAACCATCTTGATACACTATTTTTTATAAACTTCTCTGCTTGAAAAAACAGATCATACCAATTTAAGATGGTCAGGCTGTTTGTGGGGACATGGTAACTGGTTTTTAGTATTTGTTTCAAAGGCGTCTATCAGCATTAACCAGCTTAATAATATGATCCACTGGTAGCCCATCTAGACCATCAAGACAAGTCAATGGACAGGATAGAAGCTTTAGTAGTTGTCATTACTACATGCATAAAACTTGAACCACTCATTGTGAACAAAGCATAATTTGTCAGAATACATGTAACACACACTGCACATTTTATTTAAAGCGACAGTCACCGGTCAACTGTGACCACTGCAATCAGTCATGCAACAAAGACACGGATCAGAATGACTAACCACACCAAAAACTAGATTCAAAATGTATGCAGAATTTACAAATTTACAAAGAAAGATAATTTACAAAGAAAACTTACAAAGAAAATGTTATATACAAAGGCAGTATGGACCTGCCTGTACATATATATATATATATAGTCAGTTAATTAACTTCAAATAAAAAAGTTTTTCCATGTTAGGTGATTTTGTGGTATTGTTAAACACACACATGCATCACACACTCTCATCCGTGCTAGTACTGACTCTGCGTGAACCAACGGTCTGGATTTTCATCAGATATCTTTGAATATCTATCTCAGAGTGCAGAGAGGACAACATCCCCTGAAATAACTATTAGGACAGAGAGAAAGAGATACAGAGTATGAAGGCAAAAACATCGATGAGGAACATATGCATATAATAGAAATAGAAAATGTGGAATTCAGAGAAATGATGCTCATGTTTGAAAAAGCCCACAAACCAGAGCAGCTGACACTGTATACATTTTAGAACCTTCAAAATGTGTTTTATAAGTACTTCATTCTACAGGTATAGAGAAGTGTGTGACAGTTCAGACTCCTGCCAAGCATGTATGGGCCATTATGCAAGTCGATAAAAAAAGGTCCTGACTGAGAGGGATCACTTACTGACAAACTGAGAACACACCATTAGACAACTTTAATTCTTTAATTAACCACTACAAAATATTTCATTATATTTAATTTATCAACAGATTTTTAAAAGGAGCATTTCAAGTGCATTTTAAATAGAAGGAAATGTATATTCTCAAATGCAATTCACATGTCAGCATAAACATGCCACATTTGTTTAAAATACATTCAAAAAGAATGACAGAATGTTAATTTTTGAGTGACTGTTCATTTAAAGTTAGGTAACAGGAATCACTTTCAGTCAAATACATTTTATGAGTCATGACTCATGACATCTGATAGGCTACAAAGTGCTTTTGATATTTAAATGACCTGATGCATCATTAAAAGTCATTGAATGTATGAACGAGCAGATCTCTTGACACTGAAACACCCACACCTGCGGTTTCTTGTAATTCAGATGTTTATTCATCTCTTTGATAGGAAAAGTGAGAGTTTGAACTTAAACATATGAAACAGGATCAGATCAGAACTTTCCAGACCACAGCAAAGAGTCCTGGGGTTCTTTTGAGGGCATGAGGTGGGAAATTAGATCTACAACCACCAACACGATGGTATTTAGTGGGCACGCACAGGACAGGAGCTGTCAACAAACTGATGACAATACAAGCTCAAGGGTGTGTTTGTGCGTGTGTGAGTCACCGCAGGTTAGCTCCCATTCTCAGACTTCTTCTATAATTAGCTTAAAAGTTCATCATGAGTTCAAAAAGCATACGAAATTCCAAATACAAAGTAAACACTGTGTAATGTAGCTTAAAATTCTGGACGATAATATTCATTTTAGTATTAGTATAGTATGTTTAAATACCACAATAAAAATCTAATTATGTTAAAAATAGTACAATAAAATAGTATGAGAAAATAATCATAGTATAGTAAAAAAAAAAAGTACAATAAAATAGTACGACAAATTAATCATTATGTTGGAATGGTACAATAATACGACTAAATAATCATACTCTTTTAAATAGTAGGATAAAATAATTATAGTGTGTTAAAAGTAGGGCTGCATAATGATTAATCGCAACTAATCGTTTGCAGAATAAAAGTTTTTGTTTACATCACATATGTGTGTATAATAATTATGTATATATAAATACACAAACATGCGTGTATAATTTTAAGAAAAAAATCTATTTATATATGAAGCATTTATAATTATATATAATATAAATGATATTTAAATATAAAAATGTATATAAACATGTAAATATTTTGTAAATATATACATGCATGTGAGTATTTATAAATACATAATTATTTTACACAGTACACACACATATATGATGTAAATAAAAACTTTTATTCTGCAAACGATTAGTTGCGATTAATTGTTATGCAGCCCTAGTTAAAAGTTGTACAATAATATAACGACTGAATAATCATACTGTTAAAAATAATAAAATAATCACACTAATAATATTATAATAAAACATTTATAAAATGTTCATATTATGTTAGAAATAGTACAATAAAATGGTTTGATGGAAAAATAATAAATCTTAAAAATAGTACAATAAAATAGTATGAAAAAAATCATGATAATATAATCATATTACTTTAAAAAGGCTACATAAAACAGTATGAAAAATAATCATATGTTTAAAAGAGTATGGCAGGGGGGATGGGATGATGCCAATTGATTTTAGAATATGTATCTGTGCATGTTTTTAGAGATAATATTGCCCACAACAACATATGGCCTTAATAGCAGCTGTGTGTCAAACCGCAAACGGTTCCAATGAGAAAAGGATCTATTCGCAGCAGTACCGAGATTTATTAAACTGAACTCAAAATACTCAGAACAATGAAACAGAACAACCACTTTAAACATGACGTAAAACACAACCCGAACTGACCTGAACTGAGAGAAACACAGAGCTCAAATACACAGACCAAACGAAATGAACAACAGGTGCAAATGATAATCAAACAATGAGAAACCATAGTAACTAACTGAAAAGCAGGAAACTGAACTAAACATGTGAAATCCCACCCAAACATACAAAATACACATACTATCACTTACATTGCACCGCACAGCTAACGCATGTATGTTAGAAGGTCTGTAATTATTATATACTGTGTATTCTACCCGGCAGATGTCACATACGAGTGCCTGCTCTCTTGAATACAGTAAGATACCGTAACAAACACAACACTGTATAAACTACCAATCCGGAAGTGGTTTGGTCAAAAATGTTTCAGAATCTATAAAGAGGACATGTGAATGATGTAGTTATGATAACTCACTTATCTTTAATTAACTTCATGGTTATCAATGTGGAAATTGTGTAACATTCATATCTGCAGCTGTAAGAATAAAAAGCAGGTTTGTGTGTGTTGGCGGGAATGATAAAGATACAAACGGAGATAAGGAGTAGTTTATCTGTACCATGGATTTTGCATTTGCAATATTGCAAAGCCTTTATAGTCAAGCCAATAAGACTTGTCATGAGAGACAAGAAAAGAAAGGCAATAAAAAGTGATAACCGCACCAGATAACACAATGAGTCTAAGATTTTTTCAGACCAATGTTAATGAGGCCATGTTTTTAGTAACAGATGTGAAGGGCTATACAGGGATAGTTTTAAAGCTAAATTGTTCTGGCTCTGCCAGTTGTTTTACCATTTTTTCTGAACATGATACCTCAGTTATGCTGGGATTCCCCCCGCTGAAAGAGTAATGTAACATCAGCTATACTCATTATGGACAAACCATATACACAAAATGCAATGGAATCCATGATCTCCTGCCACCACACATAACACACTCAAAAACAAAACCAGGGGCGTATATTTTTCCCCAAGGTCCACTTATAATGTAAGTAAAGATTCCTTACAGCAACATCAATCATAATTTAGTTCTACATGACCACTTCCACCCAGACTGTTTTTGCTACTGTACCTTTAAGAAGTTCTAATATAACCTTAAATTCCTTCTATATGCAAATCACTTTCGCATGTGAAATGAGTTACAATGGCAAGTTGCTGGATACTTAAAAGTTGTTTATATGTAAATATGGGCAGTCGTATGTTAATGCGTTCACGGCTGAGTCTTTAACACTGTGACGGCTTCTGAATGGCCCATTTTCTGTTTAGTTTCAAAAAATGCCTCCAGTGTGGACTGGAGATTTGTGCTGTAAAAAATAAAGCTACACAGTTAATTGAATAATAATAATATTATTATAAACAACTATTACAATTTAATAAATAAAATAATTGTTTCATATATTTTAAAATATCATTACATTTTAATTTATTCCTGTGATGGCAAAGCTGTATTTTCAGCATCATTACTCCACATGGTCCTTCAGAAATCATTCTAATATGCTGATTCATCATATTGAAAACAGTTGTGCTGCTTAATAATTTTGTGGAAACAGTGATACCGTGAAGTTCAACCATGAAGTTCAAAACAAGAACATTAGAAATGTTTTTACTATCACTTTTGATCCATTTAATATTGAAGCTTGTTTCCGCCACAGAATAAAAAATTAAAACGGTAATTTGTGACTTTTTATCTCACAGTTCTGACTTTTTTTCTCACAATTACGAGTTTACATCTAGCAATTCTGACTTTTTATCTCCGAATTGCGTGATATAAAGTCAGAATTGTGTGATATGAAGTCGCAATTGCGAATTATAAAGTCAGAATTGTGAGATTATAAACTCGCAATTCTGAGGAAAAAATTCGACTTTTCCTTGCGACTTTATATCATGCAAATCTGAGAAATAAAGTCACAACTCGCAATTGTGAGATAAAAAGTCGCAATTATCTTTTAAAATGTTTTATTCTGTGGCGGAAACAAGCTTCCACAATTGAATGTATCCTTGCTGAATAAAAGTATATTTATTTCTTAAAAAAAAAAAAACACTTACTGACCCCAAACATTTGAATGATATAAGAAACAAGAAGACCATAAAAGTATTCATGAACTCATGTTTGAGATGTCCTGGGGCTGGGGGAGAAAAAACAAAGAGCTCTTTTTTCTTATATTGGAGACACACACATTCATGTAGTATACACACTTAAACGCATTAGATTCCCAGTGCTGGTTTAGTCTACTAGAAAGAACACGTTGAACTGACCTCAGCGCTGGCATGGCCCCTGAAATATCCAAGCATGATGTGTTTATAACTATAGATGTGTTCACACTAACAGTGAATAAATCACTAGAGGTCCCACTAGTTGCTACACAACTAGTATCAGAAGGCGGATCTCTCCAGTTCCACTCTCGATCTGCTGCACTCCCATTGGTAGTTACTGCGTCATGACATCTGCATAAAATTAAACTTTATTCTCACCTCAAACACCAACTGCCCCTAAAAATGAATGACCTCCAGTCAAACATAGGATATTTGTTCTAAAATTTCACATTTATGCAGCTATCCCATCATGAAAAGACCAAGTGTATGGAAAGCAATCAGACCGAAATCAGCCACCAGCGACTCAAACCACCTTAACAATCCAAATATTTTCTTTCCTAAACCAGACACATATCAGTAATGTAATAACAGGCCTACAGTTTGCTCTCTGTCGCCTGCACACACACCAGGCCTGCAGATACTGTATCTAAATCCTGTTGAATCAAGAGCATCCGGAAAAATTGTCCAGCTGTTCTTGTTTCGGTCTGGTGATAGATATAAAGGCCATTTCCCTCTTTTCCTTTAATGCCGGTTCTTCTCTCTCTCTTTCTCTTTTCTGCGGGGATAGGGCAGCGCAGGAACATATGAGGGTGGGGTTATAGTTTGTCTGGGCCAAACAGAACCAGATGGTGGCTCTCTGTTTTTTCCGCTCGCAAAGTCTTGTGACAGGCTTTCACCACGCCGGTGCTCGAGGTCTCGTCCGCACGCAAAGGTGGTACGCAGATGTTCAGCAAGGAGGTGTGTGTGTGCGTGTGTGTGTGTGTGTTGATAAACATCTGAGCGATTCATCACATCAGCACTGACACCTTGGCAGGAAAATATCACACACACACAGATGGGTTTGGGCATGTTTGCTGACTCTGCAGGTTCATCTTTCATATAATACAGAGGAATTTCTAGCTGTGGTGTCGGTGTGTCTGGTGCAAAAAGTTGTTCAAATTTATGATTTATCCTTTTAAGAACAAGAATATAAACTACAGCTGATTTATATGTAGTACACACACACACAAAGTAATAATCTGTATTTTTTGTCATATTTTTTGGGTAATAATATCTAAATAATATACATTTACTAGAGAAGATATTAAGATACATTTTTTATTAGAGTACATATTTAGAATGTGTTTTTTCTTACCTCACTGACAAATTGTCTTTTCTTGTTTTAAGTATAAACAAACATCAATAACTTGGAACAACTTACATAGTTTACAACTGAATATAGTTTAAATATTATATTCAGTTTGCTCCTCAAGTAATCTTAACCCTTTAAGTACATGTAGTTAATTAATATTACTCAGTACGGGTTCACTTTATTTTAAGGTGTCATTGTTACAGTGTAATTATATATTTAAGTACTGAATAATATTGATTAATATGGTTAGGGTAGGATTAGGGTTTGCTTGAGGGTTAGTTACATGTAATTAGGCATACCTTACTGTTATTACTATGGTAAATGTAAGATATGTAACAAGGACTAACCTCAGTACTTATTTGTGTAATTACACTGTAAGGATGATCAGTTAGATGCATTGAACCAAGATAGATGCTTTAAACTATGAAAAATATGTAATGCATCAGCTGCCAATAAGACTGCCGTACTCTACATTTTACTTTAGAGATTGTGTGCAGAAAATGCTTTAAAAAAACAAACAAAACAAAAAAACTTCCACTCTGGGCCTAGATATAAGGACTTTAATATAGTAACTAACTGGTTGCATCTTAACCCGCATAACCTTGAACTGTCTAGATATTACATCCCTATCTGGCTATAACATGTAATATAGCCTATAACACGCCCTCACATTAATTTTTTTTAATATAGTGTGAAATGGTGGTTTCAACAAACAGATTCATTTACACTTGTCCAGTTTTGTTTGGAATGCATCCTTATCAACCTCCTGAAGTGGTCAAAGTGATCAGATTTAAATCCGTCTCGAAAGCGTTTTGGAGGGCATTTACACCTGGTCTTTTCACAACCGGATAGCTATCCGATTAGAGAAAATGCATGAAGTGACCAGGTGTAAACAGGCCCATCGACACACAATGATAGAAATATAATTATAGCTATTTTATTAATACTGCCACTGTCTGTGTCAGCTTCATTCAAGAAGTATAATGTAGTCATCAGCAATTTCATGGTCTGACTGGAAAATGGGCGGTTTTCCCACTATTTCTGCTAACCTTGGTGGTTTGAACTGTATCAGAAAAAGGAGAGAATGAGTCTAAATGGAAAAGGAAGGAATGTGCTGACACATTATTAACCTTGAGTGTGTGTATGTGTGTTGTAGCATAACTGTGAGAAATTATAGTTAAAAAGGTTATACTGTGGCATTTTAGAAACATGACCCTTTAATACACTATACCATAAAAAAAAGTTTGGGGTCAAGATTTTCTAATGTTTCTGAAAGAAGTCTCTTATGCACCAAAATCATTATTTATTTGATCAATACAGTAAAACAGTTATATTGTGAAACTGTAAGTAACTGTTTTTTTATTTGATTATATTTTGAAAATGTCATTTATTCCTTTGATGGCAAAGTTTAATTTTCAGCAGCCATAACTCCAGTCTTCAGTGTCACATGATCCTTCAGAAATCATTCTGATTTGTGTAAACTGATACTTTTTTCAAGAAAGTTCAAAAGAGCAGCATTTATTTGAAATAGAAATCTATTGCAACTTTATAAATGCCTTTACTGTCACTGGTCAATTTAATGCATCCTTGCTGAATTTAGTTCTAAGAAAATCTCACTGGTCCCAAAATCAAACATTAAACTAACTGGCTCCTCTCAGCAAACTCATCTTGGTCTTTAGTCTGGTACTGATCCTTAAAGAAACGGTCTGGTCTGGTCAACCTCAACCTCAGAGAGGACAGTCACTTACTCACCCTTCTCATTACAGGATACTGGCTACTGCCACACACTCACATATGAAAAACACACAGAAACACACACACAATGACTCAAAAACACACAGGACGAAAGAGAAAATTAAATATTTCAGATGACAAGGGAGAGAGAAAAAGAGAGAAGAACAACAGAGAGCAGAATAAAAGACAAATAGTAACAGAATGAGTCACTACACTGAAGTATTATGCGGTAAAAATACTTTTCAAAACACTTAGAAAACTTAGAACCACTCACACCTTCTCTGTGGGGTTACCATTACACATTCTCAGAAAATGAGATGAAATTGAAGATTTTTCACTTATATATAAACTGAGATATCATGTGAGAGAGAAAGAGAAAAATATATATCTTTATTCAGCAAGGACACATTAAATTGATCAAAAGTCAGAGTAGTAAATAAATTCTGTTGAACTTCTATTGATACGAACTTCTATTTATCAACCCCCCCCCCCCCCCCCCCTAAAAAAAGATCACACTATCCACACAAAAAAGCAGCACAACTATTTTCAACATTCTTGCGCACCAAATCAGCATATTAATGATTTCTGATGGATCATGTGACACTGAAGCCCGGAGTAATGATGCTGAATACCGTCACACGAATAAATAACTTTCAAAATATATTAAAGCAGTTTTTTTAAATTACAAGAATATTTTACTGTATTTTGATTAAATAAATGCAGCCGCTTTGAGCATAAGAGACTTCTTTCAAAACATCTTACCTATTATTCCACCTATTTCCATATACTACATTTTATAGACAAACAAATGTGAATTGAGCACCCACTGCACAAAAATATTGGTTCCCGACTTTAATCGTCCAATCAGAAAATTAAAAAAAGTCCTTAACTTTACTGAACAGCTCTGATTTGCCTGACGTCATCAACACTTGTGATTGAGTCACCAGAGATTTTAAAATTAAGTCAAATAGGGTCAAAGATACAAAGGTTTTTCTTTTTTTTTAAACGGATGTCGTTAATACAACAGTGGTTTACTTACTCTCAAATGTTATGTGCAAAGTTCCATCATAAAAAAAAAATCAAGAAGACGCCCCATTGTTCTTGTTATTGTTCTACAAAAGTACAGTCCTTTCCACATAATGGAAGTACCTCTCATAACAGTGGATAGCAGGCTGGCTCCTCTGCACATCATGCTTAAATGAGCATCAAATCCCCATCAGAGCAGCTGCCATAGTATTTGCATGGCCCTGTGAAATTGGACCATTCATGGGAATGAAGCAGCCAAACATGTAAAACTGAAACTGCACTCACGATTTGAACTGACAGCGTCTCCAGTGGAGCTCATGACCCCGGAATGACCCCCAACCGAACATTTTAATATATCAATTCACTCATGTCTGCACTCGGCAGACAACGGCAATGATGGAGAACTGGGAAGGTGCCAAGCGGTTGATCTGTGACCAGTCGGGGTTATTGCACTATGTAAAACTGCGCTGAAGAAGCTGGCCTCAGATCAGGAATGCATTCACCATCAACAAGAAAACTGTGCTAATGTTGTGCTTCTCTCATGCTTCTGACACCCAACAACTCAATAATACAGTATAATTGGTGAAAGTGATTATGCGGTATAATTAGTGAGTGTTAGTTAGTGATTCAAACGTAAACAACAGTGTCTCATTCAACCACTAATCAGTAGAACATTCTTCTTTCTAAATGTAAAAATTAATTTTACACTTCTAATTAGCCTAATGTCTACAAGCCTAGTTTACACCCAGCACATCCCTGTGTGAGCAATTGAGGCATTGCATTAGCTGTCAAAATCTGCAATAGGAAGAAGTCTAAGTTAAGTTTTACAAACTGGTCCAAGCGGCTTTTTAATAGACTCTATCATGGCTCATTTAATTTGAAAGCAAATGATGACAGCTTGTTTACAGCCCTATTGTTGGTCTAAAGGGCTATACATATGTTTTGTCAGGTTTCCTAAAAAATTTGCCTCATGTTGTAATACCCAATTTAACCAGCATGGGTGCATTGGGAAAATGTGCATATCTATATTTTTGTAAAGGTCAAAAAATTTGCATAAAATTCACAGTAGTTTCCAGCTGAAATGAACATCAGCGGCAGTAAAACACCAACAATGTGTATTCATTTATTCAGACAAATTATTATCAAAGAGGCAGATCTTAATTTGAGCGGTCCCTTCCACAAAACTGTTATGATCTCAAAACACTTGCGTAGCTTGCTATAATGCATGATTTGTAAATTAAAGATAGGGTAGGCAATTCGTTTTATAAACACTTTTTGTTATACTGGTTGAAATCCTCTTCACATCCTGATAGCAATCAATGATAGAAGTGATCAGAAATATTAAAACATGTTTCTTCTGTGGAAAATTTTTTCGTCCAATCATTGCATTCGGTCCGAACTCAATGATATGATGTCCTACCTGCCTGTCAACATTTGTTTATTTCCAAACCTCCGCGCACCCTGCTCGCTCACACATCATCAATGTGTTCTGTAAGGCTATGCAGAGTTGTAGACAGACAGCGACGAGCGTCAAAAACAAACAGCATCCGCCTTTTACAGTTCCTCTAGAACCAAAACAACGAGCTTATGCTGCGTTCATGCCGTGTCGTAACCGTAATTACGAGATGGCAACCTGTGACCTTCTACCGGAGCTGTTCACATCCTCACAGTCGGATTTATGAGTTTCTATGTCAACACTACCAACGCTGAAATGAGTCTGCAGCAGTTGTTTACGTTCATTATTATTCTAATACTTTCCTAGTGCTTTGAGACATGAGGTAATTTAACGCCATATCTTTGCAAATTCTGCTATGTGCATTCAGGTCTTTTGGAGGAGGTGTGGCTTTGGAGGAGTGCTCTGAATGGATCTTATGCTTTCATCTAGCTTACTATTTCTAGCCGCTCCGAAATTGCCTACCCTACCTTTAATACATTTTGATGTTTGCATCACATAACCATCTCTATAAGTTTGGCTTTTCAGAACGTTACCCTAACCATAGTTTCCCATTGGGAACTAAATAAGAACGTTCTGCGTTCAGAAGCCCCGCCCCCATCCCATTATTCGCACCTGGGACCCAGCCAATTGAATCTGCCAAACAAACTACTGTAAACTACTGTAAACAGCACACGCCAACAACAAACCCAAAAGCCATGATTTAACACCTCATATCTATCTTCCCACGCAAGAGCAGGAAAAACAACACACAGCCATATATCTCAAGAAGTCTATCACTGTTTAAAATCTAAAAACGGGCAAGATGGAACAGCCAATGACATACAACATCCAAACGATGGCTAGAAGTTACAAGCCTCACACGAACCACTCCAAACGTCCCATAAGCACACCTGGTTGGGAGCAGCAGATCCCTACCATTGTTATCCTTCTCGTCTGCATCTTTATAGCCGTGTCACACTCCAGAAAGAATCGCATATCGGGTTACTTACTGCAACAGTAACTTACAGAAAAGCAAACATGCGCGAGGCTTCTCTAGTTACAGAACGCGCCGCGTTCAGAAGTTTGCGGGCAAGACAGAAGACGATCGCGCGCGCATCAGCGTGCTTGCTGGCGAATGCATTGAGTTTATAAAAATAGACGGCAAGTTTAAAAAAAAGTATGAGGAATTGTAACAATACCTTATTCCACGATATACAGACAAGTTCACACAATCGTCCTCAGTTGCGACTCATTCTCAATATTCCCATGATTTGGAGGAAGGTTGAAAACAAGTAGGCTATGCCATGTCCTTTTAGTCTCTATTCCCGGAGTAAGTTAATTTCGCGCAATGTAGTGCCCGAGAGCGAGTCTGTGTGGGTGTGTGTGTGTGTGTGTGTGTGTGTGTGTGTGTGAGAGAGAGTCGCGCGCCCCTCCTCTCCGCGCTTTCCTCCAGCAGCTCTATGCGCGCTCACCTACTTGTAAACTGAGCCAAGCCTGTTCTTACATCACACATTACTATGGTGACTTCAAATCCCTATAACTCTCCACCCAAAATACCTTTGGGATCATCACAAAAATAGGACAATTATTTTGAACAAGTAAATCTGATTACCATAATACATTACAAAAAACAGTGAATAGAATTCTTTGAACTTGACATTAATTTACACTTTCAACTTTCTACTACTATTATTATATTAAAGGTTTAAACAAAAACCACTGAAAAAACACCAAAAAAAAAACACTGAAGTACTACAGATGTGTAAACAACATGTGATGCAACACTCCCCGGGCTCTCCTACTTTTGATTTAGTGTGAGGTGAAGGACAGGTGAAGTCTTACACAACTAAACTAAATGCTAAACTCATTGTGTTGTGTTGATAGTGTTCAGTGGTCAGCGAATGTGTCAGCTACAGAACGGCCAAACAAAATAAAGACACAGAAACATTCAGAACAGCTCATATGACACACAGCCAATGCATCATGACCTGATTAATGCAGCATTGAACAGTTCAAAGACTTAGTTGCAAGCTTTTATACTGTTTGTGCAATTATTTTATAATAATAGGTTTGCTTTATTGTAAAAGCAAATGATTGACTATACAAATAAGATTCGGTTGGTCAAGTGTATGGGTGACTGGGCACTAAACCAATCAAAATTCCTCTCTCTCTCTTTCTCTCTCCCTGTCTTTCTCTGTGCATATCCGCCCACACGGTTACAAACTCTCTCACACACATACACACTCACACTCTGCAGCCAAGCACTCTCATACTTGAGAAGCTGTCAATCACCTCCATTGTTCTGCTGTGTAGGTCTTTAAGAGCAGGTGAGGAGCCTTTTGTTTTCAATCAGAGTAAACACACGCAACACTCCCTCACTCACCCGCTGTGGGAAGGCGTTCGGCCCCTGCCCCCACCTTTTCTCTTTAATACCCCCTGGGGCAATCCAAATAACATTCCACAGACCCACTGAGTGGATGAGTATGGGCAAAACGAGCGAAAAGAGCATTTTACAGAAAGCATTTTGTTTTAAAGCAATCTTCATATCGCAAAATGATACTTCCAAAAATTGTATGTATAGATCATCACGGTTGTGCTATATAAAATAAACGTTTGTTATGTTAAACCAGAAACAGACTTTAAGATTTGGTCAGTGCTAAACTTTTCTTTGTCACTTTTCTTAAACATTAAGAGTTGAATGTGAAACCGAACAGAAAATGAACATTTTAGGGCATGACCTGACAGCTAAAATGTGTCAGTGTGATATATGGCACAGACTTCAGTTCTCACCTCAGGCAACCACGGCTGGACACAAAACACTGAAAATGGGTTCTTTTGGCCAAAGGGGAGGAAATATAAAACAAACCTCCACCTGTTCGGAATGAGAGGTCAATATATTTACAACCTTTTTAAGTACTCTGGGACCGGAGTTTGGTTGGTTGTGGTGTTGTGGTGAGAAAGAAAACTATTTCGCAGTATCCAGTGTTTTAATATGAAAATAAAATGAATGGATTTAATATTATGAGTTGGCTGAGAGGTGATCCCTGGGGTCATAACTGAAGAATGTGCAGCGTATGGACAGAAATGCCTGAATGCCATATTTATACACTGAATATAATTTCATATTGCATATATGCGTCATTCACTGCAGAAACTGCTAACATCACTCAATATGTTTATTATAACCTGGGGGGCTTCTTTTTTTTTCTCTTTTTTTTTGAGAAAGTAGACCAGATAAAAAGTTTCTCTAGTTTTTACTTCTTTTCTTTACCATTTACAGCCACTAGTCACCAGCCACAACTCAGACCTAAAGATCCAGGACAAAGAAAACCTGTGGACAACCTCTGACCCATGGTAGTCCAACAGAAAACACATACACACAAGACACTGTTACAACAATGAGATAAGTGGCTTTTACTATGATTTTGCATAGTTCAATGTAATCATTGCAACCATTCAGTGATAAATATATAACTATGGTGTGTTTCTCTCAGCTTCTACCTGCAGGTAATAAAATGTCTCAGGTTACACATGTAACCCTGGTTCCCTGAGAATAGGGAACTTTGGGGAAAGCCTCATAGCGCCCCCTGGGGGACGCAGCACGAGGTCCCTTTCGAAAGGGAACTGTTGTTGCCTTAAATCATTGGTCACTGGCGAATTATCATTTTTACTTTCTTTTCCTGGTATTGCAACATGCCATATTTGTTTAGCATTTGATATTTTGCACTGTTTTCACAGTTATTCATATTTTATTCATCGGTTTCAGTCATGTTATTCGTCCACTCATACACCATATTTATGAACATTAGCAGGACAAAGTAATGGCGGGGAATACAGATACACATCACCACAGATACAAAAAAAAAAACCTTTCATCACGGATTGCAAAAAAAAAAAAAAAAAGTCCAGTTAGCACAGACTCACCGGCCATTTTATTAAGTACACCTGTTCAACTATTTGTTAACACAAATATCTCATCAGCCAATCACATAGCAGCAACTCAATGCATTTATGCATGTAGACGTTGTCAATGACGATTTGCTGAGATACAAACTGAGCATCAGAATGAGGAAGAAAGGTGATTTACCGTAAGTGACTTTGACCGTGACATGGATGTTGGTCCCAGACAAACTGGTCATAGTATTTCAGAAACCGCTGATCTAATCTGGGATTCTCACACACAACCATCTCTAGGTTTACAGAGAATGATCCGAAAAGAGAAAATATCCAGTGAGCGGCCGTTCTGTGGTTGAAAATGCCTTGTTGATGCCAGAGGTCAGAGGAGAATGGCCAGACTGGTTCGTGGTAGGAACGCACAACACGTCAAACCTTGAAGCAGACGGTCTACAGCAGAAGAACACACACCGGTGCCACCCCTGTCAGCTAAGAACAGGAAACTGAGGCTACAATTCGCACGGGCTCACCAAAACTGGACAATAGAGCATTGGAAAAATGTTATCTGGTCTGATGAGTCTCGATTTCTGTTGCGACATTCAGATGGTACGGTCAGAATTTGGATGACATGAAAACATGGATCCATCCTGCTTTGTATCAATGGTTCAGGCTGGTGGTGTAATGGTGTGGGGCATATTTTCTTGGCACACTTTAGGCCCCTTGACCACAGTGTACCCTCCTTCTGATGGCTACTTCCAGCAGGATAACGCGCCATTTCACAAAGCTCAAATCATCTTTTGTGAGTTCACTATACTCAAATAGCCTCCACAGTCACCAGATCTCAATCCAATAGAGCACCTTGGGGATGTGGTGGAATGGGAGATTCACATCATGGATGTGCAGCCAACAAATCTGTAGCAACTGCGTGATGCTATCATGTCATTATAGACCAAAATATCTGAGGAATGTTACCAGCACCTTGTTGGATCTATGCGACAAAGAATTAAGGCAGTTTTGAAGGCAAAAGCACGTCCAACCCGGTACTAGCAAGCTATAAAGTGGCTCAAACTTTTACTTGATTTTAAATGCATGTCATTTTGAGTTGGCGTTTTATTAGCCTTCAATTTTCTGTAAAGAGTATTGCATAAGTGGCTATTATGACAAACAAATGTTAGAAAATGAGATTTAGCCCAGGGCTGTCATTCATCTGTCATTCAACATTGTTTATGATGTTAAATACACCTATTTTCATTTTTCCCCACATCTACTTCATCTCTAAATCCGATACATTAGTGAACAAAGTCTGGGCTTCTGGAGCCGACAGTGTCACGACAAACAGTATCGACGGTGGTCTTCACCTGTTCTCGTAGTCTTTCTTGATGGCCCATGATGGCGGAGGCGTGGTGTGGGTACTTCTGCTTCAGATGTTCCAAAAAGGCCTCTCGTTTTTTGTCCATATCTGAGGGCTGCATGGCCAGGATCTCCCGTGAGCTGCGCGCTCCGCCCACAGTGTGTCTGCGTGGAGCCCCTGCCCGGGCGGATTTGGGTTCGCAGCGGAAACCAGGGCTGTTAGTGGAGACAACCTGCTGTTTACGGGTCAGGTGCTCTGCGTCTTCACTGGAAGTCACCTTTAGATTACCCTTCAGAGGCTCTGGGAGAAAAAAAAGAGATGAAATGTAATGATTAGCGAAATATATGAGAATTGTTTTTTTTTTGTGGACCTTATCTTTACATATGGGTGTTACATAAATATGCATGCACACACACACACACACACACACACACACACACACACACACACACACACACACACACACACACACACACACACACACACACACACACACACACACACACACACACACACACACACACACACACACACACACACACACACACACACACAGGCTAAATAAACTTTTACATATGACAGACAGATGATTCTCAAGGAGTGCTGTCAGGACAGGGCAGGACAGTGTGATTTATTAAATAAAGCTGTCAGGTTGATCATCCCCAAGCTAAAGTTTCCAAAAACCGAAAGAAGCCAACATGTTCTAACAAAGCTATGTGAACAGCATGCTAGCATTAATTGTTTACTATCAAATGTGACACACACCCACAAGTCATTTACAAGTCAAATATCATTTGAAACAGGTAAATGTACTGTTTATATAACACTTTCTTATAAAATTGAATGCTAAAGTAACACAAACACATTCAGTCATGTTTAGTGTTTTTACAGAGTAACGGCCGCTAAAAGAATTGCAGAAGTGCAGAGGAGAAAAGACTGTGTCAGCAAAGCTACTGTTGGGAATGACCTGTCTCTCTGATGTATTGCCTTCTTCTGTGAAACTGGCACATATGTTTGTACCTAACATGGGCAATTTTTTCTTAATAATGAGTACTTACACTGATTTTGAGATATATAGCCCCAAGAGATTCATTGTTTTCTCTATAGGTGAGAAACAGTCACTCTCCAAAGTACTCCTGTTGTCAAGTCAAGTCACTTTCATTTAGCGCTTTTAACAATATATATTGTTTCAAAGCAGCTTTACAGTGATACTAGGAAATTAAAGTAACAGAGATTGTTTTGGCTTTACAGTAGCTCTAGAATAAAGTTAATGTCCAGCTAAAGTTAGTTTTGATTGATTCACTTCCGTTGCAAAGATCATTAGTTATTAACTTAGGGGCCGCTAACATGACCCCGTTCTAACAGAAAACTCTTAACGTGCTCCGGCCCGCTCATTCGCACAACAACAGTGCCAGGTGGCTCGAGAACGCAAATCTTGAAATAGGTTGTGTTGTCTAAAAAAGCCCATCAAAAGTTGAATAAATATATATAATTGTCAAGTCAACTCAGCTTTGCCTTTGTTTATATAGTGCTTTATACAATACAGATTTACATTGATAATTTGGAAAATAATGATCGATGATGCAAACAGAATTAAATTCTGCTTAAAGCAGCTCAAAAAAAAGTCTGCCATTATTCACCCTGAAGTCAGATCAGTGTTGATTCAGTTCAGTTCAATAACGGTGTAAAGTTAATCAAATATGAAATGAGTTCAGTTCAGATAAGAAAATAGTGTCGTTATTCACTTCAAATCACAATATTGATTCAGTTCAGTTCAATAAAAAATTAGTTAATTGTGAAAAAAAAATCATATCAACTATAAAGCAGCTCTGCTGAAAAAAGGTGGTGTCATCATCCAGCTCAATCCAGTTCAAGTTTTGTTCTCATCCAATAGTGTCAATGCAGTCAAATCATTAATATTACTGAATATTAAGTGTAAGAGTGTAAGGCTGAGAAGTCCTGAAGCCCATCCTCCTCCCCCGTACCCCTAGTGTCATAGGATAGCAATCTATCAAGTCTATTTATAACTGTTAAGCCACACACACACACACACACACACACACACACACACACACACACACACACACACACACACACACACACACACACACACACACACACACACACACACACTCTAAAAGTAAGTCAACAAGAAAATCAAGAAATCCTGTTTCATACAGCAAACATTCAACCCTGTTATTGCAACCTTGCTTTTATCACGTCTAGATTAGTGTCACGCAGCCCTTACCTTCCCCAGGCAAGTCTTTCCTATTCTCTTCTCCAAGTTCTGCCATGCTCTCCAATACAATGACCCTATAGACACTGCATTTGAGAGTCTGTCTGTAGAGAACAGCTGTTGGCCAGATTCCACAGCCTTTCACATGAGTGAAAGACGCTTTAGCAGTTTACTTTAATGGAGTCGGGATTACTCTCAGCACTCGTGATCAACTCTAGAAACTTGTCAATTGAAAACAGCCCGCTGCATTGCTGAGTGTGTGGGAGTGTGTGTGTGTGTGTGTGTGTGTGTATGTCCTCATTCCCAGACCTAAAAAGGTGACGGTGACGTTAACGTTCCCATGTAAAGCTTAGCAAGGGGCCCTCGCCAACAGGTGCTAGATCCTTACTTCCTCTCTCCTTCTCTCAATTGCATTTTTATTATAATTTACTTTCTATATGTTAACCTATTTGTCTATATTTTCTATATACTGACACTTTTTAATAAGGTAAGAAAACAAGACAATCTTTTGTTGTTTTTCAACAAGATGTCAGTGAAAGGAAGCCCTTTAGAAAATGGTGTCAGGAAGTTAAACTAAATTTTCTATGACGTCTTAGGCGTTTCTTTTTTTATTGTGTTCCAGGTTTGCAATTTGTGCAACCCTGTTACCAAAATGTGATCAGCTGAATATGGTTTAAAACCAATATTTGCATGACTGTGTCATTTTTTAGAAATAGACAGAAAGAAGAGTCCAGAAAAAAACATACAATTAAATCAAATATTTTTAATTCACATGGGTTACAAGTAACAGGGTCACATTTTGAGCCTAAATTTAGTTATTGATCAGTACAAAATAACGTGCCATCAAATGCTCTTTACTGGTTATTGAAATACTTTAATTTAGAAAATATTTCTTATAAATCACAGGGAAAAAAATGGTCTTAAATTTTTCCAAAAATAAATTTGGCAACAGGGTTGAAAAGTTACAGATTAGGCTGCTCCACGGCAAGTATTATTCAATGAAGGGTATTTTAAAACGTTTAATACATCTTCTATAAACCTATTCAAGCCTGTCATTTTATCAAAAAGACATAAGAATATTTGTGTCTCTATGTGAACACATACAGTGAGTAATTCATAATAGTTCAGTCAGCTCAGACAGACAGACTGATAATGCATAACACACGGAAAGGAAAGAAACTCTTGTACGCTCTTGTACGTCTTTTATTGTTGCAATTTGTGCAGCCCTGTTACCAAAATGTGATCAGCTGAATATGGTTTAAAACCAAGATTTGCATGACTGTGTCATTTTTAGAAATAGACAGAAAAAAAGTCCAGAAAAAAACATACAATTAAATAAAATATTTTTAATTCACAGGGTGTAACAGGGTCACATTTTGAGCCTAAATTTTGTTATTGATCATCAGTACAAAATAATGTGCCATCAAATGCTCTTTACTGGTAATTGGAATACTTTAATTTATAAAATATTTCTTATAAATCACAGGGAAAAAATGGTTTTAAATTTTTACAAAAATTAATTTGGCAACAGGGTTGAAAAGTTACAGATTACAGATTTTTCATTTGCTTAAAAACTTCTACTTTTCATGCTATGATAATTGTATTATATGTAACAGTTTATCTAACATCTGTATTATTATTTTTTCTAAAGAAAACTTTTTTTGTGCCCTTATTGGTTTAAAAGTGCAACAGTTGCGCTCTTGTTCCCCATTCGTGGTGTTTCCTGTTGCTGGCTATAAAAGTCAAATACTACTGTTTTGAAGAGCATTTCTTTCCTGACACAGTGTGTCTAATGTGAAGTGATTGGTGTCACGTTTATCATGGACTTTCTGTTTTCTTCATCTTCATTAGTTCAGTTCTGTCACCTGTGTTTAGTTAATTAGTCATTGTTCATCATCATCACCTGTCGTCACTCGTTATCATCTGTGTATTTAAGTTCCTGTCTTTCACCTTTCAGTGGTCGGTCAATGTTTGGTTATGTTACTGTGTGTGAGTGTTACCCTTCAGCCTGTACCAGCTTTTTGTAAGTTTATTCTAGTAAAAGTTTGTTTTGGAGTATTGTACCCGTCTGCCTGTCTTCATCCGCACCATACCCGTGACAGATTGACCGACCAAGACAGTATGGATCTTCCAGCCGTCCAGATCCTTCTCCTTTCCCAGGAGGATCAGTCTCTCGAGGCCCACACACAGAGGTATTTGGACTTGGTACCTTTGGTACATTACGATGATATCAGCCTCTGTATGTTCTTCCGGGCAGGCCTCAACGCTGAGGCCAAAGCACGCCTGCCCGGAGATGGGCCTCGGGAGAACTTTGCTGCCTATGTGGAGTGGGTATTATGGAATAACGGATCATCCTTCACCGTCGATGATGCCACCAGCCCCACTCCAACTCCAGAGCTTCCTGCACCGCTGGTCCCGTCCAGCCCAGAGCTTCCTGCACCGCTGGTCCCGTCCAGCCCAGAGCTTCCTGCACCGCTGGTCCCGTCCAGCCCAGAGCTTCCTGCACCGCTGGTCCCGTCCAGCCCAGAGCTTCCTGCACCGCTGGTCCCGTCCAGCCCAGAGCTTCCTGCACCGCTGGTCCCGTCCAGCCCAGAGCTTCCTGCACCGCTGGTCCCGTCCAGCCCAGAGCTTCCTGCACCGCTGGTCCCGTCCAGCCCAGAGCTTCCTGCACCGCTGGTCCCGTCCAGCCCAGAGCTTCCTGCACCGCTGGTCCCGTCCAGCCCAGAGCTTCCTGCACCGCTGGTCCCGTCCAGCCCAGAGCTTCCTGCACCGCTGGTCCCGTCCAGCCCAGAGCTTCCTGCACCGCTGGTCCCGTCCAGCCCAGAGCTTCCTGCACCGCTGGTCCCGTCCAGCCCAGAGCTTCCTGCACCGCTGGTCCCGTCCAGCCCAGAGCTTCCTGCACCGCTGGTCCCGTCCAGCCCAGAGCTTCCTGCACCGCTGGTCCCGTCCAGCCCAGAGCTTCCTGCACCGCTGGTCCCGTCCAGCCCAGAGCTTCCTGCACCGCTGGTCCCGTCCAGCCCAGAGCTTCCTGCACCGCTCGTCCCGTCCAGCCCAGAGCTTCCTGCACCGCTGGTCCCGTCCAGCCCAGAGCTTCCTGCACCGCTGGTCCCGTCCAGCCCAGAGCTTCCTGCACCGCTGGTCCCGTCCAGCCCAGAGCTTCCTGCACCGCTGGTCCCGTCCAGCCCAGAGCTTCCTGCACCGCTGGTCCCGTCCAGCCCAGAGCTTCCTGCACCGCTGGTCCCGTCCAGCCCAGAGCTTCCTGCACCGCTGGTCCCGTCCAGCCCAGAGCTTCCTGCACCGCTGGTCCCGTCCAGCCCAGAGCTTCCTGCACCGCTGGTCCCGTCCAGCCCAGAGCTTCCTGCACCGCTGGTCCCGTCCAGCCCAGAGCCTTCGCCGCTGGTCCCGTCCAGCCCAGTGCCTTCGCCGCTGGTCCCGTCCAGCCCAGGACCGCCTTCGCCGCTGGCCCCGGTCAGCTCAGAGCCCTCTTCGCCGCTGGTCCAGTCCAGTGCTGACCTCCCCAAGAAAATTTTGGGGGGGGGCAATAAGTCCTCTGAGGGGATCGTGGAGGCCCTTCCGACACGGTTCCCATGGCCGCCCGAAGGGTCCTCACCGCCATGGCCGCCCGAAGGGTCCTCGCCGCCATGGCCGCCCGAAGGGTCCTCGCCGCCATGGCCGCCCGAAGGGTCCTCGCCGCCATGGCCGACCAAAGGGTCCTCGCCGCCATGGCCGCCCGAAGGGTCCTCGCCGCCATGGCCGTCCGAAGGGTCCACACCGCCATGGCCGCCCGAAGGGTCCACACCGCCATGGCCGCCCGAAGGGTCCACACCGCCATGGCCGCCCGAAGGGTCCACACCGCCATGGCCGCCCGAAGGGTCCACACCGCCTTGGCCGCCTGCACGTCCTGCTCCGCCCTGGCCGCCTGCACGTCCTGCTCCGCCCTGGCCGCCTGCACGTCCTGCTCCGCCCTGGCCGCCTGCACGTCCTGCTCCGCCCTGGAGGCTTCCTGCTCCAGATCGGCCACCCCTTCATCAGCCTCCAGGGCGCCCACCCCCCCACCCCTTTGTTGTTCTACGGCGCGAGGTCGCGCCTTGTTGAAGGGGGGCGTTATGTCACGTTTATCATGGACTTTCTGTTTTCTTCATCTTCATTAGTTCAGTTCTGTCACCTGTGTTTAGTTAATTAGTCATTGTTCATCATCATCACCTGTCGTCACTCGTTATCATCTGTGTATTTAAGTTCCTGTCTTTCACCTTTCAGTGGTCGGTCAATGTTTGGTTATGTTACTGTGTGTGAGTGTTACCCTTCAGCCTGTACCAGCTTTTTGTAAGTTTATTCTAGTAAAAGTTTGTTTTGGAGTATTGTACCCGTCTGCCTGTCTTCATCCGCACCATACCCGTGACAATTGGGAGAACTGTAATCCTCCAACAGCTGAATGGGGGCGGCTGCTCCACGGCAAGTAGATTATTCAATGAAGGGTATTTTAAAACGTTTCATATATCTTCTACAATCCTATTCAAGCCTGTCATTTTATCAAAAAGACATAAGAATATTTGTGTCTCTGTGTGAACACATACAGTGAGTAATTCATAATAGTTCAGTCAGCTCAGACAGACAGAAAGCTAATGCATAACACATGGAAAGGAAAGAAACTCTTGTACGTTCTTGTACATCTTTTATTGTTGTTTTTTGCTAAATATTCCTTATGTCAGGGTAGACCGATTTTCGTTGACATAATGTGTAATTAAAAAGACTTGGAGCTGTTTCCCCAGGTTATGTGTCAACCATGTTAGCATCATATTTTTCTCTTTATAAAGAAATTAACTTTTCCAATACTTTTCTTTAAAGGTGAACTCTGACAAGTTAAAGTGTATAGCCTATATTTGGAGGAGGGACACTATAGATTCTAGAGAGCATTTGATTGGACAGAACATGATGAGAAGCGTGATGTCATCAAAATCATTGATCCATATTGGCAGAAGTGCAGAGACTGTAAGTTTCGAATGCTTATATCTTCAAAATGCGAATTTAGTCATTGTTTTGGAGCTCACTAGCTTATAGATAACAGTAACATATTAATACTAAAAGCTAAAAACTTCAAATTTGATTTCATTGTGACTTTAAACTGTGAAACCGTATATCTTTCTAAATATACTGCAGTATAATTATATCTCACAATATATTAAAATAAACTAAATGATAAAGTTGAGTTTTGTTTTAAGGCCATTTATGTTTTTACATGTTACTACTTGCTAGCATGTTTGAGAATCTTGCTAGGCATTGTTAGCATGTAGTGTTGATAGCATGCTATCGCATGTTACTAACATGTTACTGGGTGTAAAATGACTTTACATTTAAAACGTTTGACAGTTGGAGTCCCATTTTGAGCAAGGGGAATTTTGGCCAATTAGAAAAGAAATATCAACATGAGTCAGACCAGTGTATGCCAGATTTGGTGGATTTAGCTCAAAAGCTTAAGGAAGAAGAAAACACAACATATATATTCAGCTTGAGATGCTACAATGCAATTTATTAACACTTAATCATAAATAACGTATTCTAAATAGGTACCCGTTCCATAGAATATCTCAGTGCAGGACGTAAACCAAACACTTCTAGTCATACTTCCATTTCAAAAGCCAAAGCCAACCCATTAAATCTATTAAAATTGTCCAGCTATTACATGCGCAAATACCCACCAACTGATCAAACCAGCCATAATAAATCCGTAGAGCCAGCCATAATCAACATTAGCACCTCTCATGCCAAAGCACCAGTGACCTTCTGCAATATGTTGATTAAGCTCTTCCTAATCACACATATTCCCACTGCTTACTTTCCCTGAACCACAAGCCAAAACAGCACAATTCTCATCTCCCAAACCACACAGTACTTCTCTTCCGATAAAAAAAAAACTCACATTGAACAATGCTGAGGAAATTTAACCACATCCCTCTCTCTTTCCCCTGTAAAAACACTCTTTATTTCTCTTCCAGTCTTCTTCTTCACCTCCCGTAACTTGCAATTCCTGGTCACAGGACACAGTGGCCTGACATTCGGCTGTAACCCGAACAGGGCATGCGTCTTAAGTTAGGAGATGTGTGTGTATCCTGGTGCGTTTGGGGTCAGTGGTGTAGGGTTGTGCTCAGTAATGGATTTATGGAGGAATGTGTATCTGTGCTCCCACTCATGAACTTTCATCTCCTCTCTCTAAAAACAATGTACATCTCTCTCCATCCACTATCTCTCTTTCTGGCTGGACAGTGCTCTTTTGTGTGGCTGGGGATATTGCATTACTGCAGACAGTTACTGACTAAGGGACGATAGTGTCATTTAATAAGATAAATGAATCTTACACACAATTTTACAAAACACACACACACACACACAAAGCGAAATTCACATAATACGATCATCCTACTATTAATTTGTGTTCAAAAAGTATGTTTAATAAGGTAAAACCAAGCTAATGTTGACTTGTTAAAATGTGAAATTGTAATTTTTTTATTAAAACTTATTGTTTAAGTGTAAACACTGTGACTGTCATCAAAACATTTGTTTGAGTATCCAAACCAACACAACTTAGCTACACTGCATCAACCAATGGCATTAGTTTGGGGCGGGGCTATCATGTTGACTGACCAATGGAAGACATGAGAGGTGATGAGGAAACGTTTGGAAACAATCGTTATTTTTGCAATTCCAATTCCATTTGGTGGTGCTAATCACACACACACACACACACACACACACACACACACACACACACACACACACACACACACACACACACACACACACACACACACACACACACACACACACACACACACACACACACACACGCACACACACACACACACACACACACACACACACACACTACACTCTCTCTCTCTTTACATATTATTTACTTTCTAATTAAGATCCTCAAAAACCCTGAGGCTTTCCGGGTGATGGATTTCAACTGTCGATCACTGTCAAAATTTTAGGATGAGTGTCAGGTGTAGGGTGGCAAGAAGTACTGCTCATCTTCAGCTTCTTCTTTCACTTGAATAATTGACTTAAATCGGATAATAAAAGCATAAAAACATACGATAATGTGATACGGGTGTGCCTCTTCTGTGTGCCTGATCACAATGGCAGCATGTTCAGGTAATGAGACTGATAAACCCTTAAGACAATACAAAGAATTCACTGAGCCTCCAGGCGGAATCTGTTTTTATCTCCTTCATCAATTTGTAATCCAGATTAAATCTGACTCGCTCTGTTCAAGCAAGTTCTCATAGATGATCTCGTTCCCTCAGCCAGCAGCAAGCCCAAGGCAGGAGACACTGACTAATTCCTTGGGAAATCAACAGAACATTTTCAATTTTCACATATATATATACTAATACATACACATTTACTCTAATACACGTACATATACATTCATACACACACATACAGGCATACCACATACATACATCCGATTAAAGTAGAGCTAGACTGATATATTAGCTATTATTTTTCAATTCCCTTTATTATATCTAACTATTTCAAAATAATCTGCCAATAAATTAATAACTAGTTAATTAGAATAAAAAATATTTTTTTGTTATTTTTGAATAACTATTACATTCAGCAATTTTGGATTTTTTGCGTTCTTTATATTGTATGTTGGGATTATAACCAGTCGACCACTAGAGCAAAGTGTGCAGTAAAAGAGAGCAGATGTTTTTCCTGCTGAAAGTTTACGATCTGCAGAACTTTTCACATACACACACATTTATAGGCGTCTGTAAAACAGGTGTGGAGTAAAGAAAGTGTGTTAGTGCTTTAGTTCCTGCATGTGTGCAGGCGAGAGTCCTGGTTTATTTAAAAGAGCTTTCTACTGTAAATAAAGAAGTTTGTGATGCTGTGATGGTGAAAAGTGTGCCTCTCTCACAGGAAGAGTTCAGCTTTCAGCCTCCAGTGTCTGTTTACAGTGGAAGTGCTCTTCTGATCTGCCAGCAGAAGAGTAGAACCGGATAACAGTGTCAGAGTTCAGTCAGAGTTATCAGATTATGGTCTTATTCATCCACTTTACTGCAGTGCCCTTATTTGTATAAGCCTAAAAATCCTAACTCTAAAAAGGGTACAAGAGATAAAAATGTCACCAAGAACATCTACCACTCAAAAGTTGTCTATCTATCTATCTATCTATCTATCTATCTATCTATCTATCTATCTATCTATCTATCTATCTATCTATCTATCTATCTATCTATCTATCTATCTATCTATCTATCTATCTATCTATCTATCTATCTATCTATCTATCTATCTATCTATCTATCTATCTATCTATCTCCCTTTGTCTGTCATAATTCAGTGTTGTGTGGGACGAGGGAACTCTATTACAAAGTGATGCACACTAATTAAGTTTCTTGATACTGAGAAATGGCAGTGTATTCTGAATAGTTTTTGTTCTAAATTATGGTACACGGTTTAATGTATTGTGTAGTTTTAGGGTTTTGTTTCCACATGTGCATTACATGACAGTTTGAGTGTGTGAGTTACTGCGCAGTTGGCCACGACTGACCCTTTCCCTTAATAAAGTGAATAAAGGAGCTCTCGGCTGTGTGTTTGTCTCCGTGTCAACGGTCGCCCTGCCAACAGAGGGGCTTGCGGCACCATGAGGAGATGAGATGAGGGAAATACACACGCGCACACACACACACACACACACACACACACACACACACACACACACACACACACACACACACACACACACACACACACACACACACTGCTGTGAGAATTGCATCTTGATTATATTTGGCAGAATGAACTCATGGATCATTCCTCGCACAGCTGGAGAAGAGACATCCCAAGGAGTGTGTGTGTGTGTGTGTGTGTGTGTGTGTGTGTGTGTGTGTGTGTGTGTGAGTGTGTGTGTGTGTGTTAGAGAGATACAGACAGAAAAAGAGAAGACAGGAAGAATAAAGAAGATAAAGTAGGAAGTGCTACATCATAGGCATACTGTAGAAAGCAACCAGAGTCATTCTGTCTATCTATCAGTTGAGATTTAACAGGAGTCTGTCCTGGCAGGGATACAGCTGTCTGTCTGACCAGAGATATAGACAATAATGTACGGAATTCAGTCTAGTGAACACAGGCACACACATCAGTCTTATCACAGTTTTTTTTTTTTTTTTTTTTTTGTTCATGGGCTTTGCCAAATTACAATTTATGTTTTAATAAAACAGCGATGAAACGGCTTTATTAAAATGTGATTAGAATCCTTTCGCTGCTATAAAGCTAGATAAGCAGCTTCAAATGTCAGTGCTCTTATTCAGACATGACTGCACCTCACCGTCTCACGCTCTTCATTAAACTGGTACCGTCCCGCATGGTCACATCTCGATGTTTAGGTAAATGCTGTGGGCCTCAGAAGCTTCTTTATTCAAACTGTACACTTTTACTATAGAATAATGTGCAGTATGCAATTTGTGGTCATTTGAACATGATACCAAACAATAATAAATAATTATAATGGTAAAAGGAATGGAATTTTAAAATAATGACGATGATTATAATTTAATTGTTCAGTGTTATTTGTTGGTTGACTGAATGCATAAATAGAATATCCTCAATTATTAATTATTATTATTAATGCATATTCTTCAGATGGGAAAAATAACACAATTTTACAAGTACATTAAAATACATTAAAAAAGAGCAGTGAACATTCTTTATAACATTTGCTTCGTGAAGATAGAAAGTCACGGAGGTCATAAGTCATGGGGTGAGTAAGCGATGACCAATTTGGCCCATAGCACTACACCCGCTGTCACACCTTCATCACACCCCTGGCTCTAAAGTGACCTTTAAAGTATGTGCTGGATAAACAGAAAGAACAAAGTATAAGGGAAGAAGTCTGCAGAATCTGAGAGCTATCGCAACATGACACAAAAATGGTCCAGGGGTAAAACAACGGGGACAGACTCATGTGCTTTAAAAGTGTATATAGTGTAGAAACACGCATAAACCCACAAATCCCACATCATTATTCATCTCAAAAATCAAGTTTTTAGTGTGTCATTAACATCAGGCCAAATGAAAACATCTCAAAGTCTCCCTCTCATTTCCTCAATGTGTACACAAAGTCTTTCCAGCTTCGATTCCTGCAGATTACAGAAACTGTTTCCCACACAGAGCAGCATTACAGATCCCAACACACTGATTTCATCCAAGACAGTGGTCAGAAACCCTTAAAAACACTCCAAGAGAGAACATACCAGCTTTTAACAGTCGTGACTAATGACTGAGGGAAACGAAATCAGAGAGAAAGTGAGCATGGCTTTATGTGACCACGGAAACACATACCTATATAGTCTTTTTTTAAATGGATGACACAGTTCACATACTCAATATACACCTGACAAACTTTCGATTTAAAAAAATGCATTGTTTCTTGAAAACTGATATTTAAAGTAATGCCACTGACCATTTTCTTAAAGGGACAGTTCACCCAAAAATTTGAATTGTCATCATTTATGTTCAACAGAAGTAAGAAACTCATACAGGTTTGGAACAACTTGAGGGTGAGTAAATGATGACAAAATGTTCCTTTTTTTGGGCGAACTATCCCTTTAAGTGTTTAAATACTTTTTGAGGCAACTGCACTTCTACATTGTCAATTATCTTGTTACAACTCTGGCGCCCTCAAGTGTTTATAAGGTTTACAACAAGCACATGCATCTGGCAAAGCGATTTCTTTAGATGTCACATCAAAATGTCTTCCAGCTTTGCACAGACACTCATAAACTAGGATTATATCATAAATGGTTGAATAACACAATTGATGAGCTGTTTAAAAACTTTGATGTGTCTATTCCACAGTATTATGCAGAGAAAAAATGAACTTATAATGGCAGAATTAGATTTATGTTCCGGCCAGAGGCAGATCAGGCTGGGAAAAACTGGTTTAGGGGACAAAATATCGCATTACAGAAAAAGGAAGGGAAAGATACAAAATGGGAGGTAAGCAGTGAGGTTAGAAAGATGGGATGCAAGAAGGATGGAGGGCAAAGATACAAAACACTAATTTCTCTAATGGATGAAGGCTGCAGCAAATGATCTGATTCGCTGTCTATGACATCACCCCTGCTAGGCCGCCTCCCAGTTGAACGATGTCATCAGCACTGAGGCATGTCAGTGCTGTAATGCAGCAGGACCCCGGCTACACACTCATATACAAGAGCACAGGGCTAAAAGACAGCGTCTGTGTGACACAAAAACATTTGAGGCCAGTCAAAGCTTGACGCATGAAGTCAAATTAGTGTTCGAGAATGATCAAGCGCTACAGGCTCAAGATCACTGTCCCCAATCCAGATTCCTGTCCTTTTTAACCCTGATCCAGTTCCTCACTATCCAGATTAAGTGTCCCGAAAGTCACAGCACTAGAGCAGACGCACATCATCCCTTAATGCCCATGTGATGCAAATCTGATTAACGCAAATGTCAACATCATCACAAGATTAGGAGTTATAAAACACACATTTACTACATCACAAAGCATCATTTTGTTTATGACATCAAACAGCATCTTCTCAGAATAGAGATCAATCCATACTTAACACAGAGATGCTTTGAATGGTCGCTGCCACTCAAAACACCATAAACATATCATTAATATAATTTAAAATAGTAAATAAAATTAGCAATATATTCATACAAACAGACTGAAAGTGAATCTTTCATCACTGATAATGCTCTCCGGTTGAATTTGAGAAGCAGCAGTTTGATTCGTGAATGAATCGTTCACAAGGACAGTTTTGTTAACTGGATCTACCATTTCCTTGAAAAGGTCAAACTCAAAATAACTATTTTTTTATATATATATAATGGGCATCATTACAGTAAATAGGAAGATTATCAGAGAATTACTAATGACTATGTTATGACAGTTATTTAACTATTTTCTATTTTAAGCTGATTTTTCAGCAGCCATTACTCCAGTCTTCAGTGTCACATGATCTTTCAGAAATCATTTTAATATAATTTTTTTATAGTCTTTCTTAAAGGGTTAGTTCACCCAAAAATGAAAATAATGTCATTAATGACTCACCCTCATGTCGTTCTAAGCCCGTAAGACCTCCGTTCATCTTCGGAACACAGATTAAGATATTTTAGATGTAGTCCGAGAGATTTCTGTCCCTCCATTGAAGCTGTATATACAGTATACTGTCCATGTCCATAAAGGTAATTAAAACATCATCAAAGTAGTCCATGTGACATCAGTGGGTTAGTTAGAAGTTTTTGAAGCATCGAAAATACTTTTTGGTCCAAAAATAACACAAAATAAGACTTTATTCAGCATTGTATTCTCTCCCGGGTCTGTTGTCAATCTGCGTTCAGGACTCCGCAGTGACGCTGCTGACGTAAGACGCTGATGACGTGTTATCTGGTGCGCCCGAGCTTCGTTTACAGTCTGAGGGAGACGCACGCTATATTCAAGCTATTCTACATTGTTTGCGTGGATATCATTTTTTTAATGGTGCGTAAATGTGCATGTCGCGGATGAGACACTTTTACAGCGTGCGTTTCCCTCAGTCTATAAACGAAGCTCGGGCGCACCAGATAACACGTCATCAGCGTCTTACGCCATCAGCGTCACTGTGAAGGATTGACAACAGACCCGGGAGAGAATACAATGCTGAATAAAGTCTTATTTTGTGTTATTTTTGGACCAAAAAGTATTTTCGATGCTTCAAAAACTTCTAACTAACCCACTGATGTCACATGGACTACTTTGATGACGTTTATATTACCTTTATGGACATGGACAGTATACTGTATATACAGCTTCAATGGAGGGACAGAAAGCTCTCGGACTAAATCTAAAATATCTTAAACTGTGTTCCGAAGATGAACGGAGGTCTTACGGGCTTAGAACGACATGAGGGTGAGTCATTAATGACATTATTTTCATTTTTGGGTGAACTAACCCTTTAACATTGTAAATGCCTTTTCGATTTAATGCATTCTAGCTGAATAAAAGTATTCATTTCTTTAAAAAAAAATATACTGATCCCAAACAAACATCTGAATGAATTGGGTGGGAAAAATTACTTGCAGGGCTTGTTTTTGTATATGTGTCTGTGTTCATGGGGTGCGTGCTCCCAAAATCATCTGCGCCATTGGGTGTGTGTAATGAATGCCATATGCCTGATGTCACTTAATGAAGAACCACACCAGTCCAGCTAAGGAGAACAGATTGAGTCTAAAGTCTGTATAGTCAAAACTCACACAATCACAATTTCCCACAATACATCTAAACAAAGCAACCCTGTTTCTATCAATCATTTTAAAAGAATAGATTTCATTATTGTATTACATGAGTGGTTTGTGCACTTTGACAAGGTCACATTGGCTGTTATTGGAAAACATGTGACCGTTCGTTGTTGGCCACTGTTGAATGCTAAGTTCGGAAGAGGAAGACGGGCGGTAAACTTTCATTTGTGGAAAGGGGACGGCTGGTGGAGTGCAGGAAAAACATCTGAGGAACAGGCAGTGGTCGGGGTGGAGGACTCACTATGTGTCCCGTCGCTACTTCTATTGTTTACATTTTCCTGAGGCTTTCCCTCTTCCTTCAATTCAAAGCACATTGAGAATATTGCATGACCCGTAGACAGAGATGTCGGAAGACCCGTGGACTCACCCAAACCCTGGAGCAAATCTCCAATTGAGCGAAAGTCAAAAGTGACATTTCCAGAAGAGATTTGAAGGCTGAAAGGTTTTTGTGTTCATGTGTTTCTCTATTTACTGCAACAAAACAAACACTGCAAGCACACTTCTTCTCTTTCAAAGCATCTGTTGTGCTCCTGCTGATCTGCACCATTGTGAATCTATAAAGCGTTTGCTTCCATCCATTTTAAACTACCGATGAAGAATAACAGACAGAAAGGAGGAGAGGAGAAGATGCATTTCCACTCGACGCATGCGGCAGCTGCCAGGAAAAGCTCTCAGCGTGCGAAATGACAAGTGCAGCGTGTGTAAAAGAATGGGGTGGACAAGAGAGAGGTGTGGGAAAGATGTTCTGCCGTATACTGAAACTTTTTTCCCATCATCCCCCCCTGTCAGAGTCAAATCACAACACATTATTAAACTCTACCTGAAAATCTGAAGAACAACAGATGGAAAAGGGAATGGTTTCCTTAGTTCCTTTGTCGTATATTGTTTGTTAATGTGATTGTGTAGTTGTTACTGTAATTCCATTGCGTGTTTACATTGCTTATTAAAAGAGAGTTTCGTTTGACTCCTCAACTTCATGCACTTCCTTGGAACAACCACACAACGTTACAGTTATATCCAGCGTTCTCTAAACTAAAGGTTACAATTACAAATGAATAAGTTCTTAACGCATGGAACAACAGAAGAAACATTTTGGGTTCCACAAAGAAGAAATAATGCTGCAAAGAATAATTGTAGAAGCTTTATTTTTAAAGGCCCCCTGAAAATCTAAGTTTTTAAGCTTTTAGTACGAATATGTTAGCCTTAAGGTTATGAATAAGCTGGTGTGTTCCAATTCCAAAACAATGACAAAATTCGCATTTAGGAGATATAAGCATTCAAACGTACAACTTCCGCTTCAGATTCTCATCACATCTTCTGTCCAATCAAATGCTCGAATCTAAAGCGTCCGGCCCCCTATGTACATACTATTTATAAAATAAATATTACACAAATTACCAATTAGTAAATATGATTTTTCTGGTATTAAAATTATATTCTTTTTTAAAGTTATATATTAAAACATCTTGCATATATCAATATTAAAATTCCATGCTATTTTTAACAATATGCCAAAATAAATGAGCATGAATAATTAAATATTTAACATTCCCCAATATTTATGTACAAAATGGATATACATTAGACCATACATGAAAATACTAAGAACAAATATTTACAAAAATAAAATTGGTCTAACGGACCAATATATCATGCATCCCTACATTTTCTTGGTCTGGCCATAACTCAAGTCTGTTATTTTCCACAGGAGGAGGTTTAGTCACTGCATAAACAAACCCAAAGTGGCTTTCTTTAGTCCACTTCATCTAGCAAGACTCACTTATCAGAACATATCAGAGGCTCTGGCACCAAAAGAGAGACCAGAGTTCATGATGATAATAAAGATGTTACTTTAAAGTGAATTTGGATTCCTTCTCTGCAGCGTCTCACAGTGATGTTACTGGCCAGATGCATTAATCTATCCATGCATGTCGAGCTTCACCTAGTTCATTCAACTGCCTGCAAACATATTTACGGCCCAGACACATTCCAGTCGCATGAAAACGAATAATCGTGTAACCACAGCCAAATAGGCCTTATGGAAAATCGCATCCTTCCTAGCAGCCAGTAAGCTTTTTCCAGTGAAATTGCCCTCAATGCAGACATACAAAATTCATCTGTTGAATTAAGACCAATCCGTGCAGTGCAATTTTGTACATTCGTGCTAACAGCTGATAAAGCGGAGAAAGATAAGGCGTCATTAGCATATGGTTAGAGCAGATAAATGAGGGAAAAAAGAAAGAGAGACAGAGACAAAGTGAGATGACAAAACCGTGAAAAAAGGTCCGGACTTTTAGAGGGATTTCATCCTTTTTTATTAAGATTAGCCAAGTTTAATACCCAAAGACTCACTAAAGACCAAACATAATTAACCACTCAACATTTACTCTCTCTTTATCTTTCTCTCTCTCTCTCTCTCTCTCTCTCTCTCTCTCTCTCTCTCTCTCACACACACACACACACACACACACACACACACACACACACACACACACGCTTATGTCCAGCTGGGATGAAAAGCACATGGCTGATGAATCTGTAATTATAAGATGAAAGTGGGGACACTCTTAGGGATTATATGAATGTTCCATAAACCCTCAGAAATTATGGAAAAACTGACTTTTTTTCTCATTCAGTGTTTCCTTAGAGGAGACAGGGAATGATTTCAAGAACTTTTTGCTGGTATTTATAGGTGTTTAATATAATATGATATAATATAATATTCAAAATGTTGGGGTCAGTAAGGTTTGTTTTAAAGAAATTAACACTTTTATTCAGCAATGATGCATTAAATTAAAAGTCACAGTAAAGAAATTTATAATGTTACAAAAGGATTTTTACAGCAAGCAAATGCTGTTCTTTCTGTTCATCAAATAATCTTGAAAAAATGCATCACGCATCAACTGCTGTCAACATTGTTGATATGAAGAAATAATAAGAAAGGTTTCTTGAGCACCAAATCAGATTTCTGAAAGATCATGTGTCACCGAAGACTAGAGTAATTGCTACTAAAAATCCAGCTTTGCCATCACAGGTATAAAGTAAATTTTTACAATATATTAAAATAGAAAACAGTCATTTTAAATTGTAATAATATTTCACAATATACATTTTTTACTCTTTTTTCTCTCTCAAATAAACGCAGCCTCTTTTTTGAGCATACGCGACTTATTTCAAAAACATTGGTTGCTACCAAAATGTTCTACCATTATGCCTTTTTTATGGATGCTGCTATGCGGTTGCTAGGGTGTTCTGAGTGGTTGCTAGGTGGTTGCTTACTCAAAAGAGTCAAAAGAGCTCATCCATGATATACTAGCCTATAGATATACCATGGATGACTCCTTCAATGTGTACATCTATGGGATATTTCCACAAATCCATCATTTGCTAGGCCAAACTCCTGTCCAATCACATAAAAGTAATAGCACACCTCTAACTCAGCAAGACGCATGTTTTGAGGCATCATTCATATCCGTAGCAAAACGGTGCAGGGTGAGTTATGCACCAAAGTTTTTGTCAAATCTGTCTTGGGCTGCAGTGATACAGTATGAGCCTCAGTGAAATATCCACTGCCTCTCTTTCAAGCTTGGTGCCATTTGTAGGTGATCTGCTCTTGATTGCCTCAGTGGTTCCCATGGCAATGGGGTGTCTGTGGGTTACAGGCTAATCTGAGGAAAATAGTATGGGCTTCCTCATGCATTACTACCCCGCGGGGATGTGATCGGTGCGGAGAGGAGGGCACATGGCTGGTTTCATATAGGTCTCAGAAGACTGTGGTTTGATGCATTTTAAAGAAAACGCTGACTGTATATTTCAATGTGTTAAGTCAGTGGTTTTCAAACTTTTTAATGCTTCGTATTATAAAGTCAACTTGTTTCCTAAATTGAAAAAAATGAGGTTATTAATTTGTCATTGTACTAAAGCCAAAATTAATTAGTATTACAATACATTGAATAGAAACTCAAATGTATTTGTATAGCATTTGTCAGCATAACTTTATTAATAAAGCAACTACAGAAAATGGTGCCAAGCTAAAAACACTTTACTGCAGATGCCTCAGCAACATATCCCAGGACACATTTTGAAAACTACTGTGTTTATTCAGCTATGACTAATCATTGCTTAAGATCATTGATAATGTGTTGCTTATTATTTGGCTCTCTGGAATACTTGATTCTGATTGGTCAATGACAGTATTCTGCAGTCAAATATTGTTTCTAAACGGTATAATGACCATCCTAGGCAACCAAGTTATGACTCCACAGTCTCTCCTCTCACATAAAAAAGTAACTCTATTTACTCTATAGTATCAATATTTAATTCCATGTATTTATTCAACTGCATTGCATCAGAATAATTAATTTTGCGATAATGACCGACCGGCCATCTGTACATTATTCCATATGCGTTTTTGAAGAAGCAAGATAACGAGCAACCTCGAGCTGTTAAACTGAACAAATAAGCGGATAATAACCCCCGTCCCTCAGGATTTGCCTTTAAACTCTCGATATTCCATGTCGCAACAGGGAATTGCGTTTTACTTCACGGGATAATCAATCTCACAGCAAGCATACAGACAAACCATGGACGACTGATGTAAGATCACCATTCTGGACCATTCAGATCATAAAAGAGCAAAAACAAAGACCATCCATTCATCCAACATTCCCTTCTTTATGTGGCAAACTATAAAAAAGGGCCTTAAAAACCCCTACACAGGCCAAGCGAGTAAGCAGGTCAGGCTTATGTAAGTTGTGGGTTGCCTTTTTCCTCACCACACTGTGAGGTAATAGCAGTGGTGAGCTGTCACTTTACCGCCTTCGTCAAGAGAGAGAAAAACAATTAAAGAGAAATCAGAATTTAGTTTAAGTATATAATATTTTCAACAAAGTCTCAATGGAAAAACATTACAGGGGCAGATTATCAATTAATAAAGACTTACTTTCATGTGATTCCTTCCACAATACTATGTTATGACCTCAAAACAATGTTATCATTTATAAACTAAAAGCTTTTGAGATTTGCATCACATAACCAGCTCCATATTAATGGTTTTTGTAACTCTTGACCTTTCCGAACGGGGTTAAAATAGTACTTATACAGAGACAGACATACGTTTTGTAGAACAAGCCATTTGTAGGTTGACTCTACTAAAAAAAAGTATAAACAGAGAGAGCACCAAAACATTGCCTGCCCAGCATAGCAACAGTTTGACCAATTGGGTGATTTTTGGGCGTGAATATCTTTTAGTACAACCAATGTGGAGCGTTTAGAAAACCTGTGTGAAAACAATTAGTATTTTTGCAATTTTATTTTGAGATGCTGGTGATACTGAAACGATTTCAGCTTCCAAGATCAGAGAGTTAAAAAATATGGCTTTCTGAATCAAAAATGTGGTGAAAAAAAAGTATATACGCGGGAATACAATTTTTGTGTAGTTTTTATCTGAGGTAGCGCATTCCTATTAGCGCAACTTGTGGAGTAGCTGGTCACTATTGCACTCAGCCTTGCCTCTTCTAAACACTACGGCCTGGTTTCACAGACAGGGTTTAGATTAAACCAGGATTAGGCCTTAGTTCAATTAGGACATTTAAGTAGCTTTTTTTAAATGTGCCTTAGAAAAAAACGAGACGAAACAATGGCGCTAATATATATTATAAAGTGTGTCAGTGCAAGTTGCTTCCAGTTAAGACAAATCAAACATGCACTCTAGTCTGGGACTAGGTTTAAGCCTAATCTGTGAATCCGGGAGTACAAGTTCTGGAAAGACTTTAATTACCCCTAGATGTGTTTATTCAAGTCTAGACGCTTGCAGAGTTTTGATCAAATGGAAAAAGATAGTTAGAAAGCACTTTCCCATTTCGAAGGAGAGCAGGATTAGATAAGTGTTGAAGAACCTTTGAGGAAGTTTGTTAAATGAGGGTGATTCAATTAGCGATTAGTTCGTATCTCTCAGCCAGGCTTGTGTAAAAGGGGCATGTGCTCTCAGACAGGATTAATATTTAATGGAGAGTGGATGAATAAAGACTCCTCTGAGATGGTGCTACAGGTGCAGTCGTTCAGAGCTCAAGAACAGAGGAAGCACGCTGATATCGTGTGCCGAATCTAAGAGCAAATGCGTAAGGAAAATAAGCACTGGGAGTAAAAGGTTAAGTCCATCTCAATTGAGGCAGCTGTTTCATCTGGCTCTCGCAGATGGTTCAGTCATTTTCACCATGACATCACTTTCTTGCCTCTTATTTTCTTATTCTCAAAGATTGCTGAATATTGTGAGGGTGTCTGGGCACACACAGCGAGAAGCCTTCCTGGAAGGAATGGAAAACGTAGGATAAAATGACTCTACCAAAAGCCAAAACAACATTTTTAGATTGTGTCAGCACACATGACTAGTATGTTGCAGGCCATTTCATACGGTTAGTGTTAGCATCACTGCGGCATGTTTTTACGGTATTAGTTTCAGTTGACAGCCTGATACAAAATTGGTTCTAAAAAAAAAAGTAAGAGTTGGCAAAATTCATAATTTCTAATCTGTCTGGCTGTCCACTGGGCAGCTTTTTGGAGTCTAGATGTTTTTATCAGTCCATAAAAGTTTACCAGGCTACTACAATTGCTCCATTCACATCCAAGCTGCCAATTTAATTTATGTGAAACACTGCAGCCAAAAAGTAACATTTCCATCCCATGTGTTCAAGACAAGAAAACCAGAGTAATAGATGCAAATTATTCAGTCACATTACTTTTATTAAAGATTTTATTCTGTAAATGTGTTTCCATTTTAGTTTATGTGCAGGTTTTCTAACTGAATAAAACGTCCATCCACCTCAAGCAGGCATGTGTGTTTTTTTATGCATATTTTGGTAATTTTATTTACATGTTGGTGTTTCTGTATTATACTTGCTATGTACTATCCCACAATTGACATACAAATATATGGATGGAAGCCCAGATATTGAGTTCTTCCTTGCCCAGAGATTAATCAGTCTCTGCATCAATCTATTATTGTGGTTGTACTTTGATATCAGATTTAGCCTACACATCACATTAAAAAAACAAACTGTGTGATTCTTGGCCAGAATATGCTGATAGACTGGCTTGTATGGTATGGCATGTTCACTCTCCAGGGTCTCAAACTCCAGACTCACAGCACTATTGAAAAGACCAGAACTGCAAAGGCATCTAGATAGACCAGCAGCAAGCCAGAATAAACCTGCTGGTCTAAGATCGTATTTTGAGGAGGGAACTTCATCAGGTCACTGCTAGGACAATACGATCCCATAATAACCACCAAGTGGACCCACAAATCAACACCCGGGTGCATTTAAAAATCTGAAGGTAGAACTTATCCTTTTGGCACTAAAGGTAATCATTGACTATATTTTCACCAAAATACTAGTCATAAAAACAACTGAACTTGACCATAATGATAAGTTATACCAATTTAGAACAAGATAGCTGTGTTGGAAAATACAAAACAAAATCAAGAATACAAAATGTAATGACCTTCAAGTGAAGTGAGGAGAAGAACATTTTCTGGTTGAGTGCTTGCTTTAGCAGGCTGCGGCAAGGACACGAAAACTCAGAAGTGCCAAATAAGTAGCATCCTCTGCCCAACAGTTAAGAGTCTATTACACTGGCCTCATTTCCTGGCTTCTAAATCCTGAAACACACACACAACTCGAACACAAATCCAGAAGCTTCCTCAACATAAAACTCAAGTTCCAGCTATCAGCACTACTGAATTGTCCTGAAATTTATATCCAGCATCTCTGGATAAACAACCATGAGAGAAAAGCTTTGATATTCCTTCCAGACACGCATGGGATGCGGCCCAAGACCTCCAGATGCAAATCTACTTAAACAGCATGGAAGAAGAAACTTGGAAAAGTTGTCACAACCCAGAGGAATTCTGGTTGCCGACATAACTCTGAAACCAATGAAAAAGAGTTCAGATTTCACTTGATTATAAATAAAGTCGGCATCTGAATAATTCGCAACTGACAGGCATGGAAAGGGATCTCATGAGATAAAGGCATAAAACATGTTTACAAATCTACAGAAAGACTTTTAAATAATTGTGAAGGCCAATGATGGGTTACAATGGAACGCCAACAGTGGTAAGAGGGAATTCTCAAAGGGGAATGTGTTGTCACAAACAATGTGTTTGTATTTTTGTGTGCATGCTGTAAAACCACAGTTCTGTGGTTGCACAATGATAGATAGAGCGCTCAATGACAGATGAGTCGTTACTTTCCAAGTAAACATAAAAACCGCAATATTGCAATGTTTGGTCAAAGCTAAACTTTCCTTTCTGAAGGAGAAAGTATTGAAGGCGCATGGTGCATAAAATAAATTTCACACCTAAACAAAGTTTTATTATGTCCAAGAATGATCTACAAAAGGACTTGATCATGATGACAAACAACCATGACGCATGTCAAATGTTTCAGAGCCACTCAACATGCCTCCACATCATTCCCTTAAATAACGATAAAATATGAGAAACATTGTAGCCTATCAATTGGAATGAATAAACGCAAGGGGAGGAAGACTATAAACTTGCTGAATTGTAAAAGTAATAAATATGGCAGTAAAGATGCAGAGGTCTGGCTGTGGAGTTGGCATTTGAGTTTTAATTGCACTCTAAACATGTCTCAATAAAAGTTGGTCAAAAAAAGTTTTTTTAATGTGCCACAGAGGAGACATTTCTAATATCCATTTACAGCTCTTTAAGTGTGGAGAAAGAGAAATAGAGAGGTTGTGTTACTCACCCTATTTGCCCTCGCCAGGATCATACATCCAAACAACACCCGAAGCGTGAACAAGGGAGCAAATGAGAGCAACTCTGCTTGCACTGCTACGGTGGCAGCAGGGAAACTTTTTTTCTTGTTGTAGGGCTGCTCTCTCTCTCTCTCTCTCTCTCTCTCTCTCTCTCTCTCTCTCTCTCTCTCTCTCTCTCTCTCTCTCTCTCACCTTCCAAACCCTCCAACTCTCTCTCTCTTGCTGACACTTCCTGTGCTGTCCCTTTACACCAACTCAAATCACTCCCCCAGATTCAGCCAAGGAGCATTGTTTAGACAGGACGTGTTGTGTGAGCGTGTGTGTGTGTGTGTGTGTGTGTTTGCGATTGTGTGTTGCGATGAATGCCGTTTTTGTAACTCTCTTGGCACTCCCTTGAGCTTGGATCACCTCATTGCAAGAAGAAAAAAGGAGAATGAAGAACTCAGAGAAGAAAAGAAAAGAGGTGTGTGACAGAGAGAAAGAAAGAGCTACTGATGAAGAGTGGAGAGAGAGAGAGAGAGAGAGAGAGAGAGAGAGAATCTCTTAAGATAAAACAAAACATGTGGAGGACTTCCTGCAACGGAGCCCCCTGCGACACAAACTCGAGGGCCATGTGTGTACGCGTCTGTGAATTTAGAGCTTCCTCTCGAAATCCCTCAGTTTGCTGTTAGAATCAAAGCCAGATTCCAGTCTTGAGTGATCACAACAGAACATCTCCAAAACACACAGCAGATCTGCCCTAAAACCTACTGAGTTTTGCACACTACCTACAAGTTTTCTAAGACAGCATCCTAACTGTTACGGAACATCATAAGTAACCTGGATCGCTCTACATGGCATCTCAGAGGAATGACTTGCAATTGATTTCAAAAGTTTTATGTTATGTTGCTAAGCACAATAGTGATACACAGAAATGTTGGCAAACGAACATTGTTGGTCTGAAACAGCAAGAATTTACAATTTTAGCCAAAATACCCGTATACTACAAATCTATTAACATATTTACTGATATATATCGCTTGAAACTTGCTGATATAAATATTAGAATTAAACTTTATTTGTGTCAATGGACCACAAAACCAGTCACATGGGTACATTTTTTGAAATTGAGATTTATACATCATCTGAATAAATAAGCTTTCCATTGATGTATGGTTTGTTAGGATAGGACAATACATTGAGAAAATCTCCATTAAAGTTGTCCATTTATGTTTCCGATTGTGCTGCGATCACTCACAAAAATACATGTTTTATATATTTACGGTAGGAATTTTACAAAATATAATAAATATAATGATCTTAATATCCTAATGATTTTTGGCATAAAAGAAAAAATTATAATTTTGAGCCTTACAATGTATTGTTGAGGTCACATTTGGAGTACTTCTTTAATGCACAATGCACATTTCTTGTGTTTTAATATCACTAGTGAGGATAGAATGGTCACTGTATAATATCAGTCTTTAAATGCAAGATATTCAAAGTGTGTCTAAAGTATACTTGGAATAGTTCGATTTGAGTACAATCAAATATACTTAAGTATATCTTTAGTTGGACCTCAGCACTATTTCCGCATAACTAAAGTGTATTAATTACAAATTTAGTTGTTCCAATTTAGCAGACCGATTTTCTGCAACTATTGTGGACTCATCCAGACTGCAAATCGGGGCAAAAGTGAAACAAAAGTTGTTGTAGTGTATTCGAGCCTTTAGTCACTGCAAACGTAACGAAAGAGGGGAGGAGTGAAGAGGGATGATAGGAGGATGGAAAAGACATAACTGTCCTTGGTTATCAGCAAAAGTTACAATACTCAGGAGACGCTGACTCACAGAACCCTGCTCACATGCTAAAGCAAACAAACAAACACACACACACACACACACACACACACACACACACACACACACACACACACACACACACACACACACACACACACACACACACACACACACACACAGTCATGTGGATGTCAAGAGACACTTGTATAGGGTACGCTTGTGTGCTTCTGCATACGCAACACACACAATGAGTGTTTTGTGAGCTTCAGTGAAAATCTAAATAGAAAAAAATAAAATGTAATAAACAATAAATAAAATAAAATAAATCAGTTTTTCCATTCTGACCCACTACAGACAAACACACCCAACATACAGTACATAAGCCATAATTTCCTAGTTCCTTTCTGTCCAGAATAAACCATGTGATGTTATGATAAATGAATATGCTAGAGGGTTTAGAAGCACAAACTGTCAGCAAGAGGGGTTAGATGAATCAGCATCTACTGATAAAAACTAATGTGTAACCCATGAGCCATCCCTAAAATCAGATGGAAATGATAACACTGATGTAGAAACACTTACCCCTGTTGTAAGACTAAACTTGACATAAACTATAAACTTGTCCCTCAAATCTGATTGGTTGATTGGAATTTTGTTCCAGGATCAACAAAGATGTTATTCAAGGAACACACTGCTGTTAATATACAGCGTAAATACATCTCACTTTCTCACACACCTTACTTCACATCATCATGCATAAAACACACCTCACGCTAGAGAGAACTCGCCTATAAACACTCCAAACTCAGCGAACTTGGAAAAATATTAGCTTTGTAGCTGAAGGTTGTTTCTGTGGTACTCAAGAACATGTACATGCAGAGAGCTGTCTAAGAACAAGAATTAGACAATATGTTTAATTCTTTGAATTCTATTGGTGATCTGACAGTCTGTCTGTGGAGGAACACATGTTTGCAGATGAGTCCTCTCTAACTCATCGTCAATACTTACACTGTAGTCTATATAAAGTCTTGGGTTATGTAGCACAATGGTTGATGTCTTAATTATAGGCTGTAGGTTCAAGTCTTCAATATCATAACAAAGAAAAAAAACTCATGTTTTACTTTCTGTCTATACATATATTGTCTTATAAAAAAAGCTTATTTTTTTAAATAAAAAGGCATACTTTTTATTATTATTTCTTTAATTGTTAATATTAGTATTAATTAATTAATTAATTAATTAGTATTAAAACATTTAATTGAGTGCATTTTAAGTGCATTTTCTAAAAGTACAGTATATCATAATAATGTATTTATATAATTTGTGATAATTTCATTATTGAGCTATTAAATCATACAAATACACACTACAGTTCAAAAGTTTGGGGCTGGTATAAGTTTTAAAAGAATATATGCTCACAGAGTTTTATGTGATAAAAAATACAGTAACTGTTTTGTATTTTAAAAAAATGTTTGAAATCGAAATCTTTTATAACATTATAAATGTCTTAAATATCACTTTTGATCAATTTAATGCAATAATTGCATCCATGCTTGATAAAAGTATGATTTTTTTATTTTATTATCGTAATGACTTATGTTCCAGTCTGTAGAACGGAAGTGTACTTCTGTTTGCTTACTGCATTCTAATTTGGGAGGTAAAAAAAAGAAAAAAAAAACTGCATACTGTATCTTATTATCAAAAATCTCAGTAATGGTGTAACCAAAGACTAACCTGACCTTCTGACCCCAATATGTGTGCAAGGGAGTGAGATGAAACACAACATAAAACATTATGAGAGACTGTGAAAGAGATAAAGAAATGATAAAGAAAAAGGAGTGAAGATAATTAAGTTTAGTTGGCGGCTGCTGAATGCTTCAATCTGATTGGTTGACGAACATTCTAAGGCGTGCAATTATTTTCAGCGGAACGCACAGCTAAAGTCCATATCATGTCCATATCACTTCGCCAAATTATTTCAGTTATTTCAAAGTTCCTGACAAAGGAACCAAGCAAACTGACTAAGCAAATAAATGTAGAAAACAATAGGATAAAAATGACAAATTGTATTGTTTTTTTTTGTTGCCACAAAATTATTTTATATACGTACGGAAAGGACATACTCCCTTTTCCCGCCACACACACACACACACACACACACACACACACACACACACACACACACACACACACACACACACACACACACACACACACACACACACACACACACACACACACACACACACACACACACACACACACACACACACACACACACACACACACACACACACACACACACGCACACACACACACACACGTTTTATCAGTAAAATTTATATAAGTAAAATAGCTTAGCAACTTAAAAGCTACATGACATTTATCAGCGAGGTAATAACGCCGCTGTTCTTGAAGCAGATAAACTTACAGTTTATCTACAGTTACTAGCTCTAAAATTACATTTTGGAATTAATGGAGGCTTGGGATTAGATGTTTAAGAAATTAGTCCTACACACGAGCATTTTAAGGACTAAAACCTGACAAATTTCTTGAAATACAATATCTGAACACTGTCTTGAGGTGTGGTAACCACAGTATAAGTGGAATAATTGACTCCGGTCAGTTGAATCATTAGAAAATAACACACACCCGAGTGTGCATTATTTTCTAATAATTTAACGTCCCGTCGTCAATTATTTCTCACTTAATATACAGCCATACTTTAAATCAGTAGGAATCAAAGAAACAGAGGCGACCCAGCATGTGATGTGAGGGCTGTTCAAACTTGCACTAAACGCCATGTTAAAACACTTACATCGATCTTAGTCACATGGAAACAAAATTTAGATGAACTGCAGTGATTATTTCCATCGTTCCCAAGCCACTGAGCATGCTATAAAATACAATTTCTTTGCAGGCTACAAAAGTTCATGCGCTGACAGGAAAAGAGAAACAAAAAACAGATAATGACAGCTTTTCAAATTATGAGATATGATCGCAGGTCCAGGAAGGCCTCAGATTAACTATAACTCAGCCATTTTGAGTTTTTCCTAATTATGCTGAACATTCCATGATCCTCTGTCTCTCGGTGAGCCTGAAGGAACTCAGAGTCAGATGAGATGAGATGATTGGTCTGGCTGTCTGACTGATGATATCATAATGGCTGAACTCATTCTATTTCCTGAGTCTGATTATGGGGACATTTATCAAATTATAATATGCACAGAGGCAGTTACTTGCTTGTGAACCTAAAATGAGAAACTAACTCATCTCTGCTCTGCTCTACACACACACACTAGACAATAGTAGACAAGTAGGAGCTGTTATAATCAGTGACTTTTATACACATTTTTTATGGACATCATGTGCCCGATGTGAATGTGTGATAGAGGAGAAGGTTCATCATGTGTGAATTTTCTTTAAATGTATACATGTACATGAAAGATTGAACGGGTAAGATGCTTTTGAGCATTTGCACACACAAAAGAAAACGATTAACATTATATTGAGTTTGTGTAGCTAAAGTGACAGCAGCCTATATTCCCGCTGCCGTCTCTATAACGTTAATCAAACAACAAAAGACAAAGACAAAATTCGCTCTTGTTCACTTTTGTAACTATATTTGTAATGTATATTTTATTTATAAAGTGCAGCGTTATTTTACATTTGATCACAATTTCTTTACCTGAATATCTAAAAATCTTAAAACACTGTTTATTTCAATCAAATCTTTGTTTAGTTGTATTTATTTGTGCGATTGCTTATTTGTTCTTTTTAAATTACTGAGTGTTTACTTGTCTTTTATAATGCTCGAAATGTATATTAGTCAGGTTAGTTGTTTTTGCTATAGTATTTTTACACCGTAAGCAAAAGTTTTTTTTAGCCTGTTGATTTTTGTTCATATAGTATTCAGCTACAATTAAATGTTTTGCAATAAGACAGAATAAATGTGAATGATATCTACGTTGTTTTTTTAAATTACCTTATTGGAATCGAAATTAGGAATCAATAAGAATCGGAAATCGATGAGCAAAATCGGAATTGGAATTTAGATTTGCATCACATGAATAAATTACATTTTAAAATATATTAAAATAGTAAATGATAGTTTTCAGATTTCCTGAAATAAAATAATGTTCATAATGTTGCCAAACTATTTAGTTTTTTTCTGAGGAACACAAATCAACAAGCAACAAAAAGCCCCAAGTTCTTAAGTTTCTAATAATGATAATAATGCATTTTAAAGCATTTAAAGCATGCATTTAGCTTAATTACCTAATGGCATGAACACGACTGACGACACACACACACACACACACACGCACACGAACACGCACACGCACACGCACACACACACGCACACACACACACACGCCAGGCCAGAAAAACAATATCTGTCTCAACAAGTAAAGATTCCTCATCCGATCACCCAAACACACATATTTCAGTACCTTTTATGGAGACAGTTGTTGTTGTTTCAGTCACTGGCTCAAATGATGTCGGAGAGCTTTAGACGAGCACATGCTGATTTACAGCAGCATGAATCTATTTCTTACGACGTATATCGGCTCTGCTTTGGTTCTTCAGTAAATCAAAGTGCCGTGCAACTGCGGCCAAAAAAATATCCCTCCGGCAAGGCATGAAATTTGCCAATCAACATCAGGTACCATCTTAAAACCACTATAATCATCATTATATGGATTGTGCTGACATCGCATCGTCTTTCAACAGGTGCTTGTCAGCACATCCCTTGAGAAAAAAAGAAGTGACCTCAATTTTATTGAATGTGGTCTAGTAGTGTACTTAAAATCCTAAAAGTATGTTTTAGAAAAAAAAAATTACTTACAGAAAATATAACATTACCGTTTTTTCCAACTGCTTACACACAAAATCTTTTCATGTCACACAATTTTTGAAACCTCTCACTCAAAGTGCAAAACTACACACCAAATCTCCAAAACCATCAGCTATTTCTCAGCCTTTGACTCAGTTTTTCAATTGCATAAAACACTTTTCAAAACACTACACACAGTTCTCCACCTAAAACACAAAAATCTAGCAGGAATTTACTTGCTTTCCTTTTCCAAACACAACCAATCAAAATGCTACACTTATTCACCAGGTCACACATAAACTCCTCACATGTGCAAACACTAATTGCTTAACTGATCACTAACCAATCACTGCTTTACTGTAGTATAGGCCTATGAATGGGTCAAAGGTCAGATTACCTGTTTTGAACAATGGATGCCAACAATGGACAGAGAGCAAGAGGAGTAGGAGGAAAAGGAAGAAGAAGAAGAAGAAGAAGAGGGCAAAGAAGAGGACGAAGGAGAGCCATCTCTGATGGGATTAGGGCAACACTTGTTGATCATGTGATCAACCACGGTTTGACCATGAGAGACTTGAGTCGATTTACAGTGGCGTCCATAATTCGAACCTTCAGAAATGAGAACAGGTATGCAACTATCTAATGACTATTTTAGCATTACAGTAATGTACTGTAAAATACGAATGACTGCATAGTATTGCATAAATATTTGTAACTCTAAGCCATCCATTTACTGCCCTGCATTGAATGAATGAGGTTGGTTATCATGCTGTACTATATTTTTTTGTAAATTGTTTACAGTTCCTATGCTGAACACATACTGTATTTGAATTCTGTACAGAGTGGAAAGGCAAAGACATCTTTGAGGATGCTTGTTTACAGATGCACAAGAGACTGCAATTATAAATATAGGTTTGGCCAACAATGCAATTAGGATTCGAGAGATAAGAGAGCATATCTTGAATAATGACACTATATATTTACAGTTTTTCTCAATTGTTTACACACAAATACTGGTACTTGATACACAATGACCACCACATGCAACTCATGAACCAACCCTTGGTTCACTTTTTTTTTTACTGTAAATACAGTCAATTATTCTGTTGTTTTGTATGTAGACCACTGTATGTACAACTTTGTGTTGGGACTGTGAACATTGTTTTTGTGGGTAAAATAAAATATATTTGTTACCGTGTATTTGTGTGTTCTGAGTATAAAAACAATATTTTCAAATATTTTACAACACACTTATGTAAGAACTGTCTGTAGTAAGTGTAACACTGAACAAAAAAAAGGCCTAAGTCATGATGAATGGAGAAGAAGTGTTTTCCATTCATCATAGTGTTTTACATTGAGCACATCAGTGTTCAACTGGTTCTTATAAATGTCTATTCATATGATGGTTTGTGTGTGTCATTTGAAAACAAAATACCATTTTGAGAAGAAATAACATAGTTTTGAATGTAAAGTTTCATTTTGCAGGAGAATTGAGGGGTTTTGCCCATTGTGTGTTTTGATTTGTGTGTAGAGTTCTGAGAATATGAGGCATGCTTTCAGAAAATGTGTGTAAACAATCGAGAAGTAACAACATCAATGCTGTAAGCCCATCGACTATACAACGCATCCTCCAACGTCACCAAGTGACGATGAAACAACTTTACGAGGTGCCATTTGAGAGAAACTCTGACAGAGTCAAGAATCTGCGACATGACTTAATAGAGGTATGTATGCAACACTACTTCCAGTACTTCAGACATACCATATTTCCTCATCTGCATCCTTTTGTATGTTACAGAGAGTATTGGAGATGGATGCCCATGTAATTCGCCATTAATTTATTTATGTGGATGAGGTTGGCTTCAACCTCACCAAAACCAGGCCAGGAAGAAATGTAATCGGACAGACAGAGGGCAATTACCAATGTCCCTGGACAGCGTGGGGGTAATATAACCATGTGTGCTGCCATCACTCAAACGGGGTCCTCCATCACAATGCCACACTGGGTCCATACAACACCGGCCATATGCTCACTTTTCTGGATGCAATTTACACAATGCTTGTCCCTGATCCAGATTCCTGCTAGATTTGTGGTTATATGGGACAGTGTTAGTTGTCACCGGGCTGTTCTGGTCCAAAACTGGTTTGCCACCCATCCACAATTTGTAGTTTTGTACCTACCCCCATATTCACCATTACTAAATCCCATAGAGGAATTATTCTCAGCCTGGCGCTGGAAAGTGTATGATCGCCAACCCTACGCCCGCATGGCGCTTCTCCAGGCAATGGAGGACGCAGTGGGGACATAGACGTTGCCTCTGTCCAAGGTTGGATACGCCGTGCTAGGAGATTCTTCCCTCAATGTTTGGCAAGAGAAAACGTATCTTGTGATGTGGACGAAGTATTGTGGCCAGCCCCAGCCCGGAGAAGAGATGAACCGTAGCTTAGCACTGTTGACTTTTTGAAGGAGATGTGAGGCATTTTGCATTTTGTGTGTGCATTTTTGGGAATTGTGTGTAGAGTTTTGAAAAAAGGTTACATAGCTTTGAAAACGTGTGTAAGCAGTTGGAAAAACTGTAATAAAATTAAAGGTCACTTAAAGTCCCCCGTGGCGAAAATCAAGCTTTTAATGTTGTTTATATGTATATGTGGTGTTTTTAAGATAAACCATGTGCAAATTCATAAGTCAACAGCATTGCTGAGTATTTTCTCTTTAAAACTGCAATGAACCAAAGACAGTCTCAAAAACGCGGTTTGAAATCGCTGGTGTTTCTGACGTCACAAGCTACCTTGTAACCAATCAGGTCAAAGTGTGATCGTCAACGAGTGGATCTCTGAGCTGGTGTGAATGAGTGGAGGCGGGGCTAATTTGCATATACACTGAACAGCATATACTAAATGAGGATGTAGAGTTACATTCAAGCTATTTTAAGGCATAAAGAAATTGTATTGTATGCATCTATTTAGTATGCATGACACGATGTGTGATCCATTCATATGTGTGATGTGATTTAGTATGAGCAATAAGAGAATAGATAAGAGAGAAAATTATTAGGGAAAGAAAGAGAGAATGGGATTGGGGCACAACAGAAACAGGATTCAAACCTAATCTCCGACATGAGCACCAGGACTCAATGTGTCTGGTGCGAAACCAATGAGCCACATCTGCAACAAGACCTGCTTTATTTATTATCATTAGCTGAAATTCCTTAAAATAGAGAAGAGTACAATGTTTTAATAAACTCGAAGGAAGCTCTGAATCTTTTTCCACGGCTGTTGAAATTCAAAGCATGTATACAGTGCTTTGCCTCTCACCTTTAAAACCTCTTCCCTTTTTCTCACTTCATTTCCTCTTGTTTCTATTTCACCGGTCTCTCTTGTACCAGGTGCTTGTCTAGCCATTAGATGCTGCATCAGAATGGAGCGAACAGAGAAGAAAAAAGAGGAAAAGAAAGAGTGTGCGCACACAACCTACACTCGGTGCCAACATTTCAGGAAATCCCTTCATCTTTTCATCCTTGCTTTACTTAAAACAAGGAGTCTCTTTAGGAGACGGTGAGTGTGTGTGTGTGTGTGTGTGTGTGTGTGTGTGTGTGTGTGTGTGTGTGTGCATAACCCTCTTGGCTGACCCTAATAAGCATCCACACACAGCTTGCTGAATAGACTTCAAACAGAGACGCTACTTTTAATCAGCACTGTGAAAACCAGAGCACAACCTGTTCAGAGAGAAGAGGGCATGGGATGGAGGGGGAAAAAAAGAGAAGACGAGGTGGAGAAAGCTAGAGAGACAGACAAACTAGAAAAATGGCAACCTGAAACAAACGGCGTGAGCGGAGAGGCGAACGAAAAGGGGAAGACAGAAGAAACAGCAACAGAACAAAAAGAAGACGACAAGCACTGGAGGAATGTGAGGAACAGTCTATCCATTGCACCAATTTACGGTTAAAAAGATATGATTTTCTGTCAGTGCTGCATGTGTGGGGCTCAAACCTGTCAGAGTTTATATAGTCTCATAAGGCCTCTGTGGAAACTGGGGCAGAAAACACTAGATCTCCAATTAAACTTCTGCAAATAAGAAGTTAGTGCCCCCATAAAGTATTTGGAGAATTCACCTACACTTTGAATGTATGAATGTCATTGCATTGCACAGACATTAAATAAACATTGCGCAAGCAAAACATTTCACAAAAAGTTTCAAGTGTGGCTTATTTACTAACCAGGAAGTACTATTATTATGTAATCTTTAGTAAATCTCAAAATGATTATCCATTTTTCATACTGTATTATGTTTATGCAATAGCCACATTCAGTTAAACGATGCCTACTTTTATTTGTACATTTATTTTGGCAAAATAGTATTAAAATATCGACCATTTGTCATCAACCATGACATGAAAGTAAATAATCATCAGCTTATGCATCCCTATCAGATATATCAGAGATACGTCTTGGTCACTTTAACTTATATTGTAAGTAATGATGCAAGCAGATGAACTTTCACAGGAATTCCCCCACTGTGTTACTTTAAATAACATGCACACAGCTGGGAACCAAAGACTGGATTCCCATCCAGGAATAGTCACAATGGAAGGAAGGAACCATTTTTGTCTAATCCTGGCATTGCAAATCTAGTGAAAACAAAGATAAAATAACTTCATGTCTTGTCAGATGGCCTAGTCCATCTATGGTGTCACAATACTATTGGGTAAATTGGCAGTGGGTGAGATGAGATCACACAGACCGAAACAAAAACAGACATTCCGACACGGAACACACATTTCAAAGTAAAATAACTGGCTGCCGTATTGTTTTTCAGAGAAAAAGTATATGTGAACTCAGCATGTGTCCTAAATCTCTGCAAACATGGTGTTTTTATGCTTTAGTACAGTCATACAGCACCTTTAATGTACTAGAATTACTACAAATAAAATTTAATTAAAGATACATTTAAAATTTAAATTAAAAAGAGGACAAAAGCACATTATACACAAATGAAAAATTAAAAAATTACAAGAAAATGCTATTCATTCCAAACCTGTATAACTTTCTTTCTTTTTTTAAAACAAAATAAGGTGTAAGTGGGTGAGGACTTGAGCTGTCAAGGTCCAAAAAGGACAAAATAGCACCATAAAAGTATCATATTTTCTTAGTTCTACAGTGCACACAAGAGTTTTTTTTTTTTCCAGCTGGAATCAACAACTTCAAAAGCTTTACCAACATCTCAGACAAACTCCTGGTAGTGCACGTTTTTATTGATTTCTGCTTAGGAGAGCTACAGTATATTATGGCTCCCCTATGACAACTTGGACATATCATGAAGAGGCACTTAACAGAATATGACCATGTATCTGTTAGTGTGTACATCAAGGTTCTTTAGCAATAACAACCCTGGGCACTTAACGTCTGCAGTCTTCGCGCGTGATGAGCCTCAGGGCATGAATTCAGCTCAGAAGGAAATAAACAGTAACAAAACCAGGTGTGTTGAATGTAGCTCTTCTCCTTCCCCCTCTGTCTTTAGCTCTTTCTCTGACTCACATCACCCTAGACACTTTGTGACATCTAAACCGTGTAGAGCTACACCATGAATCAACACAAACTGCCTCAAATGTCAATATACTCATGCAAATACACACAACTTGTTGGTTCTTGCCTAGTGACCTAATACAACGTTTGTCTAAGGTGGGCATTGTTGAATAGGTCTCGCCCTCTCTTTTTCTTCCAGATTTAATATACCTCAGGTTTTAGATATGAAGCATAGTAATTCTCATTTTTCAAATACAATATTCTCTGGCTGCCTGACAATTTAGGGCCAGTTTTTTTATTATATGCAGCCTCATGGGGTTTATGAATCCAAAATAAGACGTTTTGAAGAATGTTCATGCTGCTCTTTCCAATGCAAAGACAGAAATAGTAGACATTCTGCTAAACATCTCCTTTCATGCTCCACAGAATAAAGAAAGTCAGTGACCTAAATAAAGTGTGTCTAAGGTGTGCATTGTTGAAAGGGTCTCTTCCTCCCCTTTTCTTCCAGGTTTCATTGATCTCAGGTTCGGGTTACTGGCGACTGTGTCCTGACTCCTGAAAGCCATTTTTCGCAGCCGCGATGGCGATCACCCTATGAGCTCAGCAGAAAGGTTTCTGGAAAATTCCTGAAGTAAGGAAAAGTATCTAAGTGCTACTCCCTCTCCTGACATTAACTCTCCTCAAATGCTTTAGGAGACTAGAATATCTTGCAACACTGAATGATAAACCTTTCCTTTCTTTCTCTCCCTCCCCTTTTCGATCCTTCCTGCCAAACAGTGAACAATTACCAGATTCCATTGGCCATTAAGTTAAAGCACTCAGACACTTTTCATTAGCTGAGCTGGTCGGTGACCTGTGGATCAACTTCTGCCCACATGAATTCGGTTTTTCACAAACAGAGTACTCCATCTGTCAGAAGGAATAATAGTCCGCTGGTCCGAGATTAATGTAGTGGCTTCCAAGCACAAAATACCTAATTTAAGAGAGTAATTTGGGTACAACAAATCTGGGACGTGCAAATAAGATCCATGTCCCTCCATGCCTGCTTTCTGTCTTTCGAACACCTTAGATGCTTAAATAAAAGTTCTCATTTGTAAAAAACAACAACAACAAAACACCTTGCTTAGTTGCCTGGCAGTCTAGGACTAGTTCAGCCAAAATAATTTTTTATTATTATCATATATCTCTCATGTGGTTTCAAACCCATATTGCTTTCTTTTTTTTCTGTGGAACACAAAGCAAGAAGTTTTGAAGAACGTTCATGCTGCTCTTTTCCATGCAAAGGAAGCATATGCAGACAATCTGCATTTATCCCACAGAATAAGTCATACAGGTTTGGAACGACATGAAAAAAATGTAAAATAATCACAGTAAGTTGAGTGTCTTCCCTGCTGAAAAATTCAGCATAAACCAGAAACCATGCTTTTCTGGTCCACCAGCACTTCCGCTTGCCATGATGGTGACAAGCAAACCAGTAACTGGTCCCAGCATGCATTATATACAGTACCTTATTCTGGTGACAAGCAATGCTGGATTTCTCCAGCAGGGTTGTCTTCAGTTCCGACAATTCTGGATTAAGTGTGTCTCACTTTTTAATCAGAAAGGATTAAGGGTTAATGAGCAGTGTTCATTAATCTAGTCCCACTCTAATTCTCTTTATATCACTTCCACTGGCTTCAGTCTCCATTGCAATGACTTAGATTTCTCTTAATTACAAAAAACTTGACCCTGTCTAACACTTTCACCAAAAATGATGGGATTATTCTGTTGTGATCATGAAAGGAGTTGTCCATCTGTTATATAATTATATATATTATAATTATTAATGTTGAAAACAGGATTTTAGGATTCTTTGATGAATATATCGTTCAAAAGAACAGCATTTATTTTAAATAGAAATCTTATTAGAACATTATAAAGTCTTTACTGTCATTATACTTTACTGTAAATTATAAGATTGTGTGAGGAAAAGAGAGATTTCAGTCAATAAACTGGTTGGAACTATCTTTTTAAACAGGCATTATTATGCTTTTTTACATTTTTAACTTTCTTTAGTGTGTAATGTGGCTGTTTGAGCATTAACATTGTCAGCAAAGTTTACAAAGCACAAAGCCCACTGCAGGAAGTTGTTCTCTATGTCAGTAAGCACTGTTTCTGAACTCCCTGAAATGCCTCGACTGTAGCCTTGAGTTTTCTTTCAGGAATGTACACATCACAATATTTCTCAATTAAAATAATTCCTGCCCAAGGCATATGAAAAAAGGGGGCGAGGCACGCCCCGAAAGCATCAAGGCCCGTTCGAATCCAATGTTAGCTTCACTTCCTGTCTCATGAGATACCTTCATCCGATTCATCCTTCGCTGCCTTTGATATCCCACAATCCTGTGCATTTCATTCTGTGACAATTGAGCTAAAAACTAAAGACGGCATCTGAAAGTTGTGGTTAGTGGTCAATTTGTGTGTAAATGTATGTTTCTGACCAACGGTTTCCACTTTTGATGTAATTTGTACTAGAAATTACTATTGTACTAATTAAATATTCCTTTAGTTATCACCAAAGCTCTCTCTATTTTGTTGTAAATAATTAAACCATTACGCTGCCTCATAAGTCTGTCCGAAGCTTTCGGACGCAGTCAGTGTGTTGATACTCGCAGTTATGGTAAAGGGAGTGGTATTTCATAAACACGGTTGACCGATCACAACACACTGGTCCAGCCGACCAATCAGAGCACATTACTCTATTTGGAATTCAGGGCTTCATAGAGACAGGGTCAGGAACTAAACAGAGCGCTACTGACAGACTGGGGAAAGAGGTGGTTCAACAATGTAAAGTAAAATATGTGCAAATTAAGGTGTTTTTGCATGAAAGCATGAAAACCTATTCAAGTAGACCCCAAAAACAAAATCAAGACTTTGCAAAAGGGCATAATATGGCCTCTTTAAAGTCCCCCTGTGGTGAAAATCAAGATTTTAATGTTTATATGTCTATGTGGTATTTTTAATTAACTTTTAGACAAACGTGCAAATTCATAGTTACAGCGTTACCTTCAAGCTATTTTAAGGCATTTCAAGGAAAAAAAAATTTCAGGGGGACTTTAAATGAAAAGAAAATTACTAAACATATGACCGAACATATTAATTTTCGATTGATTTGAGTCCCACAATGTAAAAAGGCTAAATTAAAATGTAAAACTGCATTATTTTGGTGTACTACACTGGCTATCCCACAAACCCCCAGTGAACTGTTATGCTTCTTACATCAGCAGATTTCAGACTGATATGTTAAACACATCAATCCAGGCGACCACTTATAGTCTAAGCATGCAGAAAAATTAAACAGTAAAAGCCTGAGTACAGATCCAACCAGCTTAAGATAAACGTGTGATGAGGGAACTGTCTCTCCCTCCCTCTCTGCCCTCTTTCTTTCCCATAACCTCTGTCTGGCTGAACCATGAGTAAGCAAGACCACCCAGCCGTGAAATTTACTGACTGCGATACAGTTCTTTGTCCCGCTACACCTGCTTGTGATAAACTTTCAAAGAGCGCTAACAGTAGTTTAAACAAAAGACTGAACCATTTTACCTGCAGATAAACAAAACCCCTTTAAGAAAGCCGACTGCAGATAAACACAACTCTCCTTTATCACTCTATCTGTCAGACATAAAAAGGGCAAAGAAAAAAGAGAATGTATTTGATTTCCTTCCACATGTTTCTTTGAGGGCATGTTTAGGTAGAAAACATTGGTATCAGATCACAGGTGATTATAATAGACTTTTCTTCAAAGCACAAAGGAAAAGTTTTGTGTTTAAAAAATAGTGTCATAACCAACAGGTAATTCCACTCTTCGGGGCAACTAACTCTTCACTGGCAGTCATGATTTCTAAGATTAAATACTAAAATCTGCATTATGTTTATTTAGAAAATGAAATGCTAATTACAAAAAGAGGCACACACGTTATGTCTCCAGTTGGGAAATGTAATCATTCATTCCCTTTTCGAGAGCCATTCATCCATGTTATGACCTGTGCTTGAACTCTAAGTCTAGAAAACATTAACTTTGATATGGTCCATTTAAAGTAAAAATCTACAGAAAGCTAACTTTTACAATGTTTACCATCGGGAAGATCTGAGAGTCTCCCCAAAAATATATTTCTGTCATTTGTTGTTATTGTTCATTTAAAACTAAAACTATTACAAATAATGTTTCCTTCAATGGGCTATATGAAGAATTAAGAAACCCTTGTTATAAGCGACACTGGCAGCAACAGATGAGGTAATTAAAATGACACTGTTATGAAAGTTTAATTATAAAGTGTATTTGAGACATATAGATCTGACTATCTGAGACTATAGTTTGAATGGATCCACATTTACATTATTGTACAGAATATAGCTCTTTCGGCATTATCCTGAACATTGAATAAGCAAGCATTACATGTATCATGGAACGAAAAAGAGAGGTTCTCTGAAGTGCGCGTAAACGTCACATCCTTTTGATTTTCCCGGCAAAAACGTTCCGAGCCCTTCATATAAAAATCAGTCAGGCTTTAGACAACCAAGGTCTCGTATTTTTCGTTTCCTTACAAGCTGTTCACACATTGGCAATACAAATGTGATTTACATGAATATACATAAAAATTACTTAGATATAGCCCCTTTAATTGAAATAAAGTTGAAATGAAATAAAATATATAAATTAAATTTGCCAATATTTGGCAACTAACTGAAATAAAATAAGTTTTAGTAATTAAAAAAATTTACAAAAGCACAAATTACTAAAACATTAACTAAAACAAAAACTGAAAATATAAAAATAAAATCTAATTGTTTACAGATCTTTTTACACCTTTAATGTCATATTAAAAACCCAAAAAATTATAGTATGGTACATAAATAATACTAAATGAACACTTTCAATTCAACATGTGCGACCTGACGCTAACAATAAGTATAGGCCAAACAAGCAATATTTGAGACCGAGACCGATATGCACGATTTTTAATGAGTAACGACTCTTACTCTTTTTACAAACTATTGTATGACTTCAGAAAACGTTTTATTTTTAAAGATTACTAAAATCATAGAGCATTAATCATAAGAACTATGGAAAAAATGGTGTATGAATTATAATTTTTGTTCTTTTTGTTGTCTTTTGGTATGTTGTCCGTAGTCATCTACCATCCATCAATGGCACAAACTGTGTAAAATGTCAGTTGAGTGTAAAATATTTACCTTGAAAATGGTTTCAAACATATATCTATGCCTCTAAGCCGCTACATCTATGGAGGACCAATGTTCATGGTAACATCTGGATTCTACTGCCTTTTACTGCCATATTAGACTGGGAAGGATGGAGGCAAACTTAGAAATGTCAGAAACCATGTTTTAATGAGATTTCGACTGACATCACACATCACTTCTCAGCAATCAAACCAATGAATGACAAATAAGAGTGACGCACTCTTATGCGTCACTCTTATTTGTGTGTGCGTGTAAACTGAAAAAGGGATGGTAAGGGTTAGTTAAACCAAAAATGAAACTTCTGTCAGTAATTACTCACCCTCATGTTCTTCCAACCCCGTAAGACTTTCGTTCATCTTCGGAACACAAATTAAGATATTTTTGATGAAATCTGAGAGCTGGCTCACTCCTTCATAGGCTGCAAGGTAATTGATATCTGCCAGCCCAGAAAAGTTAGTAAAGACATCGTTAAAATAGTCCAAGTGACTACAGTGGCTCAACCTTAAGTTTATCAAGCGACGGGAAAACTTTTTGTGCGCAAAGAAAAACAAAAATAACGACTTTATTCAACTACTCATTTTCTTCTGTGTGGGCCTCTGAGTGAGTTCACGTCGTGTAACAGCGCGGCGCTTCTGTGTTGTACATCAGAACATAGGCTCACTATTGGCCAGCATCACACGCATCACACACATGACCAGCGTCGGCCAATAGTGAGCCTATGTTCAACCCAGAACCGGTGCGCTGTTACACTATACGTCAACAGCTTAGGAGAATGACATGGAAGAGAAGAGATGGTTGAATAAAGTCGTTATTTTTGTTTGTTTTGTGCACAAAAAGTATACTCGCCGCTTGATAAACTTAAGGTTGAGCCACTGTAGTCACTTGGACTATTTTAACGATGTCTACTAACTTTTCTGGGCTGGCAGATATCAATTACCCAGCAGCCAATGAAGGAGTTAGCCAACTCTCAGATTTCATTGAAAAATATCTTAATTTGTGTTCCGAAGATGAACGAAAGTCTTACGGGGTTGGAACAACATAAGGGTGAGTAATTACTGACAGAATTTTCATTTTTGGGTGAACTAACCCTTTAACCTCAATAACTTTCAGTCCTTAATATCATCACAGTCTAAATCCCCACCCCAGGGGTGCGTTCCTGCAATTTCACTGAGAGGACATGACATGGTTTTTAATCACTACACATCAAGGGCTGTGATTGACAGGCATCAGAAGGCCGTAGAGGTGACAGGATTTGGGCCTTATATCACCATTTTAGAGCAAGTCTGAGTTGACATGGAGCTCTTCAACCACGACCAGCAGGATTAAAACCCACTGGGGCGGAATGCGATAAAGAGGTGCCTAATCACACTCACAAACACATGCACACACACAAACTGGCATTAATCTGCACCCCACTGTGCTGGAATGTGGAGGCAATGTAATGCTGTGCCCATGTGTTTTTTTTTTTGTTTGTTTGTTTTTTGTGAGGAATGCAGCAAAAATCCACATGAATCCAACCTGCTGCTGATCTAATCCCACAAAACCCATAGTCATATATGAATAAATATAAAACCAGCACCAAACACTTTTAGCTTAATACCATCCATGCAATTTACTCATTCAGACACTAATGCAAATCTGCTTAATACACCCGAATGCACTTAAACTCTGCAAACAAAACCGTATTTTCCATTTTTACTCATACTCAACATCAACTTCAACATCTCACACCAAACATAACAATATCTTAGGCATGCACTTAATTAAAAATGTCAATGTTTAGTCAACAATTGAAACTTAATGTCTACCCAATATGTCACAATATTGAGACTATTCAACTTATGACTAATATCACAAATAAGACAAATTACCACATCTAGAAGGTCAAAAATCTTGAATAGGAAGGGAAAGTACATGTAGGAATGAGACTTTTTCTTACTATCTCATGTTTTTTCTCCAGCAATGAGATTACAAGAGGAGCAAATGGAGATTTTGGCTTGAGTCTTGTTGTGGCTCTGGTTTGTCTTCTGTGGAAAAAGATACTAGCAAATCTCACAGTTGTCTCCTCTAGAGTTTCAGAGATCTCAACAATGCCTTCAACTGTGCTCAAATTTACCAAGATACCGAAAGACTGCAATCAAAAGCATGATATTTTCGTATTAACACATACATTAGCCACTAAATGAAAAGATCTTTATGTCAACAATTCTCAAAGAATTTTTGGAGAAACATCTGCGGCAAAGTTAATGTGACACACCTGAGAACGTTTTTAACGATCCCTGAGCCATAAAAAAAAGCAACATTTGCACAATAACATTTTCTTCTGGGAATCGATTCTTTGAAATAATGAAAACAGGAGATCTGCGATCAACAGTGACCAAATAATCCAATATGAGAGGCGCAGTATTGTAATCTAGTTTCCTGATAAATCTGGCATATATTGCGAATATTGTTGGCTCTTTATGAATTGCTTTTATTTCTCTTTTGTAAGTCGCTTTGGATAAAAGTGTCCGCTAAATGCATATATGCAAAATTACTATGCGGCTATCCACCTTTGATGATCTCATACTTACTGGGGTGTGTGACTTGTTGCTGGGTTATGCTTGCCGTGGACCCTTTAGGTGGACTGATTCTGCTTCTTGGTTGGGCCACCTCGTCCTCTTCCTTTATATTAGTGTTTTGCGGGATATGCGACAGTGTTGTCCCATTGACCGGAGGCCTCTGGCCGGCTACATTGCCCTCACTTCCTGTCCGCATCACCTTCTCCCCCGTGCCGAGCATTTTGGGTCTGCCGGCAGGTGTATCCCGACGGGCCGAGGGGAGTTTGGAGCCGGGACCCGCCGAGGATGGGCGAGCAAGTCTTGAAGGTTTAGACATACTGTAGAAATGCTGGTTAAATTCGAGTGAACTCAATTAAGTCAGTTCATTAGTCACTCACATGGTATTCCATTACAGTCGTCCAATCAAACTGCACAAGTAGAATATCCAGAATTGTGTTCCACAGGTGTCCAAATCCTCCTTGGATTTTCACCGTATTCCACAGAGAACGAACTGCACCGTCTTGGTATTACTCTCCCTCCTTCTCTGTCATCTCTCTTCCTTCCTGTCCTCCTGTGTCTTTACTCACCGAACGAGTCCAGACGAGTGCAGGTAAAAGAACCAGACGGCGAGAGAGACGGAGGAGGAACGAGGGGGAAGGGGTTAATCACCACCTTTCCAAACGGAGCCTCCAGCGTTCCGAAGTGTATGCGTGTGCGCCTCGGGATGACTGACAAGGGGACAAACAGAGAAAAGCAGCCTGTTCCAATGTATCAGCGCATTCCAACACACAGTCTCAATCTCTCTCTCATTCTGCCGTCCTAAACTCCAACTCTCTTTCTCTCTCTCTCTCTCTCTCCACCGTCCTTTTTCCTCTTGTCTAGATGCTCTCAGCTTGGAAAGGCAAAAAAAGTCTCAATGCTTGGGAATAAAAAAGGAAAAGAATTAAAAGGGAGGAGAAAAGGTCTTCTGTTGCTGTCACAGCTGTGTGTACTGATCCTCATGCGAGTCTCTCTCTCTCTGCTGTCTTCAATTTAACAGGCTGGAAGACCATTGCTGTGGTGTGTGCTGTAGAAAATTACACATACACACACACGTGCCCGGGTATTTCTGGAGAATTACAAAGCGGCAAAAAGGAAAGTGGGATTACACTAACATAGCTAGTACTTGAGCTCTGCAGTGTGTGTGTGTGTGTGTGTGTGTGTGTGTGTGTGTGTGTGTGTGTGTGTGTGTGTGTGTGTGTGTGTGTGTGTGTGTGTGTGTGTGTGTCAAAGCAAGGCACGCTGGAAGCTTTACTTTGTACTGAAAAGAGTTGGAAATGGAGGAAAAATCCAGTTTGCTGTTGTCAAAACAAGCACAAACACACTCGAAGAAAGTTTTCACATCTAAATAGTGAAAGAGAGAGAGAGAGAGAGAGAGAGAGAGAGAGAGAGTGACAGAAAAACTTCCATTTCATTGTGCCAGTAAAATATACAGTATAAGGAGTTTTATTTTGTGTTTTATTGCCCTTTCAGCACTATCACAGGTTCTTGGAGATTATTGTCATTTAAAACAACAAAATATCAGTAGTAAATAGACCAAAAATAAGTAGAGCAAACTAAAATATGCAAATGATCTAATTTCTCATATTGCAAAATAATTCAATTATTTCACATATGTATCATCAAATTAAATCTATACGTTTTATATCATCATTTTATTTAATTTGTTAATATAACAATTATATAAAGTTATTTAAAATGTATTTATAGTTTTTAATTTAATTTATGTGTTTTTTACCATCATAATTCACTTACATCTATAAAATCTCATGCAGGGTATATGCTGAGTTTGTAAAAATTAATCCGTCTCTCTTCATCGCTCAGATTTTCTCACAGAAAAACTTTCAGTGCAGTTTTTACCCAGGGTGCTCAGAGCACATATTAATCTGATACATCTCAGTTCATCATAAACAATAAATGTAACAATGTACTAGTAAAAACACACAAACTATATAGTATGGTCAAAAGAGGGTATTGGATAAAGGTTTTTGAACAGATAACCTACTAACCCAAAAGCCTGTGCCTCTCGCCGCTTCACTATCTCGCCGCCCTGTGATTCCATTTCACGGAAAAGCCCGGATCAAGCCATCCAGAGGCGGGATATTTACCTTTGGATTTCATAGTCTCCCAGTGGAGCAGATTTGGCTGCCACACAATCCATAAAAAAGCTATGGTAAAATGCATACGCATCTAGACAAGAGATTTAAATGTACAACATTTCATCACTGGATTAAACCCCCGCTGACATGGCTTCAAACCATTCGGCCATCTGGACAAACCATACATCAATCATTTTAACACAAAGAATGTGATCATATCGGAACATATCTGTGTGGCGGCTGGACTGAGAAGTGACCTATTTAAGAAGAGCCAAACAGATATATGTGTCCTAACAACTTTTTTTTTTCATTCATGTATCACGAAAATGGACATTCTTTGCAAAGTACACGTATATGCATATCCATGCAGAGAAAAACTAAACCAGGGTACCATGGCTGACTTTTGACCCACATTTATTTTCCTACTAAATGACCTTTGACCACGCTATATACAAAACAGATGTATAATGCAGATGTTGTAAATTGGCTTCTGTGTGCGCATACATATGTGTGGTGTGCATGTGATATGTGTGCCTCAGCCTGTGTGAGCTTGCATATGTATTTGCGTGTGTTATGGGGTAAATGAAAAGCCCTCTAATAATACACTATATTTGTCTGCCTCATGGCTCCACCCTATGGACTCCATTCACTGCTAAAGCTCAGTGTAAGCTATATTTAACTCTTTAAATAATATATGACCTATGAGACTGCTTCATTTTAAACCATTTACAATTCATTTTACCAGCGAACTTTATACCAAAACTATATACATTGTTTTTGCTAACAAGTTCATAATAAGGAGTCATATTCATTAAACACAAGTAAAATGAATTTGTATACATTCATACAATTTTTATATTATTTACAACTATTTATAATATATAAAATTTGACATTAAATTATTAGCTTTTTTTAGTTTTAAATTATTTAAAAAATAATAATAATTGTGCACTCCTTAACTATCATTTTATGTAATAATTTTTTTTTTTTTGCAAATCGTTCATTAAATTCTTTTGCACTTACATTGTTCCAGGTTTTGCATTCAGTTGGATCTGAGTAAATCGAAGGATTTTATTCGATTCTTGGACAGCGGTGACCCCCACATGACATATTCAACCCCCGTGTCCCGTTACTAAATAATCCAGAGCAAACAACGAGTGTGTATCAGGTAAAAGATCTTAAGAGTTTCCCAGAAGCAAACAGATACATCATTATATCTTAAGTGCCTCATACCTGACTATCAGCAGGGTGAATCATTACTGTCGCCACATGAAAAGCGTGTGTGTGTGTGTGTGTGTGTGTGTGTGTGTGTGTGTGTGTGTGTGTGTGTGTGTGTGTGTGTGTGTGTGTGTGTGTGTGTGTGTGTGTGTGTGTGTGTGTGTGTGTGTGTTCATGCCCCCAGTTTCTTCAAACACATTCAGATTTTCATGAGCCAGAACTGATTTCTCCACAAGAGGCATTCAGCTCCTCAAGCGTTTCCTGTTATCCCTGATGATGTAATCACACTATAGGAGTCTCACTGTGTCTTTGAAAGGGGTTGTCTGTGTCAAAAAAATTGCATATTACTGCAGCAATAATAATTTGACTTTTATGGATTTTATGGATATTTATATATAATTACTGGTATTCACTACTAAGGCAAGCATCACTATTAGTATTGCTCATCTGTGTGTTACAAGTTGCACGACTCTTCTTTTTCCATCAACTTACATTTGCTTACATTAGTGCTTATATCATTTACACCTTGTGACACTAAACTAGACCATTTAACCTTTTTACAATTCACACCTCCTCAACTCAGCACCTCACCTCCTCAGAGACACATTGCTCTTTCTCCAGACGCCTATAATGACTATTCCTGACTCACAGCTTTCATAACGGCATCGCAGGTTTTTGCTACGAGAGAAGCTCACCTGAGGTAAGTAAAAATGCCTCAGAGTTTAACCAGAAGACTAACAATTACACCGTTACATTCCTCAGTAATGAGCCAGAGATCGCACATCAGACCACTGCAAGAATATACAGGGACTGAAATTCCATTTAATGGGAATAATTGACTTAAAAATGCCCAGAAGTCATATTATAAATTCAAGGTTGAAAATAAGTCAACTTCTTGGATAAAACAACCATCATCACTTTCCTCCATGCAAGCCTGAGCAATAAAGACAGATCATAAAAGTATCTTAAACTGCTGGAAAAAAATGCTTAATCATTTATTCAGTACTATGGATGGACAAATGCACAAATAAACAGAGTGAAAGTAAAATGACGCAGACATGTCATTTGTAAGATAAGACATAGAGAATTCAGTGGGTTGATGGAAGAATGAAAGATTTTAGAAGTCTACTGAAAATGATATAATCATGTAAGTAAAGCAGTATCAAACTTTCAAAGGACATACATGGTACTGTAGTGGGAGGAAATGTAAAAAAATAATTAAAAAACAATAATAGTCATTTAAATAATAATAATGAATAAATACATTAAATAATTAAAAATAATAATAATAAATAATGCAATAATTAAAAAGTTACAAAACACAGAAAAGATTGTGACAGTGTTTGACAGTAAAATGATTTGCTGAGATTCCTGACCCCTGTGTCTCTGGGGCCCCCATGTGGCCTGACCATTAAAGTCCATCTTCATCTGATACACTGTAGTGACTATAAACTAATGAATGCTTGCTCTGGGCTCAATTTGTGCATTTTGAGTCATTTTAGGATGTTTAGAAGTCTCTCAATTATCAATTATCCCACAGGTGTGAAAGACTGTGTCACACAAAAAATGAATATTTGACTGTCTTGACATTTTGGATGCCAGAGCGTCACTCAGCAAAAGTGCAATATCTATCTTTTGTGATTACACTGAAGAGTCCACATTCATTGATTGTGTTTTTTAATACTGCTGGGAGAATTACAATTACAAATGATGCCTATTATCTCTGTTGTCCAATAAACCTTTTTGTCATTTGTTAACTCCTTGCTTTATTAAGACCAATGCACCATAAGTTAGCAAAGCTAGAGGAGTAATGGTTGAGGAACTCTTGAAGAGGATGTAAATAAGAGACAGTGACAGCAGCCTTATGGGCTTATTGATTTTAGCTCAGCACTCTGTGCCAGGCTAATACAGGTCTAAAAGATGAGCACAGAACCGTTACAGAGCTGCCAAGCAAAGCAACAGAGGTATTCCAGATGGAAGAAAAATCTCAGTTTAAATCAATTGCGCCACTTTTACATTCAAATCAAAGCCAGTGCTTTTAAAACTAATACTGCATTCGCTTAGACACATTTATCTGTCAGCGAGAAGAATTTGTACCTTATGTATGTACATTAAACATCATGCAAAAACCAGAAGCGGATTCATTTAAAATGGTGAATGTGATTTTTGAGCATGAAATCAAGCGCTCTTGTGTAAGACTAATTGCGCTGCTTTTCTTAAGGAGAGACGTGGATAATCTGTACGGAAATGTCGTTTGAGGAGCAAATGCTGTACTTGCAATTGCTGAAATGTGTATTCAGCAGTTCAGTGGGCTGTAGCGTATTGAGGTGACTGACGTCTAGCTAGACTTCATCTGCATTCTGGCCAAGACCTTCCCATTCAGACAGTTAGAGACCGTCTGATATAAAATATAACGTTTTTTAAAATATGTTTGAGCCAATCACCTGTGAGATGTCTATCTGAATGCCAGAATGCCATCTGATAAATCTGCAGCCAATTGACCCTTCAGGGAGCTTGATTGACAGGTGATCTGACCAATCATACTTCGCCATCCGCCATTTTGTCCGACAAAGGAGTCAGGAGAGTTAGTAGATTAACATGGGAGGATTTGAACTTGAAAAACGGAGTGTACTGACGCCTTTCCGCGGTTAAAACAACATTCCTTCTTATGTTCATTCATGTTTATTTGATGCTATAAATTAACTTGAAGAAAGAGATGATCGGTTCACGAGCAGCTTTAACTGATGCTCTACAGCGATCTGTCAGGCACATTAAAGAGCCACAAAACGGTATTTATTGTTTACATTTCTTTTAAAAATTACCAAATTTGAAAGGTGAGACTTTGTTTAATATGTTTAATATCAAAAGTAATCGCAAAGTAACCTTAATAAAAGTAACCTGTCTGTCAGCGTGTTGTCAGTGTCCTCTCTGCTCCGCAATGTATTTTTCACTGCGTGAGAACATGGTGTGGCGGCGTGAGAGCGGCGTGGCTTGTCGGACATAGCGACAGTAACTAAGGGGGGCGGGTCTTTGCGAACGGTCAATTGTTAAAATAAAAGAATGAATACAAATTGTATATGTAAATATATAAAATAAATAATTTGGCTCAAAACATTTACATTTTAAATCATGTATACTTCTAGATAGGCATCTGCCTGCCAAGCAACTGCCATTGAGATGAAGGGGAGTCCTAAAAGATGGTTGCAAAACCAGACAAATTGAATCTTGCCATTTTTTGTCAGTTATATCAATCAAATCCCTGAATTGACTACGGCTGCGCCATCTGAGACTGGAAACTCATCTGAATGCCCCAGTTGTTAGTTCTACACTAAACTTGTAAATTCAGGTTCATCCTTTTTGTTTCTTTGTTTTTCTCACTTTCTCTTTCCCCTGAACGAACACAGGCTATTTTACTTGGCCATTTCAGCGTGCAGCTGGGTTATGTTAATATGTAATTATTCCACCGTCCAAACCGTCAGAATGGATTTTAAAAGGTCACTGCAGTGAGTGTGAGAGCAGCTATAAAAGCCAGGGTCAGTGCTCAGTCTGAGGGTGACTAACATAACCACCAGCATGAGCACCAACAGTGTGGCTGCAGTCAAACAAGGGGAAGGGAGTAGACAGAGTCATCGCTTTTTACTCCCATTTACTGGCTGTTAATACAATGAACCGAATTGTGTGTTTTCGGGGATGAGGTCGTTGAGTGAGCATGCTGTATCTGATACTGCTAAATTCAGGTCTAACCTGGTCTTAGGACCTAAAGCTGCTAACACTAATGGAAATAAAGTTAGCAAAAAGCTCATTTTTAAAGCTAAATTTAAATGTTGAATACAGTTAAATTTATAATCAGCCGCTTCACATGTACTTTAGTATGTTAGTGACATCACAATTAGTGTACTTTTTTAAAGCACGACAAAGATGATTAAAACGTGATTATTTAAAATGTACTTAAAGTGAAACTTTAATTTGACATCATTACAAAGTTCACTTTTCAAGTGTATTTAAGTGTGTTAAGAAATATAGTCATGAAATTTCATGACTATATTTCTTAACACACTTAAATACATGTTTAATGTATTTTACTCATTTTAATGTATTGTACTTATACACTTAAATTGCCTATATGAAATTAATATTATATTATCTGCAAGTGCAGTTGTTTTAAATACTTTTGAGATTTGAAGTACACTTCAAGTGCACATTCAAGCACACTTCTTTTTCACAAGGGTATAATATCCCAATATTTTAAATGAAAGCTGCAGTCCGTAGTTTTTCCTCTTTGTCGCCATGCTATTTCGCTATTTCGAAATCTGCAATTGCAGTTATTTGTGGAATTATCAAGTTTACGTGGGTTGTGCCTCGGTGCGGCACAGCGCGGATGAATCCAATGTTTTGAGGAGAATGTGCGGCTGTCAGATGTGTGGATACTGTCATTCGCAATCACAGATTCTACTTTTTGGAAGTATGACCAACATAAGAATTTTCACCAGAAAATGTCATTTTGAACAAGTAACATCCACTTTTGTTTTCCGACCAACTAAGGGAAAAAAGCATTGCAGTAAATTGCACTGTTTAAAACGATCGCTTATCATATCACGTCAAACCGTGCAAATTATACTTTGTTCTCAAATTGTTAATGTTAACAACATCAGCATTGCGTGACTACATTTAATGTGTATTAGGGATACCTGTAGTTCAGTTTCCATTCTGTGCGGTCTATTGACCGAAAAAAGCCATCTCTGCGTCCATTTTGAACTCCTTCAAAACACGGAGTTCATGCCACCTTTCAAAAGACCTTCTGATAATTATCCTTGTTTTCGCATAGGCCCAGTTGCAGTCTCTTTTTTTCTGTAGGCACTCCTAAGTCCGAAGCCTTTTGCATTTTACAACGGGGGAATCTCCAGTTGTCACTGGTGATTGTAGTTTGAACCTTTCTGGATCTGCCATCAAATTGCTAAGTTTAATGATATCAAGTGTTTTGAGAAAAGGCTATAAATCTCCACCTCCAACATCCTCACACACAATATAGCCTACTAGCCGAGATTCCTTTTTTATGTCTATAGATGTGACGTAATGACGCAAAGACATGCTTGAATTTCCCGCGGAAATCCACCAGTACCACTGGAATTAAAAACATCAAGCTTACCGTTTTGAATCGTCCGAATTGCATTCATACATATTCATACAATGTGGAACGTACTTTTTCAGCATTCGCAAAGTAACTACAAAGTCAAGAGAGTATGCGATTTCAGATGCAGCCCGTGTCTCTCTTTTCTTGATGCATTACTAAATGGAAGAACAAAAAACATCCTGAGGCCATGGCGCGACACAGCAGATACAGACAGGTACACTGATGGCGTCCATACTTCAATTCAATTCACATTTATTTGTATAGCGCTTTTCACAATACATTTTTCACAAATGCATGTCTACATTACAATTTAGAGTGATCTGTTATCGGAGTTGACAGTGTCCAAGTTATGTATTTCAGAAATGTACATATACATAACACGCAGTTATCTAACAATATATAAATTTAACGCAGAAACAATGAGCTCATTGAAGTAAATACATGCTGTTAACAAATGTTTAGTATATATAGATTTTTTTTTTGCATTTGTCATGTTCAGCTGACAGAGCAAAAACAACATTCACACACCATACTCTCAATTAACAATGTCATTAGAACTAGATCATCACAGTTATTTCAACAATAACTCATTGTGATAAATCCAAGTGAAGCTGAATTTGCAGTTTCCAGGGAATTAACACATTATATAGTTCAACAGCTGTGGACTGTTAGAGCAAAACCTGACACAAAACAAACTGAAATAGCTTATAATGACATTCCCATGTTCCTCTGCTTTAGCATATTAACACTGAAAAACAGGAAGGGGTGTCGTTTCACATCGAGGTGCTAATGGAATACCAAATTAATTAATGATCGCTAGAGCATTCACCATCTTATTCTCCGTCAGCTCGACTCTCAAAATAGCTTCATTAGTCACTGGTAATTAGGCGAGCATATTGAATGTCTCGCTGTGTTATAATACAGAAGGGATGAAGCAGCTATATCCTCATTATATAACAACCAGTCAGGCAGTAGTGATGAGCCTCCGTCCAATCTGCAAGGCCAGAGCCTGAATATGCATGAGTATGCAAATCCATATTAGGGATTTGTGATAATGGAGTGGAAGGAACAGGCAGACTGAACCAAAGACAGGTGGAGAGACAGGCAGATACAATTATTCTACTGTCATCAGTGAAGACTATCAAATTCTACAAATGTTGTGCATTGTTAAACAGAAAAAAATGTCAATCTGTAGACATCACAAAATATAAAGAAAAGGGAAATTGGACCCAAGTATAAAGCTTAACCTGGTAAATTATGTAAATACACTGCAGTCAAAGTGCATACTGCATGAACTGCTGTTAGTGTTAAATTAATTAAATTAAGCTGATTCATTGCAGTTGGATGTCATGGCGTTGACGTGATGGGAAAGCCTCTGTCTGAGCCGGTGTCTGAAGCATGTGTCTAAACGTGTCAATCTGATTGGCCAGGGATGAAATATCGCCCCCCTCACTTGAGAGAACAGATATCTCCGGATCGGGATCTCCCATGGAGGCCATCCATGAGAGAAACTAGGTCGGCAACCACACTCGGGCTGGCCAGAATTCTGGGAGCAGAGCTACCGGAGGACAGAAGTACAGGCACATCTGTACCATGTCCATGGTGTCCAGCTGCAGCCATGAGACCTAAAAGTTTCTGAATTTCCAACACAGAAAGCTCCTGACCTAGCCTAATGCCTTTTACAGTGTTCAAGATTGAAATTGCAGGTGCAGGAGACAGATGTGCCTGCATCGTGTTTGAATCCACACCACCCCTAGAAAGTGTTTTTTCTGTTATGGAGAAAGAACACTTTTCTTGGAGTTTAACCAGAGTTTAACCAGACGTTTTATATAAGCGAGCACAACATCTCAATGCTGTGCTGCTAACTCTTCCAACTGTGCAAGATTGAGACAATCGTCTCTCTAATTTAACACATGGATAACCAGGGGATCCAGATCAGCATCCATGCATTTGGTGAACTGGTCTTGGCCGAAAATATTAATAAGCTTCTAACTTTGAACAAAACTTTCTGTGTTCTGTGTAAGTAGGCGTCTTTTAGATCTACCATCACAAAACCAATCCTCGTAATGTATTTGTGACACTATGAGCTTAAGAGAGTGAGCATCTTGAACATGGATGTCCAAATAGTATGGTTCAAGACTCTCAGATCTAAAATCGAATGCAGCCCAATATCCTTTTTCGGTGCTATAAAGTACCAGCTGTAGAAACCTGTCTCTCTTTCTGGAAGGGGAACACGTTCCATGGCCCCTTTGTCCAGAAGGGAGAGCAGTTCTTGTTTGAGTAATCTCTCGTCTCCTAACCGATGTACTTTCGGCATTACAACACCTCTACAATGAGGCAGACGGGAGGCGAATTTAATTCTGAAACCTTTTTTTATAGACTTTATGACCCACTGAGAGACATTGGGCAGAAGTTGCCACACTTACGCAAATTCAATAATTCAATAATTTTGGTCTGCATGAAGACCTGAATCAGTGAACTGGTAGGAAGTACTGAAGCTGGCTGAAGGACAAATCTATTAGTGAGCGAAGATGGGGCGAATGGCCGTTAGGCATCTCTACCTCCCGAATCACAGAAGGCCTTGGGATAAGTACAAAAGGCCTTCTGAGAGTCCCGAAGGGAATCTGGAACATGATGGGGCAGTGTAACAGAATCCCTCTGGGAGGGGGGCGCTCTCAGGGACCAGGGCCCAAAGGAGCCACGACTGCTTTTTCTCAGATGCTCTTGTGGAGATGACTTCCCTCAGGTCAGTCCATCCCCTAGCCAGAGTAGTGTGGGTTTCCCGGCCCCAAAAAGCCACATTCTCCTTTTGCTCCTCTCTCTCATCTTTATCTCATCTAGGCACCGGTCTATCACGGCTGGAGGAGGCTGCTGGACCAGGCGAGGGATTAACTCCTTGAACGACTCTGATTGATGTTTCACTGATACCACTTTGGTATCAGTGTCGCCAAACAAGCCATAGGGCGAAATCGAGGAGTCAAGAAGAAAGGCCTTTACTCTTTCTTCAATGATGGCTAGATTGGACCACTGATGCAGCTCCATGGCAACCATTGCAGCCATTGAATGGCAGATGGCCGCCTCAGGTCCCAAGCCCTCAATGTGGTCCACGTCTTTGAGCGGGCCAGCCTGTTAGCCTGCATACTGTGCAGGGACGCAGTGCTACCCTACACGGCTTAGTGGGTAAGGCGGGTTTCCTCCTAGACGGTGTAACAACCTCAAGCACAACAAGCAACAACCTCAAGCAGCTCCTCAAAAGTGGCAGACTAAATACACAAATTGTCAGGGTTCTGCATGTTTCCCTGTGCCATGTGCTCGGCTGTCTATTGTGTAGCCCCACCCATCTTGTTATCTGTTTATTAATTAGTTTTTCCCACCTGCTCTCCCTCGTTACCTGCCTTGCTGCTTCCCTATTTCTTCTCCTTGTGTTTGCGGTCCTGTGCTGGATTGTCATTGTTGGTCATGGCATGTCTTTGTATGTTGCCAAAATCGTTCAAATCGTTGACTTGTGCGTCCCTTCATGGTTTCCCTGCTTCAAGTCAAGTCAAGTCAAGTCAAGTCTGTTCGGTTCTGGTTCCCCCCCCCTCTGGTTAGTTTTTGTTGTGTTTGTTTTATTTGATTATTTAATAAAGAAATTAAACCCAAACCTACATTTAGGTCCTCGCTCCTACCACAGTATATACTTATATACTTATTAATAATATCTATAACACATTAACTTTGACAGCCCTTAAAATATGTTTTGTAAAATAATTTTCTTATCAAATATTCTACGGACCAGGGGTTAGACAACCTTGGGGATACTTTGAAAACCCCTGGTATTTAACATTCCTTATGCCTTGGACTCAATTGCTGGATAACTAGTCGATCACCATGACCCATCCCTAGCCTTAGATGTTATTTGGTCATTAGAAAATAAATCACACATGTTTCTGATTGGTCCTATGCTTTAGCTTGGAGTTAAAGGGTCACAAAGCTTGGCCCACTTTTTTCACAGCTTGACTGAATGGCATGTCATGTACGTGTGTACACATATGTTTCTGCCTTGTCTCTGACATAAACACACCTAGTCTGACCTCGGTGGCACGTGTATGTCAGCCAAACCCTCCTAGAGAGCTTCCTGTGCTGTATTCACACACGAAAATGTTCCTTGTGGAACCTATGGAAAGCCAGCAGGAATAATTATACATCTGGCTAGAGAGGGACGAAATGAACTGCTGAAAACTCACAGGAGGAATAGAGAGAGAGAGTGTTAAAGAAAATAAAGAGATGGAGGACAGGGTGAAAAGAAAGAGAGAGTGAAAGAGGTAGCAGGTGAAAGACATGGCTGGCCTCTTTCCCGAACTGAGGCATTGAATTAACCATCACTTCATTAGATCCTCATCAAATTCCTCATGTCGACATCAAAGACTTCCTGCGTTCTCCACCACATCCTTTCTACAATTCTCAGGACAATGAACTGGCCAAATCTCAGCAAAGAGTTCCAGAGAAATAGTCATACAAATCAATGGAGGGTCTTGGGATGCATTAGAATGTCTCTCAAAGTCATGAAGAAGTTCTGCAGAGAAACTTTCTGTCAATGGGGAAATTTGAATTAAAGTGGTCACCATTTTCTTTAAGTTTTCAATGGGTTAACATGAACAACTATTTCTTCCTGGAGACTGATATAGGTGACAAACCACAAGAATGTCCATCCCAAAAATGAACACATATCTGTAACTTATTTAAACAAAACATAATACAACATACAATATAACTGGCCATCAGAACCAAGTTACTAAGACAGACCATACAAGTTATAATTCAACCAAAATGTTAATGATGTTAGACATAACAAGACAATGTTCAACAATACCAATGTTAGTTATTGACATTTCAATATAGTACATTGACAAGAAGATTAAATAAAAGAGAGAGACCACACTCACTAAAAAAAGACAGCTAGATGGGGTTTCCAAGCTATTCACGCATTCCTGACACAATATTTTAATATTATTATGCCTATATTTCTCTTTGTAAATGGTATAGGTTTGTGGTCCAGGCAAACTACTCCCGATGGGACAAACACCCCATAGAATCTCATGAATATTTGAATCATTGAGAAAGTGAGAGAGAAAAAATCTTACCACATTTGCAGATGACTTTAATATTATTTTATATGACTCGTTTTTATTATCATTGCTGGCACTTTGATTTTTTTCTTTTTCTTATATTGCTTTGCCAATATTATATGTAAAATAAGCATGTCAATAAAAATCCAATTGAATAAGAGAACTGAATAAGACGAAGAGAGGATGAATTTGAGAGAATAAGAGAATACTGAATAAGAGAGAGAGAGAGAGAGAGAAGGATAAGGTGAAAAAAGGCTTCACATGTGAGAGAGAACAGAAGAAAAAGATACTGTACACCAAGAGACAGTCAATAAGAGTGATGGATGAAGAATAAACATACTAATGCTGATCTATAGAGAAGGTCAAGAGACATGCTGAGTGGAAGAGGAACAGAGGAAAGAGCAACAGAAGAATAGCAGACATGAATAAAAAAGAGACAGAAAGAGTAACACCATAATGTCTTCACAGCTGGACGGAGGACATTTAGGCCATGCCTTTCTGTTGGGACAAGACCGTATAACAGGACCCAGAAGAACTTAACACTAAACACCATCTGTTTCTCCTGAGCCCAGCTTTCTGCCAACTGTTTAAAATTACGAAGCTTTCCTTCATGTCTCTAGAAAGATTAAATGCACACAGCATTCCAAACTGTGGCAAGAATTTCTGCACAAACGTGTTATATTAGAAACCGTGATAATTGTTTTCTTCCGCAATTAGTCTAAGTAATGAGAATATTTTTGTCAATGTATGTTCCATTTAGCTTTATCAAATTCACTCTAAAACCAATTAATGTCAGTCATCTTATGTTGGAAATGGTCTCATTTGAGGTAGGTAGGGAGATAGATCACATTACTTAATCCTATTATTTTTAATGAATCAAAAGCAAAGCAAATTGTTCTCACCAGCTGGATCTTTAAACAAACATTTCAAAAAGACGAGGCAACAGTTCCCCAAATCACATAGAATCAAAATCAGAACTGAAGCGAGAGATTCTGTGAATCAGAATCGAATTGAATCTGGAAATCTGTACAGAATCAGATACATTGTCAAACTAGACTCTTTCTTTTTTATTGAAAAGAATGAGGGAATGAGATCTGGAAATGACAAATGCAGGATGTGAACTCAGATTGCATCACCGTTCGACAGGTCCATACGTGCAGTAACCACCAGGCCAAATCTCTGACACATTATTTAGTGTGAAAGAACAAACTGTTTGAATAGATCACTTCTGAAACACAAATGCAATCTCATTTCTATTTTATTTACGCTACATCTCTATATCACCTTATCGGAGGTCACTGTGTGTCTGTGTGTTAGATATGTTTGCAGCATTTTCAGATACACAACTGCACTGTTAGGTTTGTAATGGAGCGTTCACACTGGCATCAGTCTTACTCTCACATCACTGGGTCTGACACCCTTTTCTGCTCTCCAAACACCCCGCAGGCCCATATGTCCTTAGATTCACATGGGTGTAATTGCAGACAAATATTAGAACCAAAAGAAGCTCCTCTTTTAAAGCCTCATGAAATAACACTGAACCCTGGGCCAAGAGTCTTGAGGGTTCTGAGAAATGTTTTTAATAAACATCCTCCTCACTGACTTGCTGAATGTTGGTCTGTTTGTGTGAGTGTGCATGCATGCACTTTATTGTGTTGCAAATAGGCATCAAAGCAATTCTCTCATTAATGTCTTATAGATGCAGTCTAGTGCTTCCTCATCTACAATACTGGCAACCTGTGATTTAGTGTCTGGGCAAAATGGGATTAGAAAAGATGATAATGATGGCACAAACATATATGATAACGTGGAGTTACACACACACAGAGAGACACACACAGAGACACACACAGAGACACACAGAGACACACACACACACACACACACACAGATAAAGGTTCTAAACCTCAAGGATTTGCATATCTTAATGCAAGCAAGGTTCAGCTCACCTTTCTGTGTGCTGCATGCATGCCATAATGCTGAAATGTGGTTTATTATCTGAGTTGCTACGCATTAAAAGGAATAGTTCACCCCAAAAATGAAAGTCATGTCATTTGCTCACCCTCATGTCTTTCCAAGCCCATATGACTTGAATTTATGAAGAATATTCTAGCGCTTTTTTCAATATAATGAAAGTAAATGAGGACTGGGGCTGTCAAGCTTCAAAAGGACACAAAAGCACCAATAAACTATCATGAAAGTAACCATTGTGATTATTCTGGAAGTTTTAAGGAATCAGCTTCGTGTGAGGACAGATTGAAATTAAGCCATTGAATTGTTTTATTGATTTAAGTTTATTGATAATTTTCCAATCCAGAGAGCTGTTAACACCTGCGACCGAATCAGTGAGTTCAACTTGAGAAGTACGATTTGTGAAAGAATTATTAAGACTTATTTATTTTGTGAATTGGATCAAAAGAATCACTGAAAATATCTGATTCAAAAGAATGGTATGTTTATCTATAAGAAAAAAATTAAAACAAACAAAGTCATACAGGTTTGGAATGACATGAGGGTGAGTTTTTGGGTAAACTACCAGTAACTAACTAACAAACTAACTAACTAACTAACTAACTAACTAAGCAAGCATTTTTATACTAGATATACAGTACTTTTTTTGCAAAGTAAAGAAAAATTTGCCATACAGGTCTGTCCAAATAATGTAAATCATACACTAAGATTATAAATAAAAATCCATAATACCATTTAATCCATAATAGCCCCATATGCAAACATTTTTATTATTTTATTATACCACTAGAGTCTGTATGTGCATAGGTAGTTTGGCGGTTTGTAGGACAGAAAAAAAAGAACATAATAAACAGAATATAATAATAATATAAACAATACTACCCCTAAATAATTTGTGATTATGAGTCTTTTAGCTGAGTTGAGATTATGTAGATGAAATGGTCACTCAGAAAGTGAAAAGGAATTGTTTCAATAATAAACTACAAACCCAAGCAGAAAAAGATGCTTGTCTGTTGTTGATACATTACAAATTGACAAATTAGTCTTTCCAAAAAGCTGACTGACCATTTCTTTATACTAATTCATTTCCTCTCCGTGTGAGAGAGACGTGCTTGCACTGGTCAAACACAAGCTGCCATGTGTTCTGAAACTCTCCACCAGTGTCAATGGAAAAACCGGGCAGGCACTAGAACGACGTTTAGAGATCTTTGCGAATTATTTTTCTCATGACATTTTCTGAATAAAAATCAGACAGACTGAATGTAACTCCCTTGTAAAGTGGATTTGGGGTAGAGAATTGTGCTGAATGAAACTAATAAATCTAGTGGTTAGACCTCGGCGGCTAGATTTGGTTCCCCAGAGGAATGTGTAAAAATCCGACCCACCCTGCTGGCTGCCTTTCTCCATATTTATTTAACAGCTGAGTGTCTGTGCATCTACATGTATGCAAGAGAGAAACTACAATGATTTTCTATGAGTCTCAGCAGCCCAAAGTGTTCTCTAAGAGGTGTACTGATCTCCTATGTAGTGTTCACTGCTTTCTACACACTGTGTAGAAGTATGTGCACATCCAAAAGTCATCAGACACAGATGATACTTGAGTTGTGCAGATATGATGGTGACATAATATACTTGGGTGAATTATAATAATATTTATACTTGGGTAAATAATAATGGTAACACTTTACTTAAAGGGGTGGTATAATGCCCTTTTCACAAGATGTCAAATAAGTCTTTCTATGTGAAGTTTTACCCCACAGATATTTTTATATAGCATGTTAAAGTTGTAATTTTTTGAGGGTGAGCAAAAATACACAGTTTTTGTGTCTGTCCCTTTAAATGCAAATGAGCTGCTGCTCCCGGCACAGGGGGCGGAGCTTCAACAGCTTGTGTCCTTTTACCTCACACAGACATGCACTGAAAATTTCAAAAACTTTTAGCCTTTTATGTTCAAACCGGAGTCAGACAATGATGGAGAGACTCAAGAACAAGTGACAACATGTAGAATGCAACAGGACATTTCTGAATATTTAGTTGATGAATTGATGTTGCCGATGTGAGTTAACTATCTTCTAGTCACTGATTAGCATATTCTGTCATGATAATCTATAAATCGTGTTCCCGGGGGCGGGGTTTATGTCAATTTTAGGGTTGGTGATGTCACTAACCCGGAAGGAATGTCGTGTAGTCCCTACCAGCCGTTTGTTGTAGTCCTTAAAAAGCAATTTCTTTAAAGGAAAATATCTCCCTTTGCTTTGAACTTTGAGCGTCGTAACTTTGCAGATGTTGTTTATGCTCAAACAGCAACATTACACACTAACTAAAGTTAGAAAAGTGAAATCATATTCAACCACCCCTTTAAAGCTACACTGTGTAATTTTTTAAGTTGATTCTTAGCAAAAAACACTTTGGTCTTTCAAAATTATATGTGCTCATTATAATTACTTCTACCAACTAATCAAGTATTCTCGTAAGCGTAAAATCTGCCGTTTATAATACATACGAGTGAGCTACTCGAATGGCGGAAGCCATGTTGCGCCTCCATCTTGAAAATACATTAGCCAAAGAGGGACATACCTGGAAATTCAAGCTTCGCCTTTCGCGTTTTTACACTCAGTGGCACCGTGACGAATATGAGGGGGAGATTACTCGCGACTGGCGGCAGATTTGAAATAATACGGCCACCGTAGGAGTTAAAACGCCCTCGGAATGGTAGGGGCTAGAAACTAATATTCAGTTGGTAGTTATATACAATTTCACCGCTAGATGGGAGTAATTCCTACACAGTGTAGCTTTAAAGCCTTTATGTGTAGTGCATTATCAATCAGCCTATATATAAAAATATATATATTTTAAATTGAACTAAAATTTCACTCTCAAGTTATATATACAGTAACTCAAGTTATATATATTTATATATAGGTATAGTCCTTGCATCAAACACATTTCCTTAACATTGCTGGCATCCTGATCTGCTGTTTGACCTGCAGGGTTGATGACGTGATTTTACATAATTAATGTATAAATTGTTAATATAGAATTTAAGTCAAAGATCCACAGCTCTATCAGAGAACCCCTGACAAACACACATATTTCTCTTCCCATACCATTATTTTGGCCTGTCATCTCATCTCCTCAGCTGTCAGAACAGTCAGGATGGCTGCAGCGACCTGACATCTTACAGAGAAGTGAAATACAGACGGGTACAGAGTGACATATTCATGCAGGCTTGATGTGTATGATTGTGTGTGTGCCTGCTTTCATCTCACAAGTGGCTTGTGTTGAGAGAAATAGGTGCCATCTGCTACACCAAGCAGTCTGGAGTCTTGTCTCTCAGGTCTTATTACAGGTACCCTCTGAATAATACATGCATATGGTACATGGGAACCTTAATGCCACATTCTTGTAAGACACACACAGTTTGTGGGTGCTGTATGGATGTGTATGGGATCAAGCCCTTATTAAATTACATTATTAAAGATGAGCTAATCCACACAAATCACTTTGTTTTTAAGGAGGGACCTATAGCATATAGATAAAGTGACTTTATATCTTCCAGTGTAACATAATATCTTACAATTGGACTTTATCGCTTGCAATGTGACTATTTTTTAATGGCAATCTCATAATTGCAACAGCTGTAAACATATCCATGTAACTATTTCACAGGTGTTACTTTGTTTCTTTTAATTGTGACTTTATAGTTCACAGTTTGACTTTAAAGTCAGAATTGCGAGATAAGTCGCAATTGCAAGTTATAAACTCCCAATTCTGAGAAATAAAGTCAGAATTGCAAGTTATAAACTCCCAATTCTGAGAAATAAAGTCAGAATTGCAAGTTATAAACTCCCAATTCTGAGAAATAAAGTCAGAATTGCAAGTTATAAACTCCCAATTCTGAGAAATAAAGTCAGAATTGCAAGTAATAAACTCCCAATTCTGAGAAATAAAGTCAGATTTGCAAGTTATAAACTCCCAATTTTGAGAAATTAAGTCAGAATTGCAAGTTATAAACTCCCAATTCTGTGAAATAAAGTCAGAATTGCAAGATAAAAAGTCGCAATTGCATGTTATAAAGTCAGAGTTGTGAGATATAAACTCGAAATTCTGAGAAAAACAGTTCTCTCTCAGAATTGGACTTTATAACTTGCAATTTTGACTAAACTGGCAATTGCGAGAGAAAAAAGTCAGAATTGTGAGATAAAAAGCAGCAATTATCTTTTAATTGTTTTATTCCGTGGCGAAAACACAACATAACTCATAACTAGAAACCAGAATATAATCAGGGCTTAGTTTTACTGATGTAACACCTAGCAACCTAGAGCACCTTAGCAACCATATAACAATGAGCTAAAAACACTCTTAACACCATAGCAAGAGCATAGCAACACCCTGGCAACCACTCTCGAATTATGGCAGTGTTAAGTTTGCAGTGTAATCTGTTTGCAGCTACATTGATTTGTGCATTTGTATAGCCCATGGGTCTCAATGTGTGTGTGAGCGTGTGAGCATGTGGTTATTCACACTCCCCTCAAGCCTCAATTTTATAAGAATGTTTAGTCTGTCGTTAATGCTGTAGAATTCAAGGGACATTTCTGTGGTCTGGGAAGTAAAACTAAACTTCTCACCGTGAGAAGTGTCTCGGCATGTCAGCAAAAAAGCAGGGAGAAATAGAAACCTCTCATTCACCGTTTCGCTTAAAGTGTGATTCATACCTTCCTGACCAGAGGATTGAGAAGAAAGAAACAGAAATTAACTGCCTGAGATAATGCTCGTGATTTGCATCAAGGTAGAGCCGTAGAGGCTGCTGTGCTGGTGTTATTTTAGATGGGGGAACTTAAGAGCTCTTGCCAGCAGAGCAGTAAATCTGCACAAAAACAGCTGCGAATGTTGTCTGGGGAATACAATTATTTCACACAGAGGAAACCCTTCTGTTCTTCACATATAAACCAACAAGTATCTCCTCCAAAGTTTTTCTAGGTTCTTTCTTTTTTTTCTCTTACGCTCTTAAAGGGATAGTTCACCCAAAAATTTTAATTTTGTCATTAATTACTCAACCTTATGTCGTTCCAAACTAATCCATATGAATTGAGTGGTCTAGTCCAAATTTCCCGAAGACACTCGATCACTTTATATGATTAACAGATTTAATTTAGGCTTTTATTACTGTGGCCGAGAGAGCTCAACGCGCTGCAACTGAAGAAAACACATGCAAATAGAAAAACACACGCAAATTAAGAAAACATCTTCATCAGTTTCACAACACATGTGTGCTCCAAATAATCACAACACAACCAAATACAGAAACGCACTGCAAAAGTTCACAAAACAACCAAAAACGTGCTGCAAATAGCACAGACCACAACGGAAACGTTTCCAGGGGACCGCAATAAGTGACGAACTTGGCTGGGACGTGTTTACAGCTCAAAGTCTACTTTATTTTTATTTATTTATTTATTTTTGCAAAACATACAGAGATGACGTGTTTATGACATACAACTTTGTGTACAATATACAAATATACATGTTAACAATATGTTCAATGTCATCAGAATAGTAATGAGAAACAATTAGTATTTGAGCTGAAATTAGAGAACAATGCGCTGAAAACTAAAATAAATAAATAAAGAAAAAATATAAAGAAAAAGAACATGAGGGAAAGATGCTAGTCTATACATCAGTTACATTCTACAAATGTTGTCATGTTATGTTTAAATAAGTTTAATAAGAAATGTTAGGTAATGCAGGGTCCAAAGATTTTTTAAAGTTGAGACACTCACACACAGATATATAACGCATATTTAAAAAACTTTTTTTGTATAAAATGTATATTTATTTGCAACAGTTATATTAACAGCAATAATAAGATATTTCTGGTAATAACAGCTATTCAGCTGATGGACACCATGCTGCGTTGTCATGGGAACATCACAGGTGAAAATAATGTCTTTCTTTGCTCCCTTCATCAAGTGTGTTCCAAACGGCTACATAATGGCACACAAGTTTCCTGCTCACTCCAAAGTCCCCACTTCAAGGGATCTGCCGTCTGCCTAGAAGGCAGTAGGACATAGGGATGCTCACGAGCAATAAGCATGTCCCAACCGGGTTCGTCACTTATTGGGGTCCCCTGGAAACATTTCCGTTGTAGTCTGTGCTATTTACCGTGCGTTTCTGTATTTGGTTGTATTGTGAGTATTTGGAGCACAATTTGCAGGTGTTTTTCTATTTGCATGCGTTTTCTTAAGTTGCAGCGTGTTGAGCTCTCTCGGCCACCGTATTTTATTCCCATATAAAGATTGATAAGTGAACATAAACATAAGCTCAACATAAGCTCAACCGAATCTGCTTGACGCGCGAGAACAGAACTCTTTCGGGAGCTGAAACGTGCTGCGTAACACGAGAATGAACCTCATTGGTTCTTGTGGAAGCTCAAACGTGCTGCGTAACACGAGAATGAACCTCATTGGTTCTTGCAGAAGCTCAAACGTGCTGCGTAACACGAGAATGAACCTCATTGGTCCTTGAGGACCAAGCTCAAACGTGCTGCGTAACACGAGAATGAACCTCATTGGTCCTTGAGGACCAAGCTCAAACGTGCTGCGTAACACGAGAATGAACCTCATTGGTTCTCGCACGTCAAGCGAACATGATATGTGTATAAAAGCCTAAATTCAATCTGTTCATCATATAAAATCGTGTCTCTTCAGATAGAAAAACACCTGCAAAAAGAAGAAGTCGGGGAGAAAAGTATCTCCCCGACTACCCAGCTCCTCAAATCTGTCCTCCCACTCCCTCCATCTCATTAACACCAACATGATATACAGGGACAATCTCAGCAACTTATCAAAGCAAAAACACACTTTATAAAACATTGCCACTTAGAGGCCAAGGGGCCTGAAAAAAAACAGCTAGGGACAAACATTCATGGAAAACAAGCAGCAAGAAAATGTGAATAACAGTAACGATTTTTGTAGTTATTTTGGCGATCCGGTATCGTGTGACAGTCGGAGGTCACGTGTGAAAGGTGAAAGGTTAGATTTGGTCTGTGGGCTGGTTTATCCCCTGCTAGGTGGTGATATTGACATAACAAGTGTCTGGATTCTCAAAGAGAACACAGTGTCCTCCACACACACTCACTGGAGGCTTATCTCCATGAATAAGTGGATAATGTTGGTGCCCATGCTGTGAAAGTGTTTCTAACACGGCATGATCCCACACTGTAGAGCCAATCAGACGCCACTCTCAGACTGGTTTATCACCTCTAACACACTGTAGACTATACAAACAAACATTACACTTACGTTTTATTTTTTGGCCCTCATTATTTTGAACTTAAATCATCACTTGCTAAGAGACAAGATAGCGATGTCCGATTCATGAACGAGCTGATTCTTTTCAATTAACCTGTCAATCGGTTCGCAAATCGGAACGATTTCTTAGTGATTTGGACCGATCCGAGACTTCGTTCTCGAGTCAACAACTCACTGATTCGAACGATCCGGTCAGAGCGAGTCTCCAGTCAACAATTCACTGAATTCACCAGCCTGACTCAAAATGAGCCAAGAACGGGAGATCTTCTTTCGTGACTGGTGGCACGAAACGTTAGTTACTAATGCCATATTTTAGGATTTGTTGTTGTAAATGAAAATCATATTTAGGTCACGACTGTCAGTTGTTTGAGAACTAAATCTGCTGTAAAAGTGTGAGCTGTTTAAGCCCACTGCATGTCCACATTTGACACTCAAATGTCATTGACCCACTTTATAGACCCAAATAATTTCACTTTTTTTTACATTTATTTTAGCTTTAGCCGATTCAACCAAAGATGAAAACATGAGGTTGTTTCTTTTAATTAATTAAATAATAAGTATATTAAAATAACTGAAGTATATTTAGAAATGCATTTTGAAATATACAGAATATTATTTTAAAAAATACTATAGTTCATGGACCTTCTGCAGTACTTTCATGAACCACCAGTTGAAAAAAAGTATACGGGACGAGGAAAAGTGTCATCACTTTTAGGTTGCTATCTGTAATATAGCAACTTGTGCAAAGTTCCCAGTGTGGGCAAAACTAAAGTGGGGAGACATCCTTTACTCTGTGATCGCTGGAGATTTGAACGCCTTCTTAAGTTTCATGGTGAACTCTATGTGATATATTAGCTGTCCTCGAATGGAGGCGGTGATAGAGAGAAGGAGGATGGGAAGGGATGGAAGGAGGAGGGGTGTTTAGACATGGGACGGCAGGTTTGGAGTTCTCTCCCTACTTCCGTTTGGAGAAACCCGATACCGTCCAGTAACTGTAGCTTTATCAGCATCTAAATATGGGTGGCATCCCACAGCATGACCCTGGAGATTCAGGTCAACAGTTGTGTATAAGTCTGGGACTCTCTAAGTTGCTGTCATGCCTACACTAATCCAACTAGAAACCAAACTTAGATGAAAATTGTATTGCTCAGATGTTGTGCTAATAGCTCATGTTGCTGTCGACTATCTATCTATATAGCTATCTATACATCCATCCATCCATTGACTATATATATTATTGTAATTATTTATTTTATATATATATATATATATATATATATATATATATATATATTCTGTTTATGTTTGCTGATCAATGTTTATATGTGAATAAAAGCCTAAAATAAATCTCTTCATCATATAAAGCAATTGATTCTCTTCAGAAAATAATTCATATGGATTAGTTTTACAATCTCTTTATGAACTTTTTGAAGCACCCAAAGTGTCTGTTGCATAGGCTGCCTATGGAGGGACAGAAAGCTCTCAGATTTCTTCAAAAAGATCTTAATTTGTGTTCCGAAGATGAACGAAAGTCTTACGGGTTTGGACTTGGAACAACATGAGGGTGTGTAGCTACTTAATGACAGTAATAATGAACTATCCCTTTAACTAAAGCTAATGTCCCCCATTAACTTCCCATTAAAGTTTTTCTGCCTGTGCTATTCAGTTCTGAATGTTGTCTTCCCCCTGTAGCTATTTCTGTTCCTTTTTCTGCCTTTCGTCTCTCTCTCAATCCCTCCTTCTGTCCTAATCAGCACTTGTGTTTGACATGCATTGACTATAGTAGAGAGCGCACATACACACTTGCATGTGCTGAGCTAATGCCACTCAGAGGGATTTGTCAGGTCTGGCAGTTCTCCACTGTGTCGACTCTCACGTGGTGTGTCAACTGCCCTGTAACCATGGAGATTCAGCATTTTCTGCCCTGTCATCCAGGGATGTGTGTCTGTACCTGAGCTTGCATTTCTCCCTTTCACACACATACACATGCAGACATGCATTCCTCTAGGGCCTCTCTCTCACTCTCTCTCTCTCTCTGTGTATTGGGTTTAACTGATGAGCCAGAAAATTAAACCCAGTCCTCAAGTATTTCGAGTCCAGAGTCACTTCAAAGCCTCGCTGAGGAGAGCATCATATGGCCATGCGTGACATCTGCATCCAATTAGAGATTTACATGAACAGGATCCTCAAACCCTTCGGCGTATCCGTCACGACCAATCAGCCAATCACAAACCACCACCTTAAAATAGATTTAGAAGCCATTTGTTAAAGTCAAAAGCACGTTGGACTCTCTTTGATGAGTTGATAGACGTCAAATGTCTTTTATTTCTTATTAATATTGGTTTTCTAGCTTATTTTATGAAGAATGCATTTTCTTTAACCAGACTCCATGGATTTTAAAGACCCCCCTGTGGTGAAAATCAAGTTTTTAATGTTGTTTATATGTCCGTGTGGTGTTTTTAATATGCTTTAAGACAAACCGTGTGCAAATTCATCAGTCAACACCATTGCTATTTTCTCCTTAAAACTGCAGTGTACTACCAGACAGTATCAAAAATGCATGTCTGTGATTGGCTACATCGCTCACCGCTGCAAAAACAGGTAGTAAATAGAAACATTTGACATTCTCTAACACTGGAACGTCAGCATTTACCAAATCTGTTTAGTCAATATGATATTATTACAGTATTAATTGAGTGTCCTCCTGCTTTCATTTGAGGGTGGTTAACACTAGCACCCCCGTAGAACCGGGCCAGTCTGTTTAATTCGCTCTTCCTATTCTGAATAGTGTTGTCAAAAGTACCGACTTGGGTCCTGAAATTTGACAAATGTGACAATACCAGCATTTCCAACATGTTTTTGAACTGTTGATCATTGTTAAGCCATGAATACAATGGCCAATCAGAGACATATATGTTGAGCGCGTGAACGCAATGGCCAATCAGAGGTGTTTAAGAATCTGTTCAAACTGCGCTCAAAATTTTTGACAACACTACTTCTGAATCAGTTTCCGGTTCAAACACATATGGCTAAATAAATTAAACCAATTACACTTGCTATTGTGTAGCGTTTACTACAGTTGAGTGAGTGGATCAGGTAGTCCGAGCTTGTGCGAGTGAGTGGAGGCGGGGACTAAAAGAAGCAAGGGTATAGAGTTATATTCAAACTTTTTCAAGGCATGAATAAGTCATTTTCACAGGATTTTTTTTTTTTAATGTGTTTTAAGGGATAAAAGACTTAGCAAAATGCTATATTACTGGAAAAACTGAATAAATCTAACATATAAGGTTTACTCTTTATTTCACACTCTCTCATTGATCGCTGAACAGACGAGGATACGCAACCACTCTCAGAAAACGGAGTGAGACCAAGGACAGTTTCTTTGTTAGACATCCCAGCCCATTTTCATAGAGCTAAATCTTCAAAATTTTCCAGATTAAGCAATGCTCTCTGAGTCGGCATATCCAGCCATGACAAGTAGAAACCTGAAGTAAGACACAATGCTGTAAAACGTCATATCACAGTTTTCTAATACATAACTGTACCTCAAAGCCTTGGCCCTTGGCTTTACCACTGAACACATGGTACTTCTAGAAGGCTCAGATAGTTCTTTTTGCGGTTTGAGAACAAAAAGGTTATATAAAGTAAAAGGGTTGTCTCATTTTGCATACAAGACAATGTACACTACAAGTACTTGGAAGATGTACTTGTTTAACTGAAGTGTGCAACAGATTTTTTTCAGTAGCAACAGATTTTTTTCTTCTGTATTGTGACGTACATCCAAGTGATACGGATTATTGAAAAATAAAAAAATCTAGGGCAGGGTACATGGTTTTATCCACTGGTTGTGGACTGGATGGAAGCAGATCTGAATGCAAGCTTGAGGTCGATTGTAAGAAAGGGGCAGGATTAAATGATTGAGAATGAGTTATGACATTTTGAATAAAAAATTGGTGCCCTAATAAAGTAAAAAATAAATAAAAATAAGGAAAGGGGTTATGAGGTCCAAAAAAATGTCAAGTAGTGGACATGGCAAATACTGAAACATGGGTTGAGTTAGAAGTTCAGTGTCACCGCACATTGTGTGTTTTTGTTGGAATAATCATTGGAATGAAGGTAGTAAGGTCACAATAGTGCAGGTTAGAAACCATGCTAAAGCTAGCAGCAACACCATAACTTTCCCTTGAACTTGCCTATTGTTTTTAGCAACATTAGCATTTAGCAACGTTAGCGTTCAATTTATGACATTTTAATTTTAATACGAGATGGACGTACATAATTTAAGACACAACTTAAATCTAAAGTTCACTTCACTAAAAGGCTCAAAACCTTCAATTACGCACTTCATTCACTTCAGTGGCACTACAGCCCTGAGAAACACTTCCTGTTCTTAAGATTGTGTATCAGTGGAAGGGATCCAAACAGTGAAACCTTATGACACTCTGGATTTCACCAAGTGGCGCTTGCAGACCTTCAGCAGTCTTGAATAGTCTGCTACTTCTCAGCTGGGAGGTGGGGGGATTTTCTTCTCTGGTTTGCACCCAGAGAGAACGTGAAAGCGAGAGAATGAGCAAGAACTTTTTAATATTACAGCTCTCTAACTGTTATATTGCTCTTTTCTTATAGGCCTATCACTTTTCTGTCGTCACTTCTGATAGTCCAGGAGGCACTATTGTAAAGTAAAGGACTCACCAAAGCCATCCAAAGTCATTTCACATGTTCTGATTAAAATAGCCATGAAGCAAATAACAGACAGAGCACAGTGAAAGAGTTTTTCCAGGTCACTAGATAGTTTGAGTTAATGCAATGCGCTCAATTCCTGACATTTTTTGCACACAAGATCACAATGACTAAATCAATATCCAGTAACCTAAAATGCATGTTTCTCTCTAAAAGGATTCCTAAAGGAATGTGCTCATCCTTAAAAATTGCTAATGGAATCTCTATCATAATTTAGAACCAATGTAATAGGATAAAACAGGAATTAGCTAAAAACTATATGTTCCAAATGGATGAAATTAAGTTTTATGAAATTAACCAAAAAAAAGGGGAAACTTAAGTTTAAGTTGATTATTTGAGGATCCTTTAAGATTGGTTTCAAGTTATGAAGGGAATCCCATTTGTTTGACTAGTATACTTTAGTCATGACATTTAACCAAGAATAGCATTTTTATGCATACATGGCAAGGTTGTTTTCTCCCAGCTATAATGTCAAATATCTCGCACTGGAGCAGAAATTAACAGCAGAAAATGTAGCAACACAAGCAAGAATAAACTAAAATGTTCGCTCAGGGTTTTAAAGGTTATGAGACCGTGATGAGATATGAAACAGCTGTTTTTGTTCAAGTTTTCTGATAAGCTTCATTCAGCAGAAAGCCACTGCTTTCAGTGGAAGTGAAGGCTACATCAGCAAAGATCAAAATCAGTAGGGAAGAGTGGGGTAAGATGGGTCAGTGGGTAAGTTGTGTTGCCCCCTTAAGCAAACTATAACTAAAAAGTAAATAAATCATGTTTTTTTTATATATATATAATAAGGCGTTTCCCCTGAAACTTTTAGCTGCTAATAGTGAACTTTGCCTCCAAATACAGGAAGTTCAAATACAAAGTCTTTCAAATTGTCACTACATTTAAATATTCTGAATATTAATTGTTGTCCTGTATGAATTAATGAATATGCAAAATATGTTTAGATTTTATTGTACACCATTTAGCCTACATATTCCCCATGGTTTCACCTTGCGTAGGCTATAGGGCAAAATGTGCCACTTGACCAAAATAATTCAGAATTGTATTGTCCTTAATATGTTTTATTTCATAGCAGATTCTACAGTTTGCCTCGAGGCTAGCCTTAAATAAAAAGTGACACAGCTTAACCAACTCTTCTCTAACTTCAAACTCCGAGGCTGTGCGTCAAAACCAGAGTGCTGCCTACAGACTGCCTTTTGAGGGAATATATTAGTATTTATGGGTGAGCCCGGCGTCTACGATGCCCAAAAATACTAGGTAGGCTGCACACTCGGTTTGAGGCATATATAGCCGGAGGAAACAGAAACTCCAAAATCTTACTGCTAATTTTCGGGCTTCCTTTGCGCTCGCCGGTAGAAGGAAGATCCGCGAACTGAACCCGGTGTCCGGACATCTTCTGCACCTCTCCAGACTGCTCGTCCCTGGCCAAATATCCGCAAAACTTTCGCTTATTTCCCGCTTCCGTCTGTCTGAGTCTGTATATGCGCTATGGATGTATGACCAAAGGACACAAACTCCTTCATGAGAGAGGAGAGACTCCGAGGGAGGGTGAGAGAGAAAACGAGGGGGTTTTCAGCCCAAAAAGTAAATAAATAAATAAATACCTACATACATAAGGAACTTAAAGTCCACATGACTGCAGAATTACGTCATTCCAATTTAAATCAGATTTAGTTAGAGATATTTTGCTAATCTTACTTGTATGCATATTTTCCTACTTATTTAAAACAACGTCTTCATCAACATAGGCTATAGCTATATCTTATATTAGCCTATAAAAAATAACCATGGACGTTTAATTGACAAAATGTCATAATGCTTGACCTTGTCCAGAATGGATGCATATGCACAAACTGGCCCCTGATAGACATACAATTAGTCAGTGGTTTGATTAGTTGGGCTGATTGACAACTTCAAACTATTATGAACCTCCATCTCACACATACACAGTGTCATCATGTGTCATAGCCTCGAGGTATATTCGTGTGTCCTGTCGCATGATTCAAAAGATGCACTAGGGTCTGCATAAAAGCTGCATGATTTCTGAGGCATTGTATTTTATCATACAGCGCTTGGCGTTCGGACGTATACTGTCATCTAGTGGCTGACACGGGAACTACCACAACATCTCTTGACAGAAAGGTATTGCACTTTGCAGGAATATTTGGATTTACTGATTATTTTATGATGTCTAAGCCACATCATTATGATGTGTGAACTTGGTTATTTTATAATAGTGCCTCTGTGTTTTTGTCATAGCTAAACTTTATCTGTTTGTAATACTAGATTGTGTTGTTCCATATAGGTCTACATCAGTGAAGAGTGATCCGTCTATTCAAGGAAAGAACATTGAAGACCCCCTTCTACCTCTTAGAGGAGCCACTTTAAATAGAGATAACCACACTGAGGTCAGTCTTCAGAGTAGTCTATGAGAACATAAGCTCACAAGACTGACATGAGATCACGATATACTCTCATTCCACATTTGTATCATATTTCACAATCTGGCTGCTGTGTCTTTAAAGGTCAACGTTTATGTAAAGCCATGTTCTGGGAACAAATAACATTTCCTTTAGACTTTTACAGATGTTATAAGCTTGTCCAATGTTGCTAAAATACATATTTTTTTCAGTATGTATTTGGACAGTGGTTTTCAATCTTTTAGATATTCTCATGAAATTTAAAGTTTCATCCTAAAATTTAAAAGGCAGCTATAAATGTTTTATGTTTAAAGGCCCAATTTATACTGTGAAAAATATTATAAATGTGTAAAAAAATATTTGGGAAAAATTTATACTCACTTAGTACTAAACTGTCAATTATTTTAACTTTTATAATTCTTTTTATTTTATTATTATTTGTTTATTAATATAATTTTTTTATTTTAATCTAATATTTGTTGATTTTTTAAGTTGTATTTTAATCTATTTTGTTTACTTTAATATTTGTATTATTTATTTTAATCTATTTTATTTTGAACTTATTTATTTATTTTTACATTTCTTTACACTGTTTTTATCTAAACATTTTCCTGTACCCCCGGCCTAACACATCACTGTGGCCCCCTGGGGGTCAGTTTTAATAGTTCACACACGCACGCACGCACGCACGCACGCACGCACGCACGCACGCACGCACACACGCACGCACGCACACACACACACACACACACACACACACACACACACACACACACACACACCTGTTATCGTTTATTCACCATCATGTTGTTTCAAACCTGTGTGACATCCTTCTGTGCAACACAAGATATTTAGAAAAATGACATAACATAACATGAGGGTGAGTAAATTATGACAGAATTTGGAAAAAAAAATTGGGGGGAGGGGTGTGTGTGATATAAATAAACAAGTTTTGAAATTGTTTCAAAAGAATTTATTCAAAAATACATATTTGTAAAATAGATTTCAGGCACTTGAACATGAGAGAATCATCAGTTTAGTGTATAACAGCAGTGCAGGTGATGGACTACAGGGGAATAAATATACACACACATAAACATTGACAAGAACTGCTGGAAATGTTTGTATAAGTGCGACATATTCCATTCAGGTGGATGAAAAGTTCTGCATAACAGATTACAAAACAATAAACAGAAAAATATATATACAAGACTTAAAATTCTGTAGACAAACATGCAATCAAAGCTAAGAAACATTCACTCAGACCCAAAAAGTCCTTATTTTACATTTCGCACCACAAATCATCTTGTGCACTGCACTTCAACACATTTATGGAAAAATGAAGACACACAGAGATAGAAATGTAATAAATTAAGGCAATATTTAATCACGCGAAGAATCAAAGTGCAATCCATTTGGAAACATCAGAATGAGTTACAGTATCCCCAGGTACATTCTCTGCTTGAGTTTCAGTGCAGACCGTTCTGCTCAATGTACATTTTGGAAAGGGACGCCGCCATGGACTTGGCCAACTCCTCGTCCCTCTTGCGCTGCACCTGTGTGTGACGGCACCAGTCGTCATACTCCGGGTTGGGCTGACACCTGTCCAGCAATACATCATAATGACCGTTACTAAGCCAGCTCAACCATATGGCCGGTTTAGTCAAGTCCTCTTCGCCCAGGTAGTGCACCATGGTTGATACCGTCGGGCTTTCCACACTACCCCCAGTGGTCAAGTAGATATTCACATTCAGCATCTGACTCATGGCCAACAGCTCTGGATAGCCGGCCCATGCACCGTCCTGGGCCGCATTGATCAGAAACTCCCCGACGTCTCCTTCGATGATGGGGTTGAACTCCTCCAGGTGGTCGGCGATGTGGTGCATGGTTTGCTCTCTCAGCTCCTTGTGCCTTGACTGGTCCCCATAAGCCGCCTTGGAAATGGCCCGGTACAGGCAGTTCCCATCTGGGATGATGTGAAAGCGGTATTTTTGCCTGTCATGGAGGTATTTGTTTTGTTTCTCCACTTCGGCCAAGTAACGGGTGACCTTGTTGTCAACATCACTTTTGTTGGGTGTCACTGTGGGCTCTTGAAGGATGCGCAGCTCAAAGACCGGATTGTCATCTTCGATGCTGTCCTGCCTTTGGGGGTCTTTAAGAGCTTCAGATGAATCAGATGAGGGTCTTTGCGCGGTTTCAAAAGTTCTGGAGGGCGTGGCATCACTTAATAAACATGGCTCGCGTCTTCTCTCACAAACTCTGTAGCTGTCATGATCAAAAAACCTATCGTAGAGAATTGATTTTTTCTCACTTATCTCGTCGTTGTCATCCTCAAAAACGCCTCTTCTAGGATCCAAGTCCAAGACGGAATCAGAGTGGTGATGATTATCTCCGTTAACTGCGTAGGAAACCCGTTTGTAGTGCGTCTCCAGAGGTCTGTGGTTTGTGCGCGGCTCCTTCGCGATGTGAATAGGCACAGATCTCTCCACACCATCCGGTCGCGTGATGATAATCTCCGCGGTGGAAGTGTAGAAAACCGGCCTCATCGAGGTGGCCTCATAACATGAAAAAGCAGGCATGTTCGCTTCAGTCTGTTCCCCTCCAGACAAATAGCCCGTGTGAGCTATTGTGGCGTTTCCGTTAACGGCGTTTCTGACCACCTCCAAAGAACCCGAACTTGTCGTTGTTGCGTTATTGCCGACACTGGTGAGAGTTACGGAAACTTTCCGAGAGGAGCCGGGATAGTGTGTTAACGCGCTGCTGTACAAGTGCATTTTCAACGTCCTCCCTTTATACAATACGCCTTGGCCTCGTTGTTACCGAATGATGACAACACGGTCCAAAAATAATCTCTGTCATCAATAGCAGCGAATGTGTAGGGCGCGTTTCCATGGATCCTCGCTCCCCGCTGCTACAAAGTTGTCTTGCGTCAGCCCCAAAGCAACCCTAATTTTAGCACGAGCACTGGTAACCGGACCCCGGGTCTCTGACACACCGCCCGGGCCGAGGAGACGACCTGCACCCCGCGGGAATGCGAAAGATGTGATGTGTCACTGGGACTCTCGGCGTTTCTCTCGCTTCTGTCCGTGTTTACGCTAGCGCGCGCGCGCGTCAGGGCGGCGTCGCCAGATTGGAATGCGTGCAGTTTGCCAAGAGGCCGCGGGTTCCCAAACAGCTCAGAGGACCACACTGCCTCAGTCTCAACAGCGAGGAAGTCCCGCCTCACACTGAACTTCATTGGTCTTACTTAATCAAGAAGAGTTGGCTATAAATCACCTTAAGCATATTAAAGACTTTTCTAGGAAATGTAGTCGGGTCGATACGGCATCAATCCAAAGCTTCAAACCAATAAGTTTTTTCCCCCATAAAAGTAATGCAGATCATTTGCTCGTTGTATCTTTCATCTTTCGTTTTCCCTTATATGGTTTCCCATTTGACACGCAGTTTCAGAATTGTGAACATTTTGTTCACACAAATAATTCCTTAATCAGAGTTCCTGAACATTCTGACTCATGACCTCATCCCTCATGACATCATATTCTGCAAATAGAGACTCAAACCCCTTTTACTGCACCTGTTCTGTGGTTACGTTCATAGTTATCTATCTATCTATCTATCTATCTATCTATCTATCTATCTATCTATCTAAAGGTGAATACTGAGAAAGTGAAGTCACTGAACGGATCATGGTTACATTGACGGTAAACGACACAAGTTTTAAATAGATTCAACATAAGTTTCATGCATAGTTCCACTATGTTCTCATGCCCCTTTATGCTTGAATTATTGAAAGGGAGAATAGATATCATGTCCTCCGACACCTCCTAAAAGAGATCACTATACACTGCCTAGCCAATATAGTGGACAGGTCAGCATAATAGCAGAGGTCAAGACAAAGCATTGTAAATCTAACGACATTTAGGACTTTTAATATTGGTATTACACGGGTACATTAATATATATCGAATAGGCTATCAAAATATATCGGTTTGGTATATAAAAGATAAGTCAAGTATGTTTTTTACCAATAGGTGGCAGTGTCAATCAAATGCTTCTATGACGCTTTTTGGAGTAACACGTCTGCAGTTGCGCAATGTAACACCAGGGGGAACTATTGGTCTCTGTTTATCGGATAATAGCAACACGCCTTTTTTTAGTGCGATGACTGTTACACAATCCAGAGCTGTGTCAGGTTTATGAGAAATCGTGAATCATCATCACGTCTTCTCACATCCATTGTAGCAGTAGAGCCAATCTGCATACAGGCATTACCTCACCGAGCTTTAGCTTCTTGGTTTTTTTTTTTAACAAAGACGATGATTAACGTTTAGATTTATGTTGTAACATCCGATTGTTGTAGATATGGGCTACTGTTTACGTCTAGTCGAGAATAACCTGTGCTCTTATCAACGGCAGTAAATTGAGAATTAAGGCCAGTCAGACGTATGACGCAGGCACGCCTCGCATGGAAATGTCAACGACCTGACCTATATCTACAGACTCCAAATTTCTAAGCCTTTATACCGCCATGTGCCTCGGTGTTTTGACTGGCAGATACGCTTGGTTCTAAAGGTCTGTGTCTGAATCATGTAACGTTATGTATATAATAACGTGTCTAACCTGTGCGTGGGCAGTATAACTGTAACGTTATTGGTTGATGGAACAACAACAGATGAACATCGGGTTCCATACGCAAGAGAGATAATCAGCGTTAAGAATTCTGAGACTGCTGTGATTTGAATTAGGGACGCGTCACCAGGACAGCTGAAGAAACAAGCGGTTCTTGCTTTACAACCATCTAATCCCAACGGTCAACTGGGTATCACGCAGCGCTGCGCCAACAGGAAGCATCACGCACGGCTTACAAATGGAGCTGTGATGAGAACCGAACAGTCCTTACTTCGAATTAGTACCCCGTTTTTAAAATGGTTCATGACCATTTCGTTAAAAGTTTTCGAACGAGCAATCCTAAATGTTGTGATAGTGTTTGTATTTTTCACCACTAATTAGTAGCGTAACGTAAAAGCAACCAGTGTAGTAGCCGATTCCTGAACAAACGACTCTTTTGAATCGGTTCGTTTAATGAATTGAAAACACGTACAGCGCTGACAGAGTAGTCCGATTCCTGAACCAATGACTCTTACGAACCGGTTCTTTTCATTGAATCACGCACATTCAACGACCAGTGTATTCCAGTTCCCGGGCGAATGATTCTTATGGCTGGTTCTTTACAGTGAATCACAACACTTTTATTATTCTGACTCACTTACTAAACTGCGAGTTATTGTTGCAAAACTTTCAATAACTGTTACTGTGTGTTATGGTTTACTCAAATAAATTAAATTAAAAGCGCACATTGTTAATTGTAATCAGTAGACTAATTTCTTAGAAAAATACAGTTTTGTTATTTTTAATAGCCTACAGATACGGCCAACTGAGGTTGCATGTATGCATGCCGCGTCTAAAAAGTCTGAGAAGTCAATTCAAAACTGTAAATATATTGTGCAATAATTGTTAAACTGGTTTATAATGTGTTCTATCTGTTCGGATAAAATTCATTTTCATTTAAAATTGCTGAGGGCATTATACAGCTAATAAGAATCGCGCTTTAAAACGTTCTAAAAGAATCATGAATGGAACCGGATATTCCTTAGGATTCTCTCAAGCTTGCAACAGCACCATGGACATCTGTCACCTGAAATAAATGCCGCATTGCACCTGATAACACATCAACACTATCCTGCAGCAACACATTTTTGCCATTTTTAAATATCAGTGAAAAATACAACGCACATCCAAAAATATTGTATTGGAGTAGTAGGGCGCCTAACAGAAGTATGCTGATGAAAGCAAAGCAGCCCCAAATATATCCCTGCCATGTGTCTGCCTCTTGGTAATGTTAACCTACATTCATAATAAACCAGCTTCCTGTCTCACTGCCGCAGTCATTAAAGGGAAACGTGCAGGAACTAGATCCAATTCAATGTCCAAAACACGTCTCCACAAACACATCCCTCGTGCTGGGATCTATCTCTACACGTTTAAGATTCGAATGGGTTTGTCAAAAAGCTGTTTTTCGGTCTCTTTTACTCCTTTTTGTGTGTCTGATGTCAGATTTTTCCCTCTTGCCCTCGGAGGGGGAGGATCTAACCGCGTTGAGTCACGCAGCTGTCAAAGATAGCTGTCACCCAGTTTCCACATCAAACACACTGAATGAGACGCGCAGCCTGTCCCAGGTACCCGACAATGTGTTGCGTCTCCGACAAATGAAAAACGCGCTCCGCGGCGATTCCTCGACAAAAAGAAATATTTCTCTCGACACTTCGTAACAATCTGGAATATTACAGTTGTGTGTGATTAAACCGAGGAAGAATCGACCTCCTTGTTGCCAACGTGAAAAGGGGAATTTTGACGGACATGAAGACCAAAAAGGGTATGTTTCTTCTCGATATGGGTGATATAGCGGCGATATATGTTCTATATTTGTATCGGTGATTGTAACAAATGGATATAACTTGTCGATGAGGGTTGAACAGAAAATGTCTGGCATCGCATGCTATTGTTTTCCGCTGCAGACAAAACAGCCTTTTTCTCACCATGTGCTGGCGGGCTGTCACAACGAGCCGTTTCGCGTTATTAACACGCATGGGTTTTATTCACAATATATAAGCTTTGATTTGTACAAACATGCTTATATAACAGTTGCATGTATTTTAGATGTTTAAAAGTGTTGTTCCACGAACAAATTATACCTATAACTTTAAATAGTCTTGAATGTAACTCTTTTAAGGGTTTTGTCGTGCGTGTTTAAGTGTGTAAATGCCTTCGTGTAATAGTTGAACTCATTGGCTTGGGAAAAAATGTTCACGCGCTCAGAGTTTCTCATAACACTGACTCAAGTTTTGTTGGGAAAATGAGGGAAACTTTCCAAGTGTGTGTGTGGTTTTGTGTGTGTTTTTTTACGACTACTGTATTGCTTTCTCAGCATTTGAACATTTTGTCGCGGTGTAAAATGTGCAACAATAAAATGCTGACCTCCTTTTGTGAAGTTTGTGTATTTCGCGCCGCTTCCTCGAGGCGACGCTTTCACATTCCCTCCGACCTCGTGTCTCTCACAGCACACAATAGAGCCCGAGCTATTTTCTGTTATTAAGTTAATATTTATCGTATATTATGACGTGTAACCGCGTAGAGAGTCGTGTCAGCCTTTTATCTGTCACCTGACGTGATTTCACACGTTTTAATCTAGTAAAAAGTCGAAAAAACAGAGTTTGAAATGTCCCACAAACGACATTCTTTTGTTCGGTCTTAAGATTTGCAACAGGTTCCCCTCCCCCTCCCCCTCCTTATGCAGGCCGACGACAAAGTTACTTCTTATTACTCCTCTTCACATGTTCAATTGTTTTCTCACACAACATCAAAGATAAAAGTGTGTACGTGATTTCACTCGTTTCGTTTTTAGACCGTTAAGTCCCACGCTCACTCACACTCGAGCTGAAGTTGGGGAAAGTTTTCTTTCACTACAGAGTGCTCATGAACTAAAAGTCCCCTTCAGCACTCTGAGTGAAACGTCTTATTGACAAACTAACCGGTTTATGATACTTAGGATCAAGTGGTAATAATATTCAAGTCATCTTCATAAGCAGGAAAAGTTGTCATATCAGCCCTTAAATAGATAGTCAGGCCAAAATCATAACTCTGTCATCTTTTACTCACCCTCATGTTATTCCAAACCCACATTACTTTCTTTCCAGAAAAGGATTTGTTTGGCAGAATGAGACTCAGTCATGATTCACTTTTATTTTCTTTTTCATACAATTAAACTACGTAGTGATTGATACTGTCATTCTGCCTTTGTGTTCCATAGAAGAAAATCCTACATGTTTGAGGGTAAGAAAATATTGGCAGAATTGTATTTTTAGGTGAACTGGCCCTTTAAGTGAGTTTTAAAACAAAACAGTATGTTTATCCAAAGTTGTTCTAGTTTTTGTGAGTGTATTTTTACAGTGCTCGGAAATGCACGATGACACCTAGAGTCTGTGATGCCTCCACTTCATCCATGAATCACATGGCTTTGCTTGACAGCAGGGATGTGACACATCAGCTGCCACACACACTCTCTCTCTCACAGACGCACGCTTATACATGCATACAGACGGCCAGGCGCTGTTGTGTAGTGTTCTTCTCCAGTTGGCATTTTGGAGGGAGAGACTGTGTGTGTAAGATAGGGGGAGGAGGAGAGTCCTTTGCAGGGGTTGGGGGGTTGATGTTTGACCGGGTGTCTTTTGTCTTCCTTCACACACATGGGTACACACTGATTCCAATTCCCTGAATCACACTTATTGACTGTTAAAAACAAATTGCTCATACATCAACCTGACTTCATACTTTTCCCGGTTCTCGAAGCCTTTTTTTTTTGTATAGAAAGAAAGAATAATGTTGTAACCTTAATTGTTTTTAAGTGGCAGTATTTCTTGTCTCCTATGCCTACAGGTGTGTTGGCGATGTCCGGTAGCGAGACGGACGACGAGGACAGTTTGGATGTGCCTCTTGACCTCTCTTCAAATGGAGGAGGGTCAGGGAAGAGAAAGAGGAGAGGAAACTTGCCCAAAGAGTCAGTACAGATACTCCGGGACTGGCTCTACCAACACCGCTACAATGCTTATCCATCAGAGCAGGAAAAAGCCCTGCTGTCCAAGCAGACCCATCTCTCCACACTACAGGTACTGAACATCTATAGATGTGTGTATATGTGGCCTAGCACAGAACTAACAAAAACAACAACAACAAAAAAACAAGGGAACAACTAGGCTACATGTAATGAAGCTTTAAGAATAATCAAAGTTCCCATGGTAATAAAAAACTGGAACTTCCAAGCAGTATTATTTGTATATTAATGTAGCATTAAATAATATTTCCAATTAGCTTTCATTTAAAAAAATTTAAGGCAAAATTTCAGTTTGTTTTTTATCTAATATTTATATTTTATTTTATTAAAGCTTTTATTTTATTTTCAATTACCAAAAACAACTTTTAATAGTTGTAGTTAACAACACTGTTTTCAGGCCTGGAAAAGTCACAAAAAATTATCTTGTATAAATTTTTCTAGTTTTAGTTTGTTGTGAACTATTTGATTGTTTAGAAATAGCTCGTAGTGATTGCAGCATCTAAAATACTGTATATAAAATAATTATAACAATGCAATATATAAAACATTGATTGGAAAGTCATGTAAATTCATTGGCCAAAACGTTTGGGAAATCTGAATAAAAAGAAATTCGAATGACTCAAATCAGTTTCTGAAGTTATGCTTCAGACCAGGTCTGAAGTTTCTCACGACTGCTTGTTTCTGTCAAGAATGCGAAGGGGAATTTTTCAGTTTTCTGCTTTGTTGATCAGTAATATATTTATATGCTTCACTGGAGAGCAGTTAACTGTCATCAATGTCTAGTTCAACTGACATTGTGTGAAGGGAACTGAAAGGTTCAATGTCATAAATAGAAGAGAGCCAAAAGAAATACGTCAGAGAAAGAAAAAGTCAGCTCTTTTTCGCTAGCGCTACTGCGTTTAAGATCACACGTTCTGTCCCCGCTGAGTTTTAGCGTCATATAAACAACACTTCCTGTGAATGCAGTCAATGGAGAGAATTCCTGTGGACAGATGAGTGAATAACTGTTTTGAGTCATCTGAGATGTAGCCACATAGAGAGAGAGACTTGCTCAGACACTGGGCCAGGAATTTCCCCTGCGCTCAGCCAGCTGTCTCACTAACAATAGGGAGACACAATACACACACATTAACATAGTGAAGACTACCAGGCTCAGGCGGACCGTTGGATACACAATACAGCCCCATTACCCAGAGAGCCAAAGAGGCTTCTCTTCTGAAGAGACTCACTGGAAGACAATACAGGAGCATTACCATACTGAGGACTGTGTCTTGAAAACAGCCCCTTTAGATACCGAGAAAGAAAAGTTAGAACTCAAGTTATTTCATTATGGCATAATGTGTGTGTATTGGAAAAGTAGGCCAGAATAGAATTGTAAAAGTCAAAACAGCTCTGAAACAGCTATATATATATATATATATATATATATATATATATATATATATATATATATATATATATATATAGCTGTTTCAGAGCTGTTATATATATCAGCCCTAATATATATATAACAGCCCTAATATATATATATACACACACACACACACACACACACACACACAAATACATTTTGATTATTATAATTAAAAATGTATATATATATGCTATATATAAATTATGAATTAGAATAATCAAAATGTATTTGTGTGTGTGTGTGTGTGTATATATATATATATATATATATATATATATATATATATATATATATATATATATATATTAGGGCTGTCAAAAAATTAATCGTAATTAATCGCATCCAAAATAGAAGTTTGTGTTTACATAATATATGTGTGTGTACTGTGTATAATTATTTATATATATAAAAACACACAGAATCATGTATATTTTTAAGAAAAATTGGTTATATTTATATATAAAATATTTATATATATATATAAATTATATAAATGTATATACAGTATATACATGCAAATATTTCTTAAATATCTAAATTAATGTGTGTGTATTTATACATAATAATTATACACAGTACAGACACATATATTATGCAAACACAAACTTTTATTTTGGATGCGATTAATCACCTTGGATGCGATTAATCATCTTTTGACAATATATATTATATATATATACTATAATATATATATTAGAGCTGTGAAACGATTAATCGAAATTAATCGCATCCAAAATAATAGTTTGTGTTTACATAATATATATGTGTGTACTGTGTATAGTGTATTATACAAACACACACACATGCATGTATATATTTGATAAATATTTGCATTTATATACTGCATATATATTTTTATATTACATATGAATAGAAATATTTAATATCTAAATCAGATTTTTCTTAAATATATACATGCATGTGTGTGTATTTTTATATATATATATATACACAAAATAATTATACACAGTACACACACATATATGATGTAAACACAAACTTTTATTTTGGATGCGAATTGTGATTACGGTAATTGTTTCACAGCTCTAATATATATATAATATTTATAATTAATTAAAATGTTATATTTTTAATTAAAATAATTTAAAATGTGTGTGTGTGTGTGTGTATATATATATATATATATATATATACACACACTTTTTTAATTATTTTAATGATTTATTTTATTTTATTATTTTAATTAAAAATATAAAAATGTATTAATTATAAATAATTATATATGTGTGTGTGTGTGTGTATGTATATATATATATATATATATATATATATATATATATATATATATATATATATATATATATATATATATATATATATATATATATATATATATATAAACACACACATAATTAACATTGATTTTATGTTCCTTGCTTAATAGGATTCATTTTATATCTGCAATGTAAATGATCAGTTACCTGTGGTGCATTATCTACATTGACTAAAAAGGCAAGCAGAGTTTAATTGTTGATATAAACTAAAGGTGTTAACAGTCAGCCATTACTAACGAAGTAATTGGTCTTTTTGTAGAGATGCACACCGAAGTCACTTGTGTTTTCTATACCCTGAAATGTTGGATTTGCATTAGAGTAGATCTCACACCCCCTCAGGTGAGACTCGCCAGTGCCGTGAAAGATACAGCGCTATTAGCATGATTAAGGCCTAAAGCCCTTAGGCCCAACAAAGAGCCCAATCTGAGGGATAAAGGTGAACTGTTACTTAGGTGATTGAAAGAAATCCTCACCGCCGAGAGCTTCCTGCTTTCAACTGCCAACTCAGCCTTTTAAAAGAGGAAAAACAAAAATAGAGGCAGAGATCCGTCACATGTTTACTCAATACAGCCTCATGAATTTCCATTTTAAACTTGAGCAAGACAGCGTGCAACCAAAATGAACAAAACAAAAGGTTTTATAGGACTGTAAGCTTTGAACTTTGAAAGAAAATGACAGGTGGTAGAAGTTAGAGAGAGAATTTGAGGTTATTTATTCCATAAGAAAACTAAGAATATTTATTTTTTATAATGTTTTAAGTTTAGTTTCTTAAAAAAAAATGAATTATGAATATAATGACGTAGCTCTAGGCCCTGCACACGGGCAAGCAGAGCGGAAGAGGTTAAAATGTAGATCATGTTATCAATATTTTTATTTTAACATATATCATGTCCTACAATCCAATAATGAAGTAGTAGATAATTGAATATGTACTTTTAAATATTGTACTTTTTATGTAATTTTTTGGAAATGTTTTTTAAAGCCAGAAAATAAAAAAGAAATATATATATATTTTAAAGTTACTTTTATCCCCTTAAATAATTGTTTTATTAATACAGTATGGTAAGAAAAATTGTGATTGTGCTTGTGATTTCAATATATGATCGTATTAGCATTTTGATGTATCATCATATGCTCTTCTCTGCACAGGTGTGCAACTGGTTTATAAACGCCCGGCGACGACTCCTTCCTGAGATGCTCCGGAAAGACGGCAAGGACCCCAACCAGTTCACCATCTCGCGGCGGGGCAGCAAGGGTGGCGAGATGCTCAGCGACAACTCCCAGTCCCCGAAACACGGTCTGCTCGCCAACGGAGAGGACCGCAACAGCTACGAGCCCGGCTCGCCTCACTCGACCAGCAACACGCCCACTTCTAACGGTTACCCCAAAAAAGCCCTGTCCCCAAAAACACCCCCCTCACCCGGACCCGTCTTACCCAGACCCTCTGTCATCTGCCACACCACCATCACCACGGGCACGCAAGGCATCGGCTCGACAACGCGCCTCGGCGTGGAGGGAGCCACAGAGCTGCCGCTCACAGACGTGGCCGGCCTGTTCGGGTGTCGAGGGGAGGGTAACGTCAGCCCCCAGAGCGGCCTGTTCAACACCCCGCCGCCCACCCCGCCCGATCTCACCCAGGACTTCAGCGGCTTCCAGTTGCTGGTTGACGTGGCGCTGAAGAGGGCCGCAGAAATGGAGCTGCAGGCCAAACAGCTCCTCGCCTGAAGACAGAAAACACGGATGGATGAATGAAAAAGCTTCATCGATGTTTGTTTCTTGCCCCCCGCCCCACCTCCCAAAAAACTTGACTGAGCAACAGAAAGCAAACAAGCATGGCCTGATCATTTCTATTTTTGGTAAATGTAAATCAAATTGATGAGGATTCCTTTATGTAAAGCATTTCAAGGTGCCTTGGCAGTCGGTTCTTTTTTTTGTATTCCATTTCTATGTAAATAAATATGTATCTTTTCATTTTGTACACAGGGGACCAAAACCAAACACAGTAATACGACTTCCTCTCTTTCCTTCTTTACAAGAAGACGAGCTCTTCTCCCATTCCTCATGAGTCTTTCTTTCTCGTTTTCAGAGATTCGGCTCTATGATTGTCGATTTTGCCTCATTTTTTAGAGAACACGTCTGATATTCTGCCTCGTTTTTTTTGCACAAAATGGCAGGTCATCTCAGTATCTTATCAACTCTAGCTTTCTCTCCAACAGAATCTAATCACTACTGCACCGGGTCATTCTGTGTCTCATAGATGTTCAGTTTTTTGTATTGTTTTTTTTTTTCCGTTGTAAAATTTCAGATGCTGTCGTTAGTATGTTTCTTTTTTTTTCTTCCTTTCATTACTCAGATGTAGCAGAACTATAGTCTGAGGTTTCCTCTGAATACTCAGTGTAGAAACGGCCAGTGAATGTGCCCACACCACCCCTAAACACACAAACACACACACACACACACAAATACACACCTTGGACAAGTGAGCTGGAAGAATGAACACTACATGAATTGTATTAATTTTTTTTTTTTTTTTGTTTGTTTTGTTTTATTAAGTTGAGACCACTTTCAGAGGATAAAAGGAAAGAATGGTTTTATGTCACCAAATATGTTGATTTCAAGGTTTTGGGACCTTAGACCAGTGCATTTACAGTAGCCAATGTGACATGATGCCCAATGATGTGACTTCTCCTCCTTACTGTGCAATGTATGTGGCAAATAGGGGTCACACGGTGTTTAAATAAAGTTTTGTTTTCTACAAAATTAATCTTCTTTCTTCTGCTTATTTTTAACTACATTGTTCAATAAGTAGTGGGGAAATGGAAAGGTTCTTATATCCAAGGTCTTTTTATTTTTTATCATGGGAAAGATTAGCCCTTCAGATGACATTTCTTTCCAGTGGTGTTTGAAAAATGAAATAACGTGTAAGGTCAGACAGACAATGTAGATTGCTTTCATAAAGCGGAAGCCAGCATCCAAACGCGGTGATTTATACCAATCCAACACTGCCCTACCTTGACATCTCGCACATAGGCATGTTCTTACAGGCTATTGCTAAATCATACTGACATTCTTCTGTGTGTGTAAGCTTCACAAGAACGCCAATTAGCATAATCCTGCATTTAATTAGCGGTAGCTAAAACCAGACGTCAACGATGGCTTGCCAATGGCGTCTGTGTGAGTGTGCATGTCTGTATCTGAGCACAGACAATAAAGACGGATTAGCGGGGACACGTCTGTCCTGGATATTCAATCACACTCGGTTAGACAGCTGTTCTTTACTTTAGACTTCTCACTGGGCTGAGATCCAAACAAACCACTCAAAGGGTCATTGGTCTAGTTGGCAACAAGTGATCAAAGTGATTAGCCGCTCAAAGCGGTTAATTAACCGAACACCTATATTTAAAAGGACATTGCATTCTATGATACTAAAGACTTTTTGGATGGAAGGGATGTCTCGCACATAGATGAGAGTTGATCTGTTCTTTGGGTTCATCTGTGGAAGAAGCCTGAAGCTGTCCACTAATAAGAGTCAAAGAAGATCTGTTCGCCTACTCAGGCCTCAGGCAATGATTTAAAACTGAAAGCCTGTTTTCAACTCAGAGTAAAATATATTAAAAAAAGCTAATAGTTTTAAAAGTTTAAAATTAGCAATTGTGAGATATGAAGTAAAAACTGTGAGAAGTAAAGTTACGTAAATTAAGTCAATTACGAGTTGCAATTGTGAGCTAGAAAGTCACAAAGACGTAAAGGTGGAATAATAGTGAGAAACTTTTAAATAAGTCAAATTCGAGATATGTCACTCACAACTGTGAGACATAGTCAAAATTGTGCAAAATAAAGTTACAATTATGAAATCACAATTACTAGAAATAAAGAAAATAATTGAGAAACAACATAGCCTATATAGTCTTAAAGGGGTGGTTGATTATGATTTCACTTTTCTAACTTTAGTTAGTGTGTAATGTTGCTGTTTGAGCATAAACAACATCTGCAAAATTGCGACGCTCTAAATTCAAAGCAAAGGAAGATATTAGCTTTTAAAGAAATTGCTTTTTAAGGACTACAACAAACGGCTGGTAGGGACTACGCGACATTCCTCCTGGGTTAGTGACATCACCAACCCTAAAATTTACATAAACCCCGCCCCCGGAACACGATTTATAGATTATCATGACAGAATATGCTAATCAATGACTAGAAGTTAGTTAACTCACATGTTAACACGTTAACGTTCGGCAACATGAATTCATCAACTAACTATTCAGAAATGTCCTGTTGCATTCTACATGTTGTCACTTCTTCTTGAGTCTCTCCATCATTGTCTGACTCCGATTTGAACATAAAAGGTTAAAAGTTTTTGAAATTTTCAGTGCATGTCTGTGTGAGGTTAAAATGACACAAGCTCTTGAAGCTCCGCCTTCTGTGCCGGGAGCAGCAGCTCATTTGCATTTAAAGGGACAGACACAAAAACGGTGGGGTTTCGCTCAAAAAGTGGGGTATTTTGAGCTAAAACTTCACATATGCACTCTGGGGACATCAAAGACTTATTTTATATCTTGTGAAAAGGGCATTATATCACCCCTTTAATTATGAGAAATAAAACTCCAGCTGTGATATAAAAAAATAGTTGTAATTACGAGAAATATGACGCAATTACTAACTGCCATTATGGTATAATTAAATAAATATTAAATAAAAAAGTAATTAATGTGAAATGTCACAACACTAAAAAATAGTCACAATTTGGAGAAATAAAGACAATTACGAAAAAAAAATAAGTTATGAGATCGCAATTGGGAGAAATAAAATCGCAATTACGAGAAAGTCGCAATTACTAGAATACAAAGACAATTATGAGAAACAATGTCGCCTGTGAGATATAAAGTCTCATATACAAGAAATAAAATCGTAATTATGAGAAATCAATTTGCAATTGTGAGATATAAAGTAGGAAATGTATAAACAGGCTTCCACGTAAAACAGTCATTTATCTCTATTTACATGATAGAACAAACAGACACACATTTATTTGAAAATGAACTTCATGGCTGTGAGCATCTGTAACATTTTAATGATCAAAATTTCATACACGTGCCATAACATCAACAGTGTTGATACAATAAATACAAAATGTAAGTAGTAAGATATCCTTAGATGTAGGTTACATTTACAATGAAGAACATTCATGTATTTACACACAGTCATTTTGATAAAGTTTATGCTTTTACAAGAACAGTAAATACATAATATCTTGCCTTCATTTCCCAAAATATTGTGGAGAGTGCACCGTCCAGAGTTTGGCAATAAAACAAAGTCTGATTTTATTTTATTTGGGAAGATAAAACCCTAAAAAGGCTGGACTTATGTTGCCAGATATAAACCAATATTTTCACATCAGTGAGTAAAAAAAAAAAAAAGAGGTTGTGATCACTTTCAGCAAAAAGTTTAGTTCTAGTCTCACAAAATATCTCTAGTGTCTCATAAATATCTCTTTAAATACTAAAAAGAAGGGAGATTTAATCAAATTAAACGTGACCAATTAATATTTCTATACACTTATATTTCAGTATCATTTTACTCATTTCATTTTTACAAATAAAAATGACATTGATTTTATTTGTGTTAATCACTGATTGTCCAAATTAATTGAGGTTGATATTATTTGGCTGACAAAATACAGAACTGTAAAAAACAAACAAACAAAAAAAATATTAATATCAATATGAAAGGGAATTTTGTTGTCAATATTGAATGCTTTAATTGATAAGGTATAATCTCCAGTATCAGACCTCTTCATGACACACACACACACACACACACACACACACACACACACACACGTTATATAGTCTCCCCTGAGGCTACGTTGTGCATGACTATTATATATTCATAAATTAAGGCCGAGCGTTTAAACATCAATAATATTTCAAACAAACATTAACCACAGTAGAAGGGCTCTAGTGCATAATAACGGGAATGAAGAGTTTAGTTAAAAAGATAAATACTACAAGGATCACACTAAAGCCAATGCAACTGAACTGTCTATGAAAATAGAGAATGGCTGCACATTGGCTGCTGGGAAATGAATATCAATATATATTTATAGTGACGTGTCTATCCACAGTGAAATATTTAGAGCAAAGAAAAAAGAAATAGCTCTGTTTATTTAACATATTTAACAAGTGCAAATTAGTATTTGTTATTGAAAAGTATCAGAGAGTGCAGTTAGGATTTGACTAGTATTGAGTAACTTGTCAGTGCAACTATGATGCAGCGTAAATCAATTACAAGAGCAGCACAAGAGTGTGTGAATGATTCAACGGTTAAGATAGGTTTCCTTAAATAGAAAAAAGAATAAACAGCTGGTATGTGCTCTGCTTTGATACATGTGTCTACTTGCACTTTCTCCTTAGGGTTGCTGAAGTTATATACATCTAAGTTTAAATAAAAACAAAAGAAAGTAGCTGATCTATATTACAAAGTATCAACTGTGCTACATATCGGTTGAAAAAAAGAGACGCCTTTAGGAAAATTAGGAAGCACTTGGGTACATGCACTTGATGTGTAAATAACACACGCACACACACACACACACACATACATACTTGACTGACTTGGTTGAGGATTAAGACGATCATGCTAACTAGTGATTATAAATATAATGAATAAATTGCTCTGTCACAGTTGGTGTTTTTACTAAAAAATGTATTACATTTCGAGTTGTGACACTGCAGTTTAATATTTCAAATGATACTTTTAAGCATTATTGAAATTCAAACGCTATGGTAAAGCGAGAAATTATTGATGTCTGTCCGTTTAAATGCGTTTCGTCTGGTATGAAATATCTCTACAACTCCCTCATTACAAAATACTGATATTTGACTTTATATCCATTTATACACACGTTTAGACAAATATAGTGAGGAGCTATATTAGTGAGCAGTCAGGAAGGCGTCTTATAACTCATCATTTATATATTTACAAAAAAAACTAAAAATTTAAAACTATCTAATGTCGAGTTCAACATAACAACATGTCTGGGGCGTGATTATTTTATCTGTCCACGCTGAACAGAAAACCGTTGAGCAACGTGACACAATCACAGCCAATCAGATGTTTAATGTACAGTTATAAAGAGCAGAATGGGCCAATGAGATTTCACAGTGGGCGGAGCCATTCAATGCCACAGAATTAGAAAATGTCCTGTCAGTTGTTGTGGTTGTGGCTCGTTCACACTGACAGCGATTTTATTGCTGGAGGAGTTGCTAGACAATCTCATGTCGAATTACCTTGCACATGTCACCAGAAATGGCTTTATGTCAACAAAACAAATTACACGCATACACAAATTGTACACATACAGAAAATTATGGAAGCCATAAATTAGTAAAAAAAGACAGTTGTGAGATACAACTATCTAGAATAGATCATAAGATATAAAGTCATAATGTGAGAAATTACATCATATTTGTGAGAAATAAAGTCGCAATTCACTATATAAGCTTGCAATTACGTCAAGTCAGAATTACGAGAAATAAAATCACAATTGTGATAGATTATTGTGCGTCTGATATATATAAAAAACAAATTATGAGAAATAAAGTCACAACTGCGATATAAAGTTGCCATTATCTCTTAAAATCACACTTACATTAAGTAAAGTCACAATTACGAGAAATAAATCTCGTGATATATAGGGTCACAAGTGTGATGATATATTAATTGTGCGACCGAGATATAAAAATGCAATTGCGAGAAATAGTCACAATTCTGATATAAAGTTACAATTAACATTTAAAATTGCAATTACATTAAGTAGTCACAATTACTACAAATAATATCTTGTGATATATAGGATCACAATTGTGGTATATTGTTAGACTGTGAGATATATATATATATAAATAATTAGTCACAATTATGATATAAAATCGCAATTATGAAATGAAAAGTCACTGCAATTGTGAGAAATAAGTTAACAATTCACTGGACACACCCACATCACACCACCATGTGTGTATATTACCAGAAATCTGCAAATATCTCTGAAAATAAAAGACTTCATTGCTGTCAGTGTGAACGGGGCTTAATGCTGAATGAAATCCCTGACTGCCCGTATGTAATGTTTCATAACGTGGACACATTGCTAATGTATGAATGGCTAATGAATCAGAGGCGTGAAGAGTGGTTTGTTCTGACAGTGCTTCTGTCAATGACGTGAACATGTTGAGTGGGGAGAGATAAAAGTGTCACATTTGTCAGATACGATGGACATCTATGTCAGTCAAACAGGTGAGTGGCAATGAGAGATAGAGAGTGGACAAAACAGGAGATAAGATGGTGTGAGAGGACGACCGAGTGGGAGGTTGAAAAATATGAGAAGAAAGAAGAGAAGAGGTGGTTTTTCCGTTCTGTCCCGTGATACTGAAAACAGAACGACCTCGCCCGGTCTCAGAGGTGCAGGGTGACACGTGAGAGAGTGTGGCACATGTACAGAAAGCCTGACACCCACATGTATACATACATACATACACGGCAATCAAAGCTACATTGGCCATTGAAATCTTCAGAAGTGATCGGTGATATGTTGCCCTTTTTAGAAGTTAGGTTCTCTTTGAGAACACAAGACATATGGCTCTTACACGGTAACCGCAAAAACTACAAAATAAATAATAAAATTCAGTAGTGTGCAATATTTGGGTAGTAATATTAACAGACATGATAATATGCTGTGTTTTAGGCATGAATATACATATATTTATTTATATTCATATATATATAAAATTGGTTATTTTAACAATTAAATATAGTGTCTAATAGTAATATTAAAGTCTTTGGGAGTTTAACAAGGGAGCTACAAATGGCAGGACAGAGGAAGAGAGTAAAATTAAGTCATAAATACAGTAGAAGCCCACAGTGAAGAAACTCTCTTTTACACAAGAAAAAGGAGTGATTATGTTACAGCTACCCTGCCTTTGTCATTCAGTGCTATTGTGTTATGGTTGAAGATGAGAGTGTGTGTGTCTATTAGGCTTCTAAGCACCCGGTTTTCAGTGTGAAAGTGTTTATAATCGTGTTTGGGCCTCTGGGATGTATATTTCGATGCTGTCGGCGCAGTCTGTGGCAGAGTTCTGGCGCTGAGAGGCGGCGGCACGTTTAGCCGCTAACAGCCGCCTACGAGCCTCCATCCGCTGGGAGCCCTCCAGAGACCGGTCTCTCACTAGCAGCATGGGACCCTTCCCCGGCTTCCTGGGTACTGGAGGGGGCACGCGCTTCTCCTGGACATCAACGACAAACTGGTTAGTGTCACTCTCCGCGATGTAACACAACACAGCTAATGCATGCAAACGGGGGGTCATCTGTTGGGTCATCTGCAATATTTAGTCGTGTTTGAGTGCCAGGCATCAGCCAAATACATTAAGTGAGCGCTCAGGGGTGGCAGGGCCATTACGGAGGCCGCTTTCGTCAACTAAGAGTTCAAGCCATTTGGCATGCGGTAAAAGGGACCTCTGGATGTGAACCACATGCAGCGTGCAAATGGGAGCATCACCTCAAAACCCGATCACTGTCAAACACAGAATACATAAAATAATAAGAAGTGAGCAAAACAAATCAGATAATAGCATAACGCATGCAACATTCTTAAATGTAATAAGATAAACATCCAAATAAAATACTGAACGAAATAATGAAGCAATTGACCCAAAAATGTTGTCATCATTTACTCACCCTTATGCTGTTCCCAAAGTGTACGAGTTTTTCTTTCTTTCTGTTGGACACTATTTTGAAGAATGTCGGTAACCAGACAGTTGACGGCACCCATTGACTTCCATAGTAGGAAAAAAAAATACTATGGAAGTCAATGGGGCCCATCAACTATTTGATTACCAACATTCTTCAAAATAACTCATACAGGTTTAGAACAACATGAGGGTGAGTAAATGATGACCAAACTTACATTTTTGGGTGAACTATCCCTTTAAAAGTCAGAGTACACACCATATTTAACTGGAGGCAAATACAGAAAACTGTGTGTTCAATACATTGCGCTGAAAGTTTGATTTATATGCTGGTTGTTATTTTCTGTGCTATTCCATTAAATAGGGACTGGGTCTGTCAAGCTTCAAAAAAGACACAAAAGCACCATAAAAGCATCGTTAAACTAGTCCATGCAGCTTGACATCTGCCCTAGCACTCCTTGGGTTGTTCGTAAGAATTTATGAGAGAAGTAGTTAAGTCTGATTCACAAACAAATTTGTGCTGTTTTTGTGCCCTTTTTAAGCTTGAAGGCCTCAGGCTTCATCATAAAACACAGTGACCTGTACGATTATTCAAAACTTTCCTTTTGCATGCCACAAAAACAATAAAGGTTACACCCCTCACAGGGTCATTTTTAGCTTGCATCAAATTAAATATCACATCTACTCTGACACATATTGAACAGTTTCAATAAACCAACCATGCAGCATCTTAAGAAATGTATACAGCGTCGCAAATTGCTTTGTGTCAACTGTGGTATTCTTCGCCATTTTAAGAGAGTGTGTAATGCATCTGGATTTGTGATGTAAAATCTGTACCTTTCTCTCAGGAGGCTCCAGCGTTCTCCAGTTGTTCGATTTCAGCTGGTGTAGCTCATCAAACTTCAGACTGATGTTCTCAATGGACAGCTGCAGCATATCCCAGAATCCTGCCAGATCTTGAGACACGGGCCGCGGGTGGGCGTTGGGATTCTGACAGCCAGAGAACAGATTATACACAAAACATCTGTTAATTGGGGGGGAGGGGGGCAATATCTAACTAGGTGATACTGATTTGGCTTATATTAATGCTACTGAGGCTAACGCCGCCACTCAGGGGCGGAGTCACCAAGTGTCGCTCTGCTCTGATTGGCTAATGGATGTGTGCTTCATACATACCAAGTTTTCTTCACAGAGCTCTCGGAACTGCTGAAATTTCTGCGACATCAGCAACTGAGCGCTCCCCACCGCACTACGAATCTTGCCGAGGACTAAACGCACACAGAAAAAGAGAATCAGCGGTTGTAAACAACTTCAGCAAAACAAAAGTGCAGTAAGTAGCATGACAAGTTGATTAGCACAGTATGAGAAACTCTGTGTAACAACACGGCAGTGAATGTGTGTGTTTGTGTTGCAAAGGCTTAGACAGCAAGTTAATGTTTAAATGCTGTCTCTTTGAAGCGAGAAGGGGGTCATAAATATCTAAGGCTTGGGAACTTAAATGCATGAACCAGAGGAGCAGGGGGGAGTGTTTACCATGCACACCAAACAAACACCAGCCAAAGCCAACGAGCCAAGAAATTCACGCACACACATGCAGAACAAGAGTGCGATGTAAAAAGATAGATTGAGAGTGAAAGAAAGTAAATAGCATATCAGATTACCAAACAAGGGTGAATTCTCTTAAATGAAACTAATGTTTGCCATGTGGGGTCATATAAAGGCTTCCGCCTTGGCCTGAGGAGTGAGTGCAGCGCGTCTCTGCGGATTGCAGTTTAAACAGTGATCTGACGAAATGAACTCGCTCTGTTTAACATATGCAGCAGCAAGAGACCATATGGCAAACAATGTGCTGTCATAGGACACGGAGATTAGCATATTTTATGTATTCAGGGAAAGAGGGAAGGGTTAGAGAAGAGAGAGTGGAAGGAGACAGATATAGAAACTGAGAGGAAGAAGAAACACAGAGAAAGAGGGAGCGAGAGAAACGAGGGAGACGGGTGGCTCCCTGCTGGTAGAAATGTCTGGTATGTGAGAGGGAGACAGACAGGAGATAGATGAACAAGCAGGCTTTGTGACTGACACGAAGACGGTCACTGCGCTGTGTGTGTGGGTGTGTGCGCTTGAGCGGGGAAAAGGCGGGAAGTGGGAGAAAAAGAAACAGGCTGGCCGGAGGTAACCAGACTGTGAAATGACCTTGTGCACTGGTAGTTTTGTTGAAGTGGCTGATTATTCTTCAAACGACTTGCACACAGACTGTACAAATGTCACTCTAGATATAGTTTTGCAATCAAATGACTACTTGACTGTAAAAATAAAATTCAATAATTGATCTACAATAACCATTTTGCTGCAATTACTTTGCTTTATGTTTTAAACTAATTCAAAACCTAGTGAGTTGCCTACCTAGAAAGAATTTTGGGGGGATCTTTTTGAACTTTTGAACTTACATTTCTGGAACTGAAAAATTCCAGAAATGTAATTCTGTCATAACAACTCTCAGAGTGTGTGGCATGGTAATAGTATGAGAATGTTGATAAATATGGTCTTGGCGAAATAGATCTGCTACGCTAGGACTTGCTACTGCCAATACATACAAGACACGCTGCTGTGAGCAAGTAAGACATGCTGCTACTCTTCAGTATAACACACATGAATTACCCGTATCGGATATATACAGGTGGAGCTGGGGACGGTGGAGGGTTTCTGAAAGCACACTGCACTGCTAAGGCAAATGCATATGCAGGTATTTGAAGGTTGAGCAGTAAGCTCATTGGCTATTGATAAGGCAGGAACCAATCAGCCGTGCAGAATGATATGATTGCAAGCGTTTGAGTTTAGGACCCATTAGCCTGCGCCATCTAGAGTTTCATTACAGAAC